>NC_092335.1:592795000-593111666 GCF_046630445.1 Rutidosis leptorrhynchoides | reverse complement strand
GTGCATGATGGCAATTTTTTACGACATGATAGAAGAATGCATGGAAGTTTTCATGGATGACTTTTCAGTCTTCGGTGATACTTTTGAATCATGTCTAGTAAATCTGGAACGAATGCTTATTAGATGCGAACAATCAAATCTAGTACTTAATTGGGAGAAATGCCATTTCATGGTTAAAGAAGGCATCATTCTTGGACATAAAATTTCAAAAGAAGGAATTGAAGTGGATAGAGCTAAAGTAGATGTAATTGCTAAACTTCCATATCCCACCAATGTTAGAGGAGTTAGGAGTTTTCTAGGGCATGCCGGTTTTTACCGACGTTTCATAAAAGATTTTTCTAAAACTGCCACTCCTATGAATAAACTCCTAGAAAAAGATGCTCCATTCATCTTTTCAGATGAATGCATCAAATCTTTTAATATTCTTAAAGAGAAACTTACTAATGCGCCGATCATGATAACACCAAATTGGAATCTACCGTTTGAACTAATGTGCGATGCAAGTGATTTTGCAATGGGAGCTGTTTTAGGACAAAGGATTGAAAAACGATTTCAACCTATATATTATGCTAGTAAGACGTTACAAGGAGCACAAACAAATTACACAACTACTGAAAAAGAACTCCTTGCTATTGTCTTTGCTTTTGACAAATTTTGTTCATATCTCGTTCTAGCAAAAACGGTGGTCTATACCGACCATTCTGCTCTTAGATACCTATTTTCGAAACAAGATGCCAAACCAAGATTAATCTGTTGGATCTTACTCTTACAAGAGTTCGATATTGAAATCCGAGATAAAAGAGGAGCAGAAAATCTCGCCGCTGATCATCTTTCTCGTCTTGAAAATCCCGAATTAGAAGTTCTAAATGAATCGACCATACAAGACAACTTTCCTGCTGAATATCTATTGAAGATAGATTATAATGAAATTTCATGGTTTGCAGACTATGCAAACTACTTAGTATGTGGATTTCTTAAAAAAGGATTGTCGTACCAAAAACGAAAGAAATTCTTTAGTGATATAAAACACTATTTCTGGGAAGATCCACATCTGTTTAAAAGTTGTCCAGATGGAATAATACGCCGATGTGTATTCGGAGATGAAGCTAGTAAAATCTTAAACCATTGTCACACAGGACCAACAGGAGGGCATTATGGGACTCAACTAACAGCAAGAAAAGTTTATGATGCTGGATTCTATTGGCCTACAATTTACAAAGACGCACACCTTCTTTGCAAATCCTGTGATGCTTGTCAAAGGGCCGGAAAAATAAGTCAACGTGATGAAATGCCACAAAATGTCATTCAAGTATGTGAAGTATTTGACATTTGGGGTATTGACTTTATGGGTCCATTTTCAAAATCTCATAATAATCTCTATATTCTCGTAGCCATTGATTATGTATCTAAATGGGCGGAAGCACAAGCTCTCCCAACTAACGATGCACGAGTTGTAGTCAACTTTTTTAAACGTCTTTTTGCAAGGTTTGGAACACCGAAAGCTTTAATAAGTGATCGGGGAACTCATTTCTGTAATAATCAACTTGAGAAAGTTCTTAAAAGATATGGAGTAACTCATAAAATCTCCACTGCATATCATCCACAAACAAGTGGACAAGTTGAAAATACCAACTGAGCTTTAAAACGTATTCTAGAAAAAACCGTAGGATCAAATCCGAAGGAATGGTCCATAAAATTGGAGGATGCACTTTGGGCTTTTAGAACAGCCTACAAAACTCCAATTGGAACCACACCTTTCAGACTCGTTTATGGAAAAGCATGTCATCTTCCAGTAGAAATTGAACACAAAGCATTTTGGGCTTTGAAGACATGTAATCTTGATTTACATGAAGCTGAACGTCTACGGTTAAGTCAACTAAACGAATTAGAAGAATTAAGATATGAAGCATACGAAAATTCGTTAATCTATAAAGAAAGAAAAAAAGAAATGGCATGATAAAAGAATCAGAAGTTTAAAAGAATTTAAAGAAGGAGACAGAGTTCTTCTTTTCAATTCACGATTCAAGCTATTTCCTGGAAAATTGAAATCAAGATGGTCTGGACCATTCATAGTCAAAAGAGTTTTCCCATACGGAACGATAGAATTAATAAATTCAAATGGAATTGAATTTAAAGTTAATGGTCACAGAGTTAAACATTACATAGATAGTCCAATGGAAGTTGACAATGAAGTTAATCACAATTTCGATACCACAGCTAACTAAGTGTGGGGAGAATCAAGTCTTTTAAAGGATAATATGTATTTCTGTTAGAGTTAGATTTTCTGTTTTCGTGTAGTTCTCGAAAATGGAACCCGAATGGTCTTTCCCTAGCAGACCCTAAAGAACTAGTCTTCTCCCCCATTCTAAATTTTTATTTTTTTTAGGAAATGAAGACTTCCGGTGAACTAAACCATGGTCTAATGCTACACACTTTGATCACTAAACGTAATAATGACACACTTCCGAGTGAACTAGTATCAGTAATCAGAGAAAGATTGGACGGAGTAAGAAAAGAATCCAGATGCGAAGATAATAAGCTACAATTTGGTAAAGGAAAATCAAAATCCGCAGCGAAAAGAAGAGCACGACACCTAGAAAGATGTCACAAATGCGGAAAATGGTCACATGGAGGTAAATGTTCAAATAATCAAACCTATTCAAACACCGAATTTGTTACTTTATGCAGAGACGGACCGTTCATATGTTTAGAAGAAAAAACACTGAATGCTCGAGGTTACGCCTATGTAGCTATGAAAAACCAATTAAACCGACTATCTTATGAGTGAGATAGATAGTATCACTAAGAATACTATCTCACAGGTAAGTCTGTACAGTTTTTATTTTTTTTATTTTCAACCTTTTGATAATAAACGCTAATTTGTTCACTATAAAGTATTAAATTGGTATTCGATGAAATTAGGTTTGGCGACCGAAATTATTGATATCATTCAAAAATTTATTACATCACTGCGAAATTTAACGTTTATTCTTAAGGTATAAATATCTTTAATCAATCAACCCAAAATATTTTAAAAATTCGTCATGAGTTAAATTAGGTCATGGAACCGAAATTACTTTACCGAAAAGAGGGGTGCATATTTTTGATAATATTTGATTAATTAAAGTGGGATAAAAGCCAAAAAGATTTTTAATTTTATTTTTTTTCATGTTTTTAAAATTAATATTAAATTAATATTGTAAAACTTATTTAAAATTGTAAATATTTGAAAAAATTAATTTGTTTTAATATAAGTTTGTATGTATAAAAACAAAAATATAATTTAAGTTTGGTGTGAATTTATAATATGAATTTTTAATTAAGTTTGGTGTGATTTTTTTTATGCATTTTAAATTTAAGTTTGGTGTGAATTTAAAAACAAAAATTTACTTTATTTTGCTAAGTTAAAAATATGATTTTTAAAATTCGTCGTAAGTTGAAGACTAGGTCTTTGAATCGAAATTGCTTTACCCGAGGGAGGGACGAGAACTTTTATTATCATTATTTTTAATCTTATTGAATTAAAGTATGCCAAAAACAAAAACAAAAAAACCAAAAATCTTTGCTTTTAAAACCGCGCTTTAAATTGACAAATTTTAAATTTTTGTCGAGGGACGGACTAGGACAACGATCTGAAACACCCTCGCTCCTAAAGAAAAACAAAATTTTTAGAATTTAATTAATTATAAGTTTTATAAAGTATAAGGTTTTATAAAAAAAAAAAATGCAAAAGTACTGTACCCGGGACTCCATGCGATCGCATGGAGTTAGGCCTTTGTTTCCATGCGATCGCATGGGGAGTAAAATCAGGCCTGATACAAGCAGTCGCCTGTTCTGTTCTTCAACATACAAAACACACAACACATACGAAAACACTCCCAAATCACCTTTAAAATTCGCAATTTTCCACCGTAATTCGTCATTTTTCTTGCTCTAATCATGCCTAGATTCTCATTCTTCAGCAAAATGGTAAAAATTACACCCCTAAACTCTATAAATTCCTAGTTTTTGTGATAATTACCAATATTTTACCTAATACAATTTTATTAATTTCTAGTGTAATTAGTGTTAAATTGTTAGTATTTTATGCATGTATAACCTAGATTGATGCTATTTAACATGATTTGAAGTCAAAAACTTCAAAATTTTTAGAAATCTAGGGTTTGTGTTCTTGAGCAATTTTGGGCTTTTTGATATAAACCGGTTATGGCCGATTTTTGTCATGAATTATTGCTAAATTGAGTAGTGTAACATGTTTAGATAGTTAAATGATCCAAACATTGATCCTAAACATAATTTTTAGAGATTAAAGTGGACTTTTTAAGTTCAAAATTCATGAACTTGATTAATTTGATATATTTTCCATTTGAGACTTGTTTAATTATTAGTAATGACTATTTTGACATGTTATTTGAGTTAAATGCTTATGAACTTTGTATACATTTTCATATGTGCTTATTTGAAAAGTGTAGAATTGTGAAAAATTGTAAAAATGTGTATAAGTTTAATTTTGATTTAACATATTATAGTGATTGTTTTAAGTTGTTATTTTGCTAACACTAATGCATATTTGGATGCACAAATTTTGTGTTTAATGTGTTTTGCAGAAAGCCGATACGGGAGGTTCAGGAGCATCATCATCTAGACGACCAGCACCAGCACCAGAACCAGAAATGCAACACGAACAAGAACCACAACAAGAACCACAACAACAGCCTGATCAGTACATACCTTATTATGATCCGGTACAGTTTGTTGATGAATTCATAGTATTCCCAATGAGGCCGCCAGTAGAATTCCCAACGATTCCTGAGCACACTCTGCATCCTAATCTGAGATTTGATAGGAGATGGAGAGATTACGAGACATATCAAAGGAACAAATTCAAATTGGTAACAAAAAAATGTAGAGGTGCCAAGGGTAATCGATTGGGTTCCTTTAGAAACGGTCCATCTAGCTGACCGTGTTAGACAGCTTTTAGTTCAAAGGTATGGCAGTTCTTATTTTACAGATTGGGAACGTCTTTTCACCATTTGTAGACCCGTATATAAGGAATGGTGTGTTGAGTTGATGAGTACTGTATCACTTGATACAAATATAGTTAGAATAGATGATAGAAGATTTCTTAGGTTTATCCTTAGTGGTAGGATGTACAGAATGTCCATGCTGGACATGGCCAGGGCTTTACAGATATATACTTCTGGTGAGTTGCTACTACCCGATTGTACAAACTTGATTCATTACGGTGAAAGGGTAGATAGCAACTTTGACGCTGACGCCATTTGAAGGCGTATGTCACATTTTGATATTTTTACACGAGCAGGAGGACACTCCTATACACATATTGACAGAGCCGAGCTTCGTATTATTCATAGATTTTTGGCTAACTCGATTACACAGAGAGGTCATAATAAAGAAAAAATTACCTTACATGATTTATTCTACCTAAAGTGTATTCGGGATCCTAGAAGCTTTGTCAATATCCCTTACTGTGTTGCTTTTTATTTATCTAAAATGGTAGAGGGAATGCAGGACGGGAGTATAATAGGAGGAGGTATTTTTGTTACTCTCATTGGAGAGTATTTAGGTGTTGATAGGAACCAAGGAGGTCCATTACAGCTTTGTAGAGAACAGGTTGAGCCCTTAGGATTGAAAGTTTATGTGGGTGCTAAGGTATTGAAAAGTAGACGTAACCAGGCAGTACCCTATGAGGGATCTCATCCTCAGGTAGAGAAAGGCTTAGACGAGGAAATAGAGGATGCGGAAGACATTAGGGATGTCTTTCGAGATGCTATTCTTGACGTTCACGTTCGTATAGATGAGGAAGCAATGATGAACGCGGCCAGACATAGTATGTATGAGCAGTGGAACTCCGAGCGAGTATACGAGGATTATAGGTGACGCCAACATGATAGCTGGTTAGTTCATCAGCACCAAATTATGAGCCAGCTATCATATCAGGTACCAAATAACTATGTACCTACTTGACCTGCTCATTTTCTGCCACACAGCCCCGATATCCGACCACCCTTTAACCGGTATGACTATAACCAAGCCTATCAGAACACCTATAACCAATAATGGAACCCACCTGATGAGATGAACTGGAACCCCTATCCAGACTGATTTGGTTCCATTTGGTTATTTATATGATTTTTATTTTTTTATGTTTTTACTTATTCATGTTTAAACTTATGTTATTAAATATACTTATGTAATCTTTATCATTTTTATTATTATTGTGTACTAATATTTCACATTTAGGATTTGAAAGTGGGATATTAAGTCCCATTTCAAATTGCCATGCATGTTTATATTTGTATGTATGTATATTGTAAATTGTACAAAACAGGGTAAAATAGCGCATTTTCAAAGACTGGCATTAAGTTCAGCAAAAGCTACTAATTTTGACGACAAGATGACAAATAAATGTGATGTAACAACAGACGGAATGAACAAATGATATGCACCATTTATCATTCAGCAAACAAACGCCAATATGTTTGGAAACTTTGGTAAAATTTAATCATTTTTACGCTAATCACTCTCAATAATTTAAATTGTTACTGATTTCTTGCAAATGAGGGCATTGCAAGATCTTAAGTGTGGGAAGGGGTTAAATTCTTTCGGATTTTAAAATTTTTACTTTATACACTTGGTTACCATTAGAAATACTAGTAAAGTAGTAGTTGTATTAGAATCTAGTGCTCTCTGATAATAAAGAACAGCCCTAGTATTATATACTGACTACCCAATTCTAGTAAAATTTTTCAAAATTTTCAATTAAATGAACTCAAAATCATGTTTATACATATTTATGAACGATAAAACTAGGTGTTAACACCGAAATTATTGTTACCTCGGAAAGGACATAAATTGAGAAACAAACCAAAATGTTAAAATTCATTTAAAATGGAATAGAGGACAATAAAAAGGAAAATAAAAGCCAAGTGTGGGAAAAATTACCAAGTTATCTTAAACATATGTCACATATTTCTGTAACAAATAATTGAAGATACTTTTGCTTTGGACTAAACTAAACAGTTTTACCCGATTTACTGTAATATATTTCAAAGAAAGATAGATCTACACGATGAATCAATTCCATCATTAAAAGGAAGTAAAGTCTTTCAAAAAAGAAACGCGCTTCTTGATTTAGGTCATGAAGTTGACGTCCAGACCAGCTGTAGGTTGACGAAAAACCTAGAAAAGTCATCACTAAAATCAGCAGGAAATCCACGGACCTCAGCATAAAATAGGGTCGTCAAGTGGTCAGATTTATCCTAACCATGAGAAGGATTTATCTCGTACAATGGGAGGCACCGTGCAAATTAGCTTGATAAGACTAATGAATCAGACCCTCAGAAAGGATAATCTCCTTAAAAGATCAAAAATCAGCTTTTAAGCCTGATATTACTCAATCCTAGAGATTGACCTTAAAGATTGAGAATTACAAACTCATGGAATTCAATGATATCTAAACTCGAGCTTGAACGAGAAAATATTTTGATCAAAATTACAAACCGATTTGTTTTCTGAAAACCCATTTTTCAATGCGTTCATTACCATTGAATGTAAAATCCTAGGAATTCACCTGGAATTCATTAGATCACCTGAACCAAATCGGGTATCAACCGTAAGAACGGTGGTTGCATAGCATGGTCAAAGACAGGACCTTGTGCCAGACCGAAAAATCATAAGGGTGAGCTTTACTATTGCTCCTACCAAGGATAGTAATTGCATCCGACACGTTATAGAGCATAATTAAAAGAATGTCAAGGGACATTGCCTTAACAGTTGCTTGTTCAACACTTTCCTTTACAACCGGACGGTAGTTTACCGAAAGGTAATATTCGGAACAAGTAAACTGGACGTGTTGCTTTCCCAATACAAGGTTAGCAAGTGGGTGACACAAAACTGCAAGTTTTGAGCTAAAATTTTCAAATCTGAAACCCACCAAACCCACAAAAATATTTTGCAAACACCGGTAAAGGGTTATTCCAGAAAACTTATCTAGGGTAAAAACTAGATTGAATTTTCAAAAAGATCAAATGTTTTCATAAAGATCCAATTTCTTTAATGGATCTAAATTTTATAGTCATGTGGGACTGTAAACCACATCGTTACTACCATTGTTTATACCGCCGTAAAGAAATCATTGATGTACAAAGTGTGAAGAATAAATAAGTGATTCTAGTATTTCAAGACTATATTGCTTGAGGACAAGCAACGCTCAAGTGTGAGAATATTTGATAATGCTAAAAACGAACATATATTTTATAGCATTATTCCTCAAGAAAGACAAGCTTTTAGTTGCAATTATCCTATTTACAAGTGATATTCGTTTAAATAAAAAAAGGTGAAGACAAAAGACATATTCGACAAATTGAAGACGCAAATGACCAAAAAGCTCAAAAGTACAAAATGCAATCAAAGAGGTTCCAATTATTGATAAGAAACGTCTCAAAATTACAAGAGTACAAGATTCAAAACGCAAAGTACAAGATATTAAATTATTCGCAAGGACGTTCGAAAATCCGGAACCGGGACCAGAGTCAACTCTCAACGCTCGACGCAACGGACTAAAAATTACAAGTCAACTATGCACATGAATATAATATAATATATAATTAATTCTTAAAATTAATATATATATTATATTATATTATAAAACCGTCGGCAGAAGAAAACAACCAAATGTGAGCCTCCCCAGCTGGCCATGCAATCGCATGGCCTTGAAGAGCAAAGCTCATGCGATCGCATGAGCTCCTTTTTCAGTTCACAGGCCTATAAATTCGCAGTTTGGCGAACGTAATATATATCCATTAATCCATCATCTCTATATCTATACGTAATATTTATATTTATAATTTATATTTTAATTTTAATTTTAATTCTAATAATAAGGGTATGTTAGCGAATGTTGTAAGGGTGTAAGTCGAAATTCTGTCCGTGTAACGCTACGCTATTTTTAATCATTGTAAGTTATGTTCAACCTTTTTAATTTAATGTCTCGTAGCTAAGTTATTATTATGCTTATTTAAAACGAAGTAATCATGGTGTTGGGCTAATTACTAAAATTGGGTAATTGGGCTTTGTACCATAATTGGGGTTTGGACAAAAGAACGACACTTGTGGAAATTAGACTATGGGCTATTAATGGGCTTTATATTTGTTTAACTAAATGATAGTTTGTTAATTTTAATATAAAGATTTACAATTGGACGTCCCTATAAATAACCATATACACTTAATCGGACACGATGGGCGGGATATTTATATGTACGAATAATCGTTCATTTAACCGGACACGGGAATGGATTAATAGCCACTAGAATTATTAAAACAGGGGTGAATGTTATGTACAAGGACACTTGGCATAATTGTTAACAAAGTATTAAAACCTTGGGTTACACGCAGTCGATAACCTGGTGTAATTATTAAACAAAGTATTAAAATCTTGTTACAGTTTAAGTCCCCAATTAGTTGGAATATTTAACTTCGGGTATAAGGATAATTTGACGAGGATACTCGCACTTTATATTTATGACTGATGGACTGTTATGGACAAAAACCAGACGGACATATTAAATAATCCAGGACAAAGGACAATTAACTCATGGTCATAAAACTAAAATCAACACGTCAAACATCATGATTACGGAAGTTTAAATAAGCATAATTCTTTTATTTCATATTTAATTTCCTTTATTTTATATTTAATTGCACTTCGAATTATCGCACTTTTATTTTTTGTTATTGTATTTAATTGCACTTTTAATTACCGTACTTTTTAATTATCGCAATTTTATTTTATCGCACTTTTATTTATCGCAATTTCATTATTGTTATTTACTTTACGCTTTAAATTAAGTTATATTTATTTTTATTATTTTACATCAGGTTTTAACTGCGACTAAAGTTTTTAAAATCGACAAACCGGTCATTAAACGGTAAAAATCCCCCTTTATAATAATAATATTACTTATATATATATTTGTATTTTTATAAAATAAAACTAATATAGCGTTAAGCTTTGTTTAAAGATTTTTTTCCCTGTGGAACGAACCAGACTTACTAAAAACTACACTACTGTACGATTAGGTACACTGCCTATAAGTGTTGTAGCAAGGTTTAAGTATATCCATTCAATAAATAAATAAATATCTTGTGTAAAATTGTATCGTATTTAATAGTATTTCTTGGTAAAATTTAAGCTATTTTATTTACACCTCGCATAACATCAATTAACCATTATGTTTTGTGACATTATAAAGCATACATTTTTTTGTCATGTTTAGTGTCATTAAAAAGCATAGACTTTTTTGGTCATAAAGCCAAGACTAATTATGTGATATGGTCAAAATAGGCCACATTAGTTATTTAGTCAAAAGACCATACTAGTTATCTGTCACTATAGTCATTTAGTCAACAAAACCATAAACTTTCATTTAGATTAAAACCTGTAGCAGTATTAAAATTGTTATAATTAAACACATTTATGGATTAGTCTTAACACTAGCAGTAGCATCTTTATGGATTAAAATGTGGGGAAAAAAATATATGGATTAATATATGAAAAATAAAAATAAAAACTTACCATACAATTTCATCAATTTATTGATTCCATACTCGGTTCTGATCGAAAAAAATGAATCAATCGGCATCTTAGTTGTGTGTTTGATCGTATGTTTTTTTTATTTGATTACGATCGCTAGTAGAATTCCGCAGGGTTTACTCGATGAAGCTGTACATGTACGTACGTAAACACATGAAGGTTTATTGATAAACACTCAAACGTGGAGATGCAAATTTAGACTGGACTAATTTACCCTCACGTGCCTAGCACGTTAGGAAATTTAACGACATGAATTTAACGGGAGTTAGCCT
This sequence comes from Rutidosis leptorrhynchoides, assembly GCF_046630445.1. Classification (NCBI taxonomy): domain Eukaryota; kingdom Viridiplantae; phylum Streptophyta; class Magnoliopsida; order Asterales; family Asteraceae; genus Rutidosis; species Rutidosis leptorrhynchoides. The sequence goes on along the minus strand of NC_092335.1, from coordinate 593,100,776 downwards.
GAAGGACATCCATGTCAAAGTTCGAAAGTTGAAGGTTAAGGACGCTAAAAAAATAGATAAAGGTTATCCATGCTATTTGATACAAACATGAGGGACCAACTACGCACTATTATCTTCTTTTATACTACTGTATAAAGTTGCATACTTGCATTAAGAAAGTGCAAGTGACTGTCAATTTTCATTTTTTTTTTTTTGCAAAATATTAATATGTATATATATAAAGACGCGAGGATCCAGTGGAGTTACAGAGGGCGGAACGTGACGATCTGTTGTGGCCGCACACGCACACGTGGCCGACAAAAGCGCATTCCGAATGGCACTACCACACATACAAACACGAAGTGGTCGACGAAGAGTGAACAACACTCGCTACACATCTCACACGCAAGAGTGGCCGACAAAGAGTGAACAACACTCGCCACACATCAAACCGCAATCATGGTCAATGAAGAGTGAGATCTTACGGAGTCACTTACCACATTGCATCAAGTGGCCAACGAAGTACGAATCCTTACACTAGGATGTCACTCGCCACCTCACTCACAACGAGCAACAAAGCACAACACTCTAAAATAAGACGAACACACGTCACGTACCCTCACATGGTGATATAACACCCGGTACACACTAACCTAATAACACGCACACACTAGGGAACGGTACTCGCACTATGACCAAAAGTGTACATACGCCTTGTAACACTAACTCCTGAAGTGGTATTCCGCACTTGCCGTGAAGCAACCGAATAAATCGATCACACCCACCTATCACGCCTACGTACACATGATGATATGGTATCGAACGCCTGAACTTTAAACCCATATCACATGCCAACACGATGTGATTCAAACTCCCGAACTTTAAATCCACATCGCATCCACACAAGTAAATACACAACATACCTACACGTATAATTACTCCACTCACTAGGACATTATCACAACCAACGTCTTACATGAAATGTCCCGTTCATATTGATTATAAACGTTCCATATTAATTGATTTCGTTGCGAGGTTTTGACCTCTATATGAGACGTTTTTCAAAGACTGCATTCATTTTTAAAACAACCATAACCTTTATTTTATCAATAAAGGTTTCAAAAGCATTACATAGATTATCAAATAATGATAATCTAAAATATACTGTTTACACACGACCATTACATAATGGTTTACAATAGAAATATATTACATCAACATATGTTTCTTGAATGCAGTTTTTACATAATATCATACAAACATGGACTCCAAATCTTGTCCTTATTTTAGTATGCAACAGCGGAAGCTCTTAATATTCACCTGAGAATAAACATGCTTTAAATGTCAACAAAAATGTTGGTGAGTTATAGGTTTAACCTATATATATCAAATCGTAACAATAGATCACAAGATTTCATATTTCAATATACATCCCATACATAGAGATAAAAATCATTCATATGGTGAACACCGGGTAACCGACATTAACAAGATGCATATATAAGAATATCCCCATCATTCCGGGACACCCTTCGGATATGATTTAAATTTCGAAGTACTAAAGCATCCGGTACTTTGGATGGGGTTTGTTAGGCCCAATAGATCTATCTTTAGGATTCGCGTCAATTAGGGTGTCTGTTCTCTAATTCTTAAATTACCAGACTTAATAAAAAGGGGCATATTCGATTTCGATAATTCAACCATAGAATGTAGTTTCACGTACTTGTGTCTATTTTGTAAATCATTTATAAAACCTGCATGTATTCTCATCCCAAAAATATTAGATTTTAAAAGTGGGACTATAACTCACTTTCACAGATTTTTACTTCGTCGGGAAGTAAGACTTGGCCACTGGTCGATTCACGAACCTATAACAAATATGTACATATATATCAAAGTATGTTCAAAATATATTTACAACACTTTTAATACATTTTGATGTTTTAAGTTTATTAAGTCAGCTGTCCTCGTTAGTAACCTACAACTAGTTGTCCACAGTTAGATGTACAGAAATAAATCGATATATATTATCTTGAATCAATCCATGACCCAGTGTATACATATCTCAGTATTGATCACAACTCAAACTATATATATTTTGGAATCAACCTCAACCCTGTATAGCTAACTCCAACATTCACATATAGAGTGTCTATGGTTGTTCCGAAATATATATAGATGTGTCGACATGATAGGTCGAAACATTGTATACGTGTCTATGGTATCTCAAGATTACATAATATACAATACAAGTTGATTAAGTTATGGTTGGAATAGATTTGTTACCAATTTTCACGTAGCTAAAATGAGTAGTTTTTACCAATTTTGTTTTGCTCGCCATTTCTTCGTTTCTAATCCGTTTTAAGTGATTTAAGCGGACAAGGTTTCGTATTGAACTTGACTTTATGAAACCAAACAGAAAAGGTATAGGTTTATAGTCGGAAATACAAGTTACAAGTCGTTTTTGAAAGAGGTAGTCATTTCCGTCGAAAGAACGACATCTTGATGACTGTTTTGAAAAACATACTTTTACTTTGAGTTTAACCATGATTTTTGGATATGGTTTCATGTTCATAAGAAAAATCATTTTCCCAGAAGTATTGCTTTTAAATCAAAGTTTTTCATAGTTTTTAATTATCCAAACCAAAACAGCCCCCGGTTGTAACTACGACGGCGTAAATCCGGTTTTATGGTGTTTATCGTGTTTCCGGGTTTTAAATCATTAAGTTAGCATATCATATAGATATAGATCATGTGTATAGTTGATTTTAAAAGTGTAGTTATAAGGATTAACTTTATTTGCGAACAAGTTTAGAATTAACTAAACTATGTTCTAGTGATTACTAGTTTACCACTTCGAATATGATAGCTTTTTATGTATGAATCGAATGATGTTATGAACATCATTACTACCTTAAGTTCCTTGGATAAACCTACTGGAAAAGAGAAAAATGGATCTAGCTTCAACGGATCCTTGGATGGCTCGAAGTTCTTGAAGCAGAATCATGACACGAAAACAAGTTCAAGTAAGATCATCACTTGAAATAAGATTGTTATAGTTATAGAAATTGAACCAAAGTTTGAATATGATTATTACCTTGTATTAGAATGATAACCTACTGTAAGAAACAAAGATTTCTTGAGGTTGGATGATCACCTTACAAGATTGGAAGTGAGCTAGCAAACTTGAAAGTATTCTTGATTTTATGTAACTAGAACTTGTAGAATTTATGAAGAACACTTAGAACTTGAAGATAGAACTTGAGAGAGATCAATTAGATGAAGAAAATTGAAGAATGAAAGTGTTTGTAGGTGTTTTTGGTCGTTGGTGTATGGATTAGATATAAAGGATATGTAATTTTGTTTTCATGTAAATAAGTCATGAATGATTACTCATATTTTTGTAATTTTATGAGATATTTCATGCTAGTTGCCAAATGATGGTTCCCACATGTGTTAGGTGACTCACATGGGCTGCTAAGAGCTTATCATTGGAGTGTATATACCAATAGTACATACATCTAAAAGCTGTGTATTGTACGAGTACGAATACGGGTGCATACGAGTAGAATTGTTGATGAAACTGAACGAGGATGTAATTGTAAGCATTTTTGTTAAGTAGAAGTATTTTGATAAGTGTCTTGAAGTCTTTAAAAAGTGTATGAATACATATTAAAACACTACATGTATATACATTTTAACTGAGTCGTTAAGTCATCGTTAGTCGTTACATGTAAGTGTTGTTTTGAAACCTTTAGGTTAACGATCTTGTTAAATGTTGTTAACCCAATGTTTATAATATCAAATGAGATTTTAAATTATTATATTATCATGATAATATGATGTATGAATATCTCTTAATATGATATATATACATTAAATGTCGTTACAACGATAATCGTTACATATATGTCTCGTTTCAAAATTATTAAGTTAGTAGTCTTGCTTTTACATATGTAGTTCATTGTTAATATACTTAATGATATGTTTACTTATCATAATATCATGTTAACTATATATATATCCATATATATGTCATCATATAGTTTTTACAAGTTTTAACGTTCGTGAATCACCGGTCAACTTGGGTGGTCAATTGTCTATATGAAACCTATTTTAATTAATCAAGTCTTAATAAGTTTGATTGCTTAATATGTTAGAAACATTTAATCATGTAAATAACAATTTCATTTAATATATATATAAACATGGAAAATTTCGGGTCACTACAGTACCTACCCGTTAAATAAATTTCGTCCCGAAATTTTAAGCAGTTGGAGGTGTTGACGTATCTTCTGGAAATAAGTGTGGGTATTTCTTGTTCATCTGATCTTCTCATTCCCAGGTGAACTCGGGTCCTCTACGAGCATTCCATCGAACCTTAACAATTGGTATCTTGTTTTGTTTAAGTCTTTTAACCTCACGATCCATTATTTCGACGGGTTCTTCGATGAATTGAAGTTTTTCGTTGATTTGGATTTTGTCTAACGGAATAGTGAGATCTTCTTTAGCAAAACATTTCTTCAAATTCGAGATGTGGAAAGTGTTATGTACATCCGCGAGTTGTTGAGGTAACTCAAGTCGGTAAGCTACTGGTCCGACACGATCAATAATCTTGAATGGTCCAATATATCTTAGATTTAATTTACCTCGTTTACCAAATCGAACAACGCCTTTCCAAGGTGCAACCTTAAGCATGACCATATCTCTAATTTCAAATTCTATATCTTTTCTTTTAATGTCGGCATAGATCTTTTGTCGACTTTGGGCGGTTTTCAACCGTTGTTGAATTTGGATGATCTTCTCGGTAGTTTCTTGTATTATCTCCGGACCCGTAATCTGTCTATCCCCCACTTCACTCCAACAAATTGGAGACCTGCACTTTCTACCATAAAGTGCTTTAAACGGAGCCATCTCAATGCTTGAATGGTAGCTATTGTTGTAGGAAAATTCTGCTAACGGTAGATGTCGATCCCAACTGTTTTTGAAATCAATAACACATGCTCGTAGCATGTCTTCAAGCGTTTGTATCGTCCTTTCACTCTGCCCATCAGTTTGTGGATGATAGGTAGTACTCATGTCTAGACGAGTTCCTAATGCTTGCTATAATGTCTGCCAGAATCTTGAAATAAATCTGCCATCCCTATCAGAGATAATAGAGATTGGTATTCCATGTCTGGAGACGACTTCCTTCAAATACAGTCGTGCTAACTTCTCCATCTTGTCACCTTCTCTTATTGGCAGGAAGTGTGCTGATTTGGTGAGACGATCAACTATACCCAAAAAGTGTCAAAACCACTTGCAGTCCTTGGCAATTTAGTGATGAAATCCATGGTAATGTTTTCTCATTTCCATTCCAGGATTTCGGGTTGTTGAAGTAGACCTGATGGTTTCTGATGCTCCGCTTTGACCTTAGAACACGTCAAACATTCCCCTACGTATTTAGCAACATCGGCTTTCATACCTGGCCACCAAAAATGTTTCTTGAGATCCTTGTACATCTTTCCCGTTCCAGGATGTATTGAGTATCTGGTTTTATGAGCTTCTCTAAGTACCATTTCTCTCATATCTCCAAATTTTGGTACCCAAATCCTTTCAGCCCTATACCGGGTTCCATCTTCCCGAATATTAAGATGCTTCTCCGATCCTTTGGGTATTTCATTCTTTAAATTTCCCTCTTTTAAAACTCCTTGTTGCGCCTCCTTTATTTGAGTAGTAAGGTTATTGTGAATCATTATATTCATAGATTTTACTCGAATGGGTTCTCTGTCCTTTCTACTCAAGGCGTCGGCTACCACATTTGCCTTCCCCGGGTGGTAACGAATCTCAAAGTCATAATCATTCAACAATTCAATCCACGTACGCTGCCTCATGTTCAGTTGTTTCTGATTAAATATGTGTTGAAGACTTTTGTGGTCGGTATATATAATACTTTTGACCCCATATAAGTAGTGCCTCCAAGTCTTTAATGCAAAAACAACCGCGCCTAATTCCAAACAATGCGTCGTATAATTTTGCTCGTGAATCTTCAATTGTCTAGACGCATAAGCAATTACCTTCATTCGTTGCATTAATACACAACCGAGACCTTGCTTTGAGGCGTCACAATATATCACAAAATCATCATTCCCTTCAGGCAATGACAATATAGGTGCCGTAGTTAGCTTTTTCTTCAATAACTGAAACGACTTCTCTTGTTCATCCTTCCATTCAAATTTCTTCCCTTTATGCGTTAATGCAGTCAAGGGTTTTGCTATTTTGGAGAAATCTTGGATGAATCTTCTGTAGTAACCAGCCAATCCTAAAAATTGGCGTATATGCTTTGGAGTTTTTGGGGTTTCCCACTTTTCAACAGTTTCTATCTTTGCCGGATCCACCTTAATACCTTCTTTATTCACTATGTGACCGAGGAATTGAACTTCTTCCAACCAAAATGCACACTTTGAAAACTTAGCGTACAATTCTTCCTTCCTCAATACTTCTAACACCTTTCTCAAATGTTCACCGTGTTCTTGGTCATTCTTTGAGTAAATAAGTATGTCATCAATGAAAACAATGACAAACTTGTCAAGGTATGGTCCACACACTCGGTTCATAAGGTCCATGAACACAGCTGGTGCATTAGTTAAACCAAATGGCATGACCATAAACTCGTAATAACCGTAACGTGTTCTGAAAGCAGTCTTTGGAATATCATCTTCTTTCACCCGCATTTGATGATACCCGGAACGTAAGTCAATCTTTGAATAAACAGACGAGCCTTGTAGTTGATCAAATAAGTCGTCGATTCTCAGTAGTGGGTAACGGTTCTTAATGGTAAGTTTGTTCAACTCTCGATAGTCGATACACAACCTGAATGTACCATCTTTCTTCTTGACAAACAAAACAGGAGCTCGCCACAGTGATGTGCTTGGTCGAATGAAACCACGCTTTAAAAGTTCTTGTAATTAGCTTTGCAGTTCTTTCATCTCGCTGGGTGCGAGTCTGTAAGGAGCACGAGCTATTGGTGCAGCTCCTGGTACAAGATCTATTTGAAATTCAACGGATCGATGTGGAGGTAGTCCCGGTAATTCTTTCGGAAATACATCGGGAAATTCTTTTGCGACGGGAACATCATTGATGCTCTTTTCTTCAGTTTGTACTTTCTCGACGTGTGCTAGAACAGCATAGCAACCTTTTCTTATTAGCTTTTGTGCCTTCAAATTACTAATAAGATGTAGCTTCGTGTTGCCCTTTTCTCCGTACACCATTAAGGGTTCTCCTTCTTCTCGTACAATGCGAATTGCATTTTTATAACATACGATCTCTGCTTTCACCTTCTTCAGCCAGTCCATGCCAACTATTACATCAAAACTCCCTAACTCTACTGGTATCAAATCAATCTTAAATATTTCGCTACCCAGTTTAATTTCTCGATTCCGGCATATATAATCTGCTGAAATTAATTTATCGTTTGCTAATTCGAGTAAAAATTTACTATCCAATGGCATCAATGGACAACTTAATTTAGCACAAAAATCTCTACTCATATAGCTTCTATCTGCACCCGAATTAAATAAAACGTAAGCAGATTTATTGTTAATAAGAAACGTACCCGTAACAAGCTCCGGGTCTTCCTGTGCCTCTGCCGCATTAATATTGAAAACTCTTCCGTGGCCTTGTCCATTCGTGTTCTCCTGGTTCGGGCAATTTCTAATAATGTGGCCCGGTTTTCCACATTTATAACAAACTACATTGGCATAACTTGCTCCGACACTACTTGCTCCACCATTACTCATTCCGACACCATTTGTTCCTTTCGTTCTGTTAACCCCTGGTCCGTTGACCTCACACTTCGCCGCGCTATGACCATTTCTTTTACACTTGTTGCAAAATTTAGTGCAGAACCCCGAGTGATACTTTTCACACCTTTGGCGTAGCTGCTTCTGATTATTGTTGTTGTTGCGGTTGTTATTGTTATTGGGATGATTGTTGTAGTTGTTGTTGCTGTTGTTGTTGTTGTTGTTGTTGTTGTTGGGTCGTTTGTTGTAGTTGCGATTGATGTTGCGATTGTTGGAATAGTTGTTGCGATTATTGTTGTAATTGCTGTTGTTGTTGTTGTTGTATTGGTGATTCTTATCACCGTTTTCCTCCCACTTTCTTTTGACTTGCTTCACATTGGCCTCTTCAGCCGCATGTTCTTTAATTCTTTTCTCAATCTGGTTCACTAGTTTGTGAGCCATTCTACATGCCTGTTGTATGGAGGCGGGCTCGTGTGAACTTATATCTTCTTGGATTCTTTCCGGTAATCCTTTCACAAACGCGTCGATCTTCTCTTCCTCATCTTCGAACGCTCCCGGACACAATAGGCACAATTCTGTGAATCGTCTTTCATACGTGGTAATATCAAATCCTTGAGTTCGTAACCCTCTAAGTTCTGTCTTGAGCTTATTGACCTCGGTTCTGGGACGGTACTTCTCGTTCATCAAGTGCTTGAATGCTGACCACGGTAGTGCGTAAGCATCATCTTGTCCCACTTGCTCTAGATAGGTATTCCACCATGTTAACGCAGTACCTGTGAAGGTATGCGTAGCGTACTTCACTTTATCCTCTTCAGTACACTTACTTATGGAAAACACCGATTCGACCTTCTCGGTCCACCGTTTCAATCCGATCGGTCCTTCGGTTCCATCAAATTCCAAAGGTTTGCAGGCAGTGAATTCTTTGTAGGTGCATCCTACACGATTTCCTGTACTGCTAGATCCAAGGTTATTGTTGCTATGTAGCGCAGCCTGTACTGCGGCTATGTTTGAAGCAAGAAAGGCACGAAATTCCTCTTCGCTCATATTCAATGTGTGTTGAGTAGTTGGTGCCATTTCCTTCAAAATAGTCAAATGAAACAAGTTAATCATACAGAATATTAAGAGTAGTCAATAGTATCTCGTAGCATAATATGAACTCATTTATAAAAGCTTTTTCTTCATATTAGCGTTTTATAAGTTTAAATTCGGGTAGTACCTACCCGTTAAGTTCATACTTAGTAGCTAATATACAATTCAACTATTGCAATTCTATATGAAAAACTGATTATAATAATATTTCGCGTTCAAACTTTTACACAATATTTTACAAACTTACAATACCGCTTATTTTACATATAGCATGAAATATAGCACACAATAAATTTGATACAAGATGGTTGTGAAGATAATTCTAGCTAGTACACAAGTCGTTCAGCAAAGGCAATAAAGACACGTAATTCATACATCCAGAAACAAGTCATGCATTCTGGTTTTACTAGGACTACTTCCCATCCTTGGTCTTGTGGAACATAACCGTTATGGCCGTTGATAAGACAGCGTGTTGTAACGTCGTCAAAGGGACGAGGGTTACGTAATGTCCAACAGTCCCGTAACAATCTAAAAACCTCATTTCTTACCCCAATTACCGACTCCGTCACTTGTGGGAACGTTTTGTTTAATAGTTGTAGCCCGATGTTCTTGTTCTCACTTTGGTGAGAAGCGAACATTACTAAGCCGTAAGCATAACATGCTTCTTTATGTTGCATGTTAGCCGCTTTTTCTAAATCACGAAGTCCTATATTCGGATATATTGAGTCAAAATAATTTCTTAACCCGTTGCGTAAAATAGCATTTGGGTTCCCCGCAATATATGCGTCAAAATAAACACATCGTAACTTATGGATTTCCCAATGTGATATCCCCCATCTTTCGAACGAACGCCTTTTATAAACCAAGGAATTCTTTGAACGTTCTTCGAATGTCTTACAAACTGATCTCGCCTTAAATAGTTGTGCCGAGGAATTCTGACCGACTCTAGACAAGATTTCATCAATCATGTCTCCGGGTAGGTCTCTTAAAATATTGGGTTGTCTATCCATTTTGTGTTTTTATACTGTAAAATAGACAAGAGTTAGATTCATAAAAAAAAAATACTTATTAATACAAGCAGTTTTTACATATATCATAAAGCATAAGCACACTATATTACATATATTACACCACAGGAATACAACTATCTTATTCCGACTCGCTCGTTTCTTCTTCTTCGGTTTTGGTTCGTTTTGACAAGTTTTTAGGGATATATGATGTTCCCCTAATACGAGCCGTCGTTTTCCACATTGGTTTAGAAAAACCTGGTGGTTTAGAGGTTCCCGGGTTATTGACACAACTTAAGAAATACGGGTGTTGACGATACATATAAAGTTCATCGGGTTTGGAATTAAATTTCTCTATTTTTATGCCCTTTCCCTTATTATTCTCTTTTGCCTTATTAAATTGTGTTGGGGTAATTTCTATAACATCATCGGATTCCTTGTCGGGATCCGATTCATCGGAGAATTGGTAATCCTCCCAATACTTTGCTTCCTTGGCGGAAACACCATTGACCATAATTAACTTTGGTCGGTTGGTTGAGGATTTTCTTCGACTTAACCGTTTTATTATTTCCCCCACTGGTTCTATTTCTTCTGCCAGTTCCGATTCTTCTTCAGGTTCCGATTCTTCTTCCGGTTCCGACTCTTCTTCCGGTTCCTCTTCGGGAACTTGTGAATCAGTCCACGAATCATTCCAATTTACATTTGACTCTTCATTATTATTAGGTGAGTCAATGGGGCTTGTTCTAGAGGTAGACATCTATCACATAATATCAAACACGTTAAGAGATTAATATATCACATAATATTCACATGTTAAAAATATATAGTTTCCAACAAAATTTGTTAAGCAATCATTTTTCAAGTAAACACGGTCGAAGTCCAGACTCACTAATGCATCCTAACAAACTCGATAAGACACACTAATGCAAAATTCTGGTTCTCTAAGACCAACGCTCGGATGCCAACTGAAATGTCCCGTTCATATTGATTATAAACGTTCCATATTAATTGATTTCGTTGCGAGGTTTTGACCTCTATATGAGACGTTTTTCAAAGACTGCATTCATTTTTAAAACAACCATAACCTTTATTTTATCAATAAAGGTTTCAAAAGCATTACGTAGATTATCAAATAATGATAATCTAAAATATACTGTTTACACACGACCATTACATAATGGTTTACAATAGAAATATATTACATCGACATATGTTTCTTGAATGCAGTTTTTACATAATATCATACAAAAATGGACTCCAAATCTTGTCCTTATTTTAGTATGCAACAGCGGAAGCTCTTAATATTCACCTGAGAATAAACATGCTTTAAACGTCAACAAAAATTTTGGTGAGTTATAGGTTTAACCTATATATATCAAATCGTAACAATAGACCACAAGATTTCATATTTCAATATACATCCCATACATAGAGATAAAAATCATTCATATGGTGAACACCTGATAACCGACATTAACAAGATGCATATATAAGAATATCCCCATCATTCCGGGACACCCTTCGGATATGATTTAAATTTCGAAGTACTAAAGCATCCGGTACTTTGGATAGGGTTTGTTAGGCCCAATAGATCTATCTTTAGGATTCGCGTCAATTAGGGTGTCTGTTCCCTAATTCTTAGATTACCAGACTTAATAAAAAGGGGCATATTCGATTTCGATAATTCAACCATAGAATGTAGTTTCACGTACTTGTGTCTATTTTGTAAATCATTTATAAAACCTGCATGTATTCTCATCCCAAAAATATTAGATTTTAAAAGTGGGACTATAACTCACTTTCACAGATTTTTACTTCGTCGGGAAGTAAGACTTAGCCACTGGTCGATTCACGAACCTATAACAAATATGTACATATATATCAAAGTATGTTCAAAATATATTTACAACACTTTTAATACATTTTGATGTTTTAAGTTTATTAAGTCAGCTGTCCTCGTTAGTAACCTACAACTAGTTGTCCACAGTTAGATGTACAGAAATAAATCGATATATATTATCTTGAATCAATCCACGACCCAGTGTATACATATCTCAGTATTGATCACAACTCAAACTATATATATTTTGGAATCAACCTCAACCCTGTATAGCTAACTCCAACATTCACATATAGAGTGTCTATGGTTGTTCCGAAATATATATAGATGTGTCGACATGATAGGTCGAAACATTGTATACGTGTCTATGGTATCTCAAGATTACATAATATACAATACAAGTTGATTAAGTTATGGTTGGAATAGATTTGTTACCAATTTTCACGTAGCTAAAATGAGTAGTTTTTACCAATTTTGTTTTGCTCGCCATTTCTTCGTTTCTAATCCGTTTTATGTGATTTAAGCGGACACGGTTTCGTATTGAACTTGACTTTATGAAACTAAACAGAAAAGGTATAGGTTTATAGTCGGAAATACAAGTTACAAGTCATTTTTGAAAGAGGTAGTCATTTCCGTCGAAAGAACGACATCTTGATGACTGTTTTGAAAAACATACTTTCACTTTGAGTTTAACCATGATTTTTGGATATGGTTTCATGTTCATAAGAAAAATCATTTTCCCAGAAGTATAGCTTTTAAATCAAAGTTTTTCATAGTTTTTAATTATCCAAACCAAAACAGCCCCCGGTTGTAACTACGACGGCGTAAATCCGGTTTTATGGTGTTTATCGTGTTTCCGGGTTTTAAATCATTATGTTAGCATATCATATAGATATATATCATGTGTATAGTTGATTTTAAAAGTGTAGTTAGAAGGATTAACTTTATTTGCGAACAAGTTTAGAATTAACTAAACTATGTTCTAGTGATTACTAGTTTACCACTTCGAATATGATAGATTTTTATGTATGAATCGAATGATGTTATGAACATCATTACTACCTTAAGTTCCTTGGATAAACCTACTGGAAAAGAGAAAAATGGATCTAGCTTCAACGGATCCTTGGATGGCTCGAAGTTCTTGAAGCAGAATCATGACACGAAAACAAGTTCAAGTAAGATCATCACTTGAAATAAGATTGTTATAGTTATAGAAATTGAACCAAAGTTTGAATATGATTATTAAGTTGTATTAGAATGATAACCTACTGTAAGAAACAAAGATTTCTTGAGGTTGGATGTGTTGGAGTATGATACAAATTCAAAGCGAGCGGAAGCATTTTTAAAACTTTACAAAATCATACTCTTCCACGGATCATTGTACAAAACTTTAGCAAACAAAACAAAATTAATGAAATTAAACAAGAGAAGATTAGAATACAACATTTGTAGCCCTTTGAAGATCGAATCTGAAAAACCCAAAGAAGAGTTCCTCTAAACGGTAGACACCCAAAGTTCCAACCTTGTTTCAATCTATACCTTCTACTTAACGGATCTTTTCTTTTTCCTTATTTCCACCAAAACCGAACCCAATTATAGATCTCAAGTATTTTGGTTACTTGAAAAAGAGAAAGAGAAATATCATTTTGTATGTGTGTTTTTGTATCTCAAGTTTCTATATCTTTTCAATACCAAGATTTGGTATTATATAGAATTAAAATTGATACAATAATACATATAATACAAATATAAAGATTTTGAAAGATTTGCAAAATCAAATCTTTATATAAAATAAGATTTACAACTCAAATCAAATCTTATTTATATCAAATCAAATCTTATATATTATATAAAATATGATTATAGTACAAATCTTTATATAAAATAAGATTTATAAATCAAATCAAATCTTATTTATATCAAATCAAATCTTATATATTATATAAAATATGATTTGTAAAATCTAATCAAATCTCTACATATTTAGATTTGTAAGTATATGTACACACATAAAAAAAACTTACTTAATTTATTAAACCATTAACTAATGATTAATAAATTAATTTCCGATTAGAAGGTATATCAAACAATTTATGATTGGCCTTTGTGTGTGACCGAATAGGATAAATAGACTTTTATTATTTAATGTCATGGGTATATCTTCGGAATATATGTACCACGGTCGAACCATAGCCAACCCGAGAACATATTTCCAACAGACTCCCACTTGCACTGACATTAATAATATTGGCTAGTCTTAAAGACACACCATGTGTAACAACTAGTCTGCTACGTTACACTCCTATATGTTTATTTATATCAATCATCCTTTTGTTCTAGATATCTTTATGAACGTGTGACATGGTTAAGTGTCAATCATCATCGTTCAAGATTATATTTCCCGATACAGATTTGTGGTGATCAAATAGACTGTTATTGCATCAATTCAGTCGTAGCATGGCCATGCATTTAATGCAGCACAAATCAACGAGGGGCCCAGAGATATCGCTTCAACTTGCTATGAGAAGAAGGAACAAATTGCTTCAACTGTATAGACATCCACCACATCCCATATTGTACCTGATCTGCACCCTTATGACTGGCATTTACGCACAGCGTTAAATACAGGTCAAAGTAGAATATAGTTTGTGTCAGGATTCCTCATACATATCCACTCTAGGATAAATGATATTGCCATCTTAGAGCTTACTTGTGACTTAAAACCATGAAGTAGCATCTAAGTGTGGTCATTCCAGAACCTTGAATCAACTATCAAGTTCCTCGTGAATGTAGTTTCATATAAGCCTATATTACTACACTTCATAGCAGCCTTAATTCAATTCTCTCTTCCTTAGAGAATGACCGACTGTGGAAGTTTATGAAATAGTATTCATTGGAAGTTAAAACATGAAAAATGAAATATGGCAATATACAATGAAATGATCGCATCGTGCGTATAATATAATCTCAATATATTAATCATCAGATCAATTGCAACATATATTATTGCCCAATGTTTAAAGTTTCAAACTTAACATAATAAATACAATCAAACTTTATCATCAATGACACGAATTCTAATAGACATGCTATGAGCATCATGCTTAGTCTGTGGCAAAGGCTTGGTGAAAGGATCAGCCAAGTTCTTAGTCGTGTCTACTCTACTTAATAATATGTCATTTTCTGCTACAAGTTGACGGATGTAATGGTACTTTCTGAGTATATGCCGTGTGCGCTTTTGTGACCTCGGTTCTTGAGCCAAGACAACCGCACTCACATTATCGCAGAAAATCTCAACAGGATCATGGATTGTAGGAACCACTCCTAGATCCCCGATGAATTTCTTTATCCACATGGCCTCTTTAGCAGCTTCATTTACCGCTATATACTCGGCTTCTGTCGTAGAATCAGCAATAGTACTTTGCTTGCCACTTCTCCATGTGACGGCTCCACCGTTCAACATAAATACAAATCCTGATTGTGAAGAGCAATCATCTCTATCTGATTGGAAACTAGCGTCTGAGTATCCTTTGACGCTCAGCTCGTCATTCCCACCATAGACCAAGAACATCTCTTTGGTCCTCCTAAGATACTTTAGAATGTTCTTGACTGCTATCCAATGAGCTTCACCAGGATTGGCCTGATAACGACTAGTCATGCTTAGTGCATATGACACGTCAGGCCTAGTGCATATCATCGCATACATGATCGATCCTATAGCTGAAGCATATGGAGTACGACTCATGGTAGCTGACTCCAAGTCAGAATTAGGACATTGAGACTTGCTCAATATCATTCCAGAGTTCATAGGAACGCACCCTTTCTTAGAGTTATGCATACCGAATTTCTTCAGTATCTTATCTATATATGCACTTTGGTTTAGCCCAATTAATCTCCTTGACCTATCTCGATAGATCTTTATTCCCAAAATATATGATGCATCTCCTATGTCTTTCATGGAGAAACATTTCCCTAGCCAAGCTTTGACATCTTTCAGTGTCGGGATATCATTTCCCATGAGTAATATGTCATCGACATATAGTATAAGGAAGACTACAACACTCCCACTAGACCTAACATAGACACATGGCTCATCTTCACCTCTAATAAAACCAAATTCTTTGATCTTCTCATTAAAGCAAAGATTCCAGGTACGAGAAGCTTGTTTAAGTCCATAAATGGGCCTTTGAAGCTTGCACACACTATTAGGATACTTAGGATGTACATAACCCTCAGGTTGTGTCATAAACACATCCTCTGTTAGTTTACCATTAAGGAAAGCTGTTTTTACATCCATTTGCCATATCTCATAGTCATAAAATGCAGCTATGGCAAGAAGTATTCTAATGGATTTCAACATAGCTACTGGTGAAAAAGTTTCATCATAGTCTACACCATATTGTTGCGTGTAACCCTTAGCCACCAGTCTGGCTTTGAATGTGTGTACATTTCCATCCATATCGGTCTTCTTCTTGAAGACCCACTTACAACCAATAGTTTTAATACCTGGTATATGATCAATCAAGATCCAGACTTGATTATCATGCATGGATTGGATCTCGTTGTCCATAGCCTCCTTCCATTTGGCAGACTTGGGGCCTGTCATCGCTTCCTGATAGGTAATAGGTTCATCAGAATCTATATTTTTCGTCATCACCCTCAAATATGTGTAAACTATATTTCTTTGGTGTTCGATGCACTCTATCAGATCTACGTATGGGTGGTGGTTGTAGGTCAGTTTCTCTTTCAATTGCAGGCTCGTCGACCTCTTGAGGAGAATCGGTTCCAATATCGGTTTCCATGTCGGTTGATTCTTGAATTTCTTCAAGGTCAATTTTGCTCCCACTGGTTCCTTTCGATATGAGATCCTTTTCAAGGAAGACTCCCCTTTGAGACACAAAGACTTTGTTCTCAGTAGGGTTGTAAAACAAATATCCAAAAGAATCAGTCAGGTAACCAAAAAATAAACACTTTTCAGATCTGGGTTCAAGTTTATCTTGAGCTTCACGACGAACGTAAGCTCACAACCCCAGATTCTTAGATATGAGAGAGACACAGTTTTACCATGTCATATCTCATAAGGTGTTTTGGAAACTTTCTTGGTTGGGATGAGGTTAAGGATCCTTGCGGCAGTTTGTAGGGCGTAACCCCAAAAACTGATTGGAAGCATTGTGCGGCTCATCATGGATCGAACCATATCAAGTAATGTTCGATTTCTCCTTTCAGCCACACCATTATGTTGTGGTGTTCTAGGAGGAGCTAATTGTGAGATTATCCCACAACCCCATAGATGATCACAAAATTCATCATTAAGATATTCACCACCTCTATCAGATCGGAGAATCTTAATTCTTTTGTTCAGTTGATTTTCTACTTCGTTTTGGTATGCCTTGAACACTCCAAAAGTTTCAGACTTTTGTTTAATTAAATAAACATAGCCATATCTACTGAAGTCATCAGTAAATGTAACGAAGTATCGTTCCTTGTGTCTAGTAGGCGATTTGAACGGACCGCACACATCAGTGTGTACCAACCCCAACAGATCCTTTGCCCGTTCACAGCTTCCTGTGAAAGGTGCCTTTGTCATTTTTTCTGATAAGCAAGATTCGCATTCATCATATGATATTATATCAAATGATTCTAGAATTCCATCTGACTGGAGTTTGGCTATGTGTATCTTGTTTATGTGGCCTAAACGACAATGCCATAGATACGTTTTATCCAAAACATCTTTGGATGAATCAACATTGTAGATTGAACTATCATTTAGCTTTGCTGTGGTTTCTAAGATGCCTTTACAAGGACTAGCCTTGAAATAAAACATCCCATTTTTGTGAACAAGTATTGATCCATTATCAAAACTAAAATTAAAACCATCATTAAATAAAGCATCAAAAGATATAATGTTTCTTGCCATTTCGGCACTGTAGCAAACATTAGATAAAACAATACATAAACCAGAATCAAAAGAAAGCTTGTATTCTCCAATCATGTCAACAGAGGCAACATTCTTATTCCCCATGATTAGATTAAGCTCCCCGGTCTTCACTTCCTACTTCTTGTGAGTCCCTGCACATTTGTACAAATGTGAGTACCACATCCCGTGTCCAATACCCAGGAATTAGAAATAGTAGTATTGTTTAGTTCAATCATGAACAAACCTGAAGGTACGACGACTCCCTTAGCCCGTAGTTCATTAAGTTCCTTCAAGTACTTAGTACAATTGCGCCTCCAATGTCCTTTATCCCCACAATGAAAGCATATTGCTTCTTCAAGAGACTTGGTTTGCGGGATCTTTGAAGTAGAAGAGTTAGCAATGCCCTTAGGTTTAGGTTTGAAGTTGGACGTGCCAACCTTACCCTTGCCCTTGTTCTTGCCCTTTGCTTTGTTTTTCTTCTTCTTAATCCCACCTTCACGAATGGCTAGAACGAATAGTTGCGGGTTTAGCTTTGGCCATGTTAGCCTCAGCGGTTTTTAACATGCCATGGAGCTCCATGATTGTTTTCTCCATATTGTTCATATTATAGTTCATAATGAATCCTTCATATGCACTAGTCAGCGAGTTCAGGATAAAATCCGTTGCAAGCTCCTGACTTATGGAAAAACCAAGGCGCTCCAATGTGACAACCCGGAAATTTCCAACCAAATTTAAACTTTACTCTTTATATGATTCCGACACGATTAGCAATATTTGTTAAGTTAAATTTCAAGAATTTTAAACTATGTTCATACATTCATTCAACCTCGACCAAGTTCCAACGATTCACGAACCATTAAACGAATATGATTATATATGTATATGTGTATATATATTATAACTTGAAATGTAAACAAAATATTAGATTAAATACTTTATATGATTGTATCTGTTTCAAAATGTTTATCAATGGAATTAGAAGATAAGATCAAATGATTGAATTATCAGATATATAAAATTATGATTACAAGTCTCTGTTGAAAGGCCCACGTTGATTTGAGAAATCTTTTCATTTTAACAGTATTCGGAAAATGGTAAAGTGATTTATAAATATGAACAAATTGTCAATCATTGAGAACTAGACAAAGGAATGTGGAAGATTGAATCTCATAAAGACTCGATTGATCTATTTACTTTCAAACGTACAAAAATGTTTTCAGTTTAAAAAGAACTTTATTATTAAAACGTATATAACTTTTATAAATATCTAGAACCACTTTTGACAACTCATTACTTAACTAGTATGATAAAGATAACGATATTTATATTTTATTTTATTAAATATATAACGATTTAAATTAATATTATATATTTATACGCGTATTATACGTACATAGTTTTATACTTTTACTATACTTAAACTTTACCTTTACTTTATTTTTACTTTACTTTAACTTTAATAATTCATACTTTAATAATTTACTTTAATAATTCATACTTTAATAATTCACTTTAATAATTTACTTTAATAATTCATACTTTAATAATTCACTTTAATAATTCATACTTTAATAATTCACTTTAATAATTCAAAAATCTATTATAAATAGAATTCAATAGGTTTCATTATTTCATAGAAACTTGAAAATAGTTTTCTCTAAACTCTCTCAATCGATTTACATATATATATTTACTCCGTATTATCTCAAGATATTATTAGTATACATAAAATATTACGACGGAGTGCTGTCCGAGTGATTTCGAAGTTGTTTTTTCGAGTGGGATAGGATTAAGGAAATGATGGGTTATAGCTATGGAGGTGATTGAGTATGGTTCATGGGTATGCTCGTGAGGTCAATATAGTGTTTATCATCTCCGTTGCGTTTACGTACCTTTCCTGCAATATTGAATCTCAATATTGATATGTTCGTGAATCCGAGGCCAACCTTGCACTTGTTCAATGACGTTATATGTATTTTTACTACAAAATACAGTATGGATTAAGGAAATGATGGGTTATAGCTATGGAGGTGATTGAGTATGGTTCATGGGTATGCTCGTGAGGTCAATATAGTGTTTATCATCTCCGTTGCGTTTACGTACCTTTCCTGCAATATTGAATCTCAATATTGATATGTTCGTGAATCCGAGGCCAACCTTGCACTTGTTCAATGACGTTATATGTATTTTTACTACAAAATACGGTATGGTGAGTTTCATTTGCCTTTTTACCCTTTATATTTTTGGGACTGAGAATACATGCGCTTTTATAAATGTTTGACGAAATAGACACAAGTAATTGAAACTACATTCTATGGTTGAATTATCGAAATCGAATATGCCCCTTTTTATTAAAGTCTGGTAATCTAAGAATTAGGGAACAGACACCCTAATTGACGCGAATCCTAAAGATAGATCTATTGGGCCTAACAAACCCCATCCAAAGTACCGGATGCTTTAGTACTTCGAAATTTATATCATGTCCGAAGGAGGATCCCGAAATGATAGGGGATATTCTTATATGTATATTGTTAATGTCGGTTACCAGGTGTTCACCATATGAATAATTATTTTTGTCTCTATGCATGGGACGTATATTTATGAGAACTGGAAATGAAATTCTTGTGGTCTATTAAAATGACGGAAATAAATGATTATGATAAACTAATGAACTCACCAACCTTTTGGTTGACACTTTAAAGCATGTTTATTCTCAGGTGTTAAAGAAATCTTCCGCTGTGCATTTGCTCATTTTAAAGATATTACTTGGAGTCTTTCATAGCATTTTTCGAAGAACGTTGCATTCGAATCATTGAGTTCATCAAAGATTATTATTAAATCAATTTATAGTTGGATAGTGGATATTATGAAATGGTATGCATGCCTGTCAATTTTCGATGTAAAGAAAGATTGTCTTTTAAAAACGAATGCAATGTTTGTAAAATGTATCATATAGAGGTCAAATACCTCGCAATGTAATCAACTATTGTGAATCGTTTATAATGTATATGAACGGGTCCTTTCAGTTGGTATCAGAGCGGTGGTCTTAGCGAACCAGGTCTGCATTAGTGTGTCTAACAGATAAGTCGATAGGATGCATTAGTGAGTCTGGACTTCGACCGTGTCTGCACGTCAATAGTTTTGCTTATCATTTTGTGTCAAAAATTAACTACTTATCATCCTCAGGAAATTACCTGCTTATCATTTTTAGTCTAAGACACGTCTTGCTGCATTGATTGCATGAATAGTGTATAGACAAAAATTCATATCTTAGCGTATCTGCTAAATCATATCTTATCGTATCTATTACTGTAAACGTTGCCTGATATATCCCGTAAATTCCTCCGTAATTTACGAAATCTTTTGTTGTATATATATGGATATTCTATGTAATTAGAATACCATCCGATAACCGAAAATCATTTCATATTGAAAAAAAATAATAAAAAATCCTTATTCAATCGTACGAAATGGAATTCATCATTAATTCAAGTTCCTCGGATTTCGAAATGGAATCCCACTCCAGCTCCGAAAGCAGTGTGACCGGAATAGATCAACCAATCAGTCATCACCTATTCTGGATGAATTGGGGATGGGTTCGTAGCCTCCTCAATCATTGGAGACATGAAGAAGGTGATCCCTTCCATCCACCACATTGCCCTCTTGATGAAGAACCTGAAGCATTTATCGGCGAACCTGTTCAAAACACCATTTTCTCGCTCATTTCCAGAGTATCTCATCACGATTATATATTACATCAAATTTTAGATTTTATTTATCCGCTCGTCCGAACCGACAATCACCCCGGTGTAATAGAAGAAGTCAACGAGCTTTGCGTGGTAGTGGCTTTGGAGAATATGGTGCAGAGATTACAAACACCAGCAGCAGCATCAGCAGCATAACCAGTAACACCATCATCAACGCCAATAGTACCATTACCACCCCAACCACAACCACGTCGTAAACCTCAACTTTACACTCTGTCCCACGAGCACCAATGTCATACGCCCTGTAGATACCAAGGAATACCAACAACAATAACCGACGAAGTATTAATTCATAACTTCATTGGAGAAACATTCCGCGCAGATTATGTAATCTCTAAAGTCTTAGAGATTATCTAATCTAGCCCTAACCATAAATCAGTTAAGCGAACCAAAATGATAGAAGGAAGAGTAGAAACCCTGACAAAAATGGTGTGTGATTAACAAGCTAAACTTGTTTTACCAACAGCATCAACAGTACCGTCAGCGTCACCAGCATCATCAGTACAGTCAACATCAGAATCAACAACACCTATAACATCACAAACTCCGTCAGCTCAAGAATCACTATGGACATCATTACGAATCAATAACCCGTATATTGTATCAACGAGTTATGAAGAATTAACTCATTCCCTTTGAAGAAATTATATGTATATTTTATATATTTTGAAATAAAAATAAATCTTTCCGTGCTAAGCTATTGTGTGTGAATCTTAACTACTCGATTAATTCATATTACAAATATGCGATAATGTACGTCCTTCGGCCGCAACTTAACCAGCGTTAACTACAATCTCTGTCGCAATTCAACAAATTCCAATTCATAATAAATCAAGTATATATTTGATTTTACACTTTCATCATCGATGTACCCGAAACTTTTCAGATAACATCATTCGTACTTTGCGAAATTCACAAGAATTCCACGAACCGAACGTCATACATCAACAAATAACGAAGTATTGATTCATAATTTCAATGTCATTAAAGAAATACTGCGTAAAAGTTATGTACTTTTTAAAGCCTTTAGGGATTATTCAATTCTAGTTTCAACCGTAAATCAAATGAGTTTAATTTAACATTAACTCATTAAATCTATGTTACATGTGAAGAAAATATACATATATATATTTTCATAAAGACTGTAATAAAATTCTTTTGTACAAAATATTAATTGTGAAATTTTTTTTAACGGGTAGGTAATACCCGAGAGATATATAAATTCACAATTAATATATTACATTCTTCGAATCTGATTCAGCAAATCATCCATTATACTCCCTACTTTCACAACAATATACATTCTTTTATAGAAATCAAAACAACCATACTCATTCAAAATTTAATTACATATTCTGATTTTGAAATCTCAAAATTCAACTTGAGATATGACCAAAATCATCACTCTTAGATCCTTACATCTTTCACAAGCTATATTTTGACTTCAAAACTGTGTTAGAACATCAAATGTATGTTAACGATTACAATCTGTGTTCAAACCCTTCGAAAATTTCTGAAGACACTTCGAATGATGAGCAATCGAGATGATGATCCAACCACATGTTACCCACAGTTATGTACCCGAAAAACTCTTGAAACCAAAGTAAAAGTTTAAACAACGTATCCGCGTCAGATTCTTTAGCATTTATTAGCAAAAATAACTTTGCGACTCCTATTCAAAGTAGCCAGTTTTGTCACAGCTCCAGCAAGTCAACTTTGACTTTTCAGTCAGACTAACCTTATTATAACCTTGAGAT
Organism: Rutidosis leptorrhynchoides; assembly: GCF_046630445.1. NCBI lineage: Eukaryota > Viridiplantae > Streptophyta > Magnoliopsida > Asterales > Asteraceae > Rutidosis > Rutidosis leptorrhynchoides. The sequence continues at coordinate 593,077,639 of NC_092335.1, read as the reverse complement.
ATACACCATCGTTATCAGGGAACCTTTTACATTCCACCACATTATTAATAGATGTATCAACAACTTCATTACCCTTTGACTTTAGCCTCTCCAAAAAGTCATTATAATTATTCATTGAAACCCCATCATTTACTACTTCGCATCTTGTAATGAGAATTTCCATACGAATCATTGGGAATTAGCAATCAGTATTTTGAAATCTCGCAGCATGTCTACACCAACAGTTATATGTGTATATATAACGTATATCTTCTGGACTTAATTTGAATGTGAAGATTCTGAAAAACACTTCGAACTACGAATTGGTTCTCCGAAAATGGAAAAATACTGATGAAGCAGCAAAAAAAACTATAAACGACCTTAACAGTAAAAGTTTGATGATAATGAATAGGTGTGCTGGCAAAGCGCAGAAAAAGAGAAGTCTTGGAACTGGAAAACGGATTGAGCAAAGTAGGAAGGAGGCTGTGAACAAATTACAAAGACTGAACCTGACTTCAAAGGATCCAAATAATTCAGTATCTGCTGAAGTCATTAACGAATACCTTGCTCCTGACTCTAAACCCCTGCGGACAATATTCTTCATCATCCTTTGATATTAGAAATTCTAAAATATCATCATATCTTTCATTATAAATATCCTCCATATTTCTGAAGATATTTTCTTAATTTTTCTTATTTGAAATCATTTACCTCTTCGCGCTATTTGTATTACATCATAAAAGAAACTATTTTAGTTTCTAAATTCTGAAACATTCAAGTTTAAAATAGGAATATTTTGAAGTAGTGTTGGGAACTGAAGCATGAATTAGTATAATATAATGACACTTGATCAATGTGATTATATTACAGTAAGTTATGCTGAGTTTCTAAATGGAACGTGATGATTCACAGATCATAACATCATCATGTGCTATGTTATACGATTCTTGTATTCTATTTAACCTCTAAAATATCAAGAAAATATTTCTTGATGATTCGGCCTTTTCCAAGGTATTTTAGTAATTTGACAAGTCAAGATCGTGCCATCACAATTTCCTTCCTAGAACATTAACAATGTTCATTTCAAAATTCATATCTGTGAATTCTGGACCATTACAAGCGGTGCTTAATCGCAAGAAGAAGAAACGAAAGGACAAAACTCCGAAATAGAAATTGGGGTATAAATTGCAGCAAATAAAAGAGAGCATTAACTGTGAATGATAATGATTTTAGAAGACAGAAGTAGAGACTTTGTAATATAAGGGAACATATAAAGCCCAACGACAAACCAGAAATTATAAACCATATATATCGATGCATATAGCAATATAAAGACACGGGAGAACTAGGAACACTATAAATCCAAGAGTATAGTAGAAGTAAATAGATTCTTCCGGCGGTAGATGAAAAAAAGAAGAATGACCGATATGAAAGTTAGAAGTATATCGAGAATCAGAACTGGATGGAGCATATTGATGAATACTTTAAAATATGAGTTGAGGGGGAAAGAATAGAAGGTGATGAAACATGACTAGGAACTTAGAAATCAACAGATTTAACTCACACAATGGCAGAATAAGTGAATCAAACCCTCTAGTGAATAGGTTAAGTTTTTTTTGATTAATTTAGTCAAACCACAACTAAATCAAGTGTGATTAGATCAACACCTAGAGCTATTATTCACCACCTGGGTGATTTGGACTGAGAGAGAATCGAAGGACCTCACTAGATCTAAGTGTGTGTAACAAATGAGAGGCTTAACCTAAAATGAAGAACATAAGACTTTATATACCCCTACTGTTGACACACCCATACGATTCATTCATCACACGTACGAGTTGGCTTCATCAACCGTACGGGTGATCACTCACTCGTGTCTTATCATTTAGGTTGTAATTGTGACTTAGCTCAGCATCAACCATGCATATGAGCCTGTCAGCCGTACTAGTGAGGCTTCACTCGTACGTCTAACTAAGTCTAACTAAGTCTAACCACATACAAACACGGATAGGATAATAACGAGCAATCATGGTGGCCTGTAAACTGTTGTACCTGCAATGGACGTGGGTAGATGTCTAGGGACTTGCATAAAATGCATCAACAGATGGTGTGAGTTGTAAGGAAACGAAGGAGGTGAATTTATAAGAAAATCTTCGACAGAACAATTAAAATGGATGATCGCATTTAAAGCGGATCCTAATTCCCTTGATTACCGGAGAGTCAAATCTTATTAAGAAGATTTTCTTCAAATCTCTTAAAATCTGGGAATCAATCATATCTACGTCAAATGATAAGATGAATCTACACTTACTCATTTCACTCTTTTATGTTAGCTTCATTCGTACTCTTCATATAAATGGATTGTTTATTCAAATTATTCGCTGATGATAAAACTCTAATTTTCAGCCCGTATGCATCATGAAAACATACTTATTATCATTCACGACCTTTCCACTCAAATTTCGAGACGAAATTTCTTTAACGGGTAGGTACTGTGACAACCCGGAAATTTCCAACCAAATTTAAACTTTACTCTTTATATGATTCCGACACGATTAGCAATATTTGTTAAGTTAAATTTCAAGAATTTTAAACTATGTTCATACATTCATTCAACCTCGACCAAGTTCCAACGATTCACGAACCATTAAATGAATATGATTATATATGTATATGTGTATATATATTATAACTTGAAACGTAAACAAAATATTAGATTAAATACTTTATATGATTGTATCTGTTTCAAAATGTTTATCAATGGAATTAGAAGATAAGATCAAATGATTGAATTATCAGATATATAAAATTATGATTACAAGTCTCTGTTGAAAGGCCCACGTTGATTTGAGAAATCTTTTCATTTTAACAGTATTCGGAAAATGGTAAAGTGATTTATAAATATGAACAAATTGTCAATCATTGAGAACTAGACAAAGGAATGTGGAAGATTGAATCTCATAAAGACTCGATTGATCTATTTACTTTCAAACGTACAAAAACGTTTTCAGTTTAAAAAGAACTTTATTATTAAAACGTATATAACTTTTATAAATATCTAGAACCACTTTTGACAACTCATTACTTAACTAGTATGATAAAGATAACGATATTTATATTTTATTTTATTAAATATATAACGATTTAAATTAATATTATATATATTTATACGCGTATTATACGTACATAGTTTTATACTTTTACTATACTTAAACTTTACATTTACTTTATTTTTACTTTACTTTAACTTTAATAATTCATACTTTAATAATTTACTTTAATAATTCATATTTTAATAATTCACTTTAATAATTTACTTTAATAATTCATACTTTAATAATTCACTTTAATAATTCATACTTTAATAATTCACTTTAATAATTCAAAAATCTATTATAAATAGAATTCAATAGGTTTCATTATTTCATAGAAACTTGAAAATAGTTTTCTCTAAACTCTCTCAATCGATTTACATATATATATTTACTCCGTATTATCTCAAGATATTATTAGTATACATAAAATATTACGACGGAGTGCTGTCCGAGTGATTTCGAAGTTGTTTTTTCGAGTGGGATAGGATTAAGGAAATGATGGGTTATAGCTATGGAGGTGATTGAGTATGGTTCATGGGTATGCTCGTGAGGTCAATATAGTGTTTATCATCTCCGTTGCGTTTACGTACCTTTCCTGCAATATTGAATCTCAATATTGATATGTTCGTGAATCCGAGGCCAACCTTGCACTTGTTCAATGACGTTATATGTATTTTTACTACAAAATACAGTATGAATTAAGGAAATGATGGGTTATAGCTATGGAGGTGATTGAGTATGGTTCATGGGTATGCTCGTGAGGTCAATATAGTGTTTATCATCTCCGTTGCGTTTACGTACCTTTCCTGCAATATTGAATCTCAATATTGATATGTTCGTGAATCTGAGGCCAACCTTGCACTTGTTCAATGACGTTATATGTATTTTTACTACAAAATACAGTATGGTGAGTTTCATTTGCCTTTTTACCCTTTATATTTTTGGGACTGAGAATACATGCGCTTTTATAAATGTTTGACGAAATAGACACAAGTAATTGAAACTACATTCTATGGTTGAATTATCGAAATCGAATATGCCCCTTTTTATTAAAGTCTGGTAATCTAAGAATTAGGGAACAGACACCCTAATTGACGTGAATCCTAAAGATAGATCTATTGGGCCTAACAAACCCCATCCAAAGTACCGGATGCTTTAGTACTTCGAAATTTATATCATGTCCGAAGGAGGATCCCGGAATGATAGGGGATATTCTTATATGTATATTGTTAATGTCGGTTACCAGGTGTTCACCATATGAATAATTATTTTTGTCTCTATGCATGGGACGTATATTTATGAGAACTGGAAATGAAATTCTTGTGGTCTATTAAAATGATGGAAATAAATGATTATGATAAACTAATGAACTCACCAACCTTTTGGTTGACACTTTAAAGCATGTTTATTCTCAGGTGTTAAAGAAATCTTCCGCTGTGCATTTGCTCATTTTAAAGATATTACTTGGAGTCTTTCATAGCATTTTTCGAAGAACGTTGCATTCGAATCATTGAGTTCATCAAAGATTATTATTAAATCAATTTATAGTTGGATAGTGGATATTATGAAATGGTATGCATGCCTGTCAATTTTCGATGTAAAGAAAGATTGTCTTTTAAAAACGAATGCAATGTTTGTAAAATGTATCATATAGAGGTCAAATACCTCGCAATGTAATCAACTATTGTGAATCGTTTATAATGTATATGAACGGGTCCTTTCATCCAACCGGTCTATGTACCCTTTCATTTGTAGTACATGGACACTAACACTACTTCCCATTGCCATTTTGCAAGATACGAGAGCTTTCACGGTGTCAAACCTTTCTTGCTTTGCTTGTTGTTGGAACATGTCCTTGAGTTGGTTAAGCATGTCATATGACCCTAAGATCTCCATGCCCTTTTGGAGCTCTGGAGACATGGTCGCCAACATCAAGCATGCTACCTCATTAGACTCGGAACGCCGTTTTTCAAACTCGTCCCTAGCCGCTTGAGTAGCTCTCGATCCGGGTTCTGCCGGTAAGGGTTCCTCAATAGCCCTGATCTTTCCTTCCATCCTAAGAGCAATTCTTAGGTTGCGAAGCCAGTCCATGTATTTCAAACCCGTAAGCTTGTCCTTTTCGAGGAGCCCTTTAAGGCAGAAATTAGTGATTGATGACGGAGTAGGATTTGTGTCTGTTGCAGACATCTGTCATATTTTTATTTTTAAAGTAAGTTGTATTAGTTAGTTTGATATGTTTAAACCTTGTTAAGATAATTACCCAAGTGTGTTTAATATTCAAACAATTATAATTAACAAGGCTAAGATCCATATTTCACTTATGTTAACGACGGGTTCGCCGCGGATCGCCAACCATAACCTATTTAGGTAGGTAACTATATTACCAATTTCATCCATTATGAAATTCTTAGGTTCTGCGGGATTTAGTGATAATCAATTATTTCACTTGGCATGTTTAATCCCTTCTACGCTAATCCTTCCTCGTGGCGGGTTTGCCGCAAACCACGATTTCAGATTGTAAACCGTCCGTGATAGATACACGTGAAATCCGGCCCAAGACTCTCGGGTATCGCGAAATTCACCTCACCCTTCCCAACACCCAATTAAAGTCCGGCCCAAGACTCTCGGGTATCGCGAACTCTAACAGGTAGAAGGTTCGGATGTGTGTACTACTCATGGATAGCGTAAAGTTTACATTTAAAACGGGTTTTTGTTTTCTTTTAGCAAAAGTAGTTTACACCATTTTAAAACATTTGCTAATTATGTATTGCGTGTTGCGTTTGTTAAACTAATTTTAACCAAACCGTTTTATATGATTATTGTCCCTTTTGTTTTTTTTTAAAACATTTTCTAGCTAGCATGGCATAGACAAATAATAAAACAATAATAATCATGACACGCAATTATCGGTAGTATGCCTCGAGTCCTATGCGTTTTTTCGGTGAGCCAACACACGGAAAAACATGGTCAACTAAGGACATAACCTTGTGTGAGAATTGGCTCCCACTAAAACCGCCATCTCCATTATATGCTCGGATGGGCCGCCTTGTGAACATCGTCTTCTTGATTTCAATCTTGATTGCATTATCTTACAAAATAACTATTCTATTTTCTATACTATTACAAATACAATATAAATAGAAATACGACATGCAAGTCGTTTAATAAATTATTACATTCATCCCGAATAAATAATAAATTAAATCATACAACCAAACATCCACACAAGGGTCTTATTGAGGCAAATACTACCGATTTCATACAACAATCACATACATAATAAATGGAGTGCCAACCGTCCATTTTCATATAACATGTTTCGATAAGGATTGATTTAAACAACACTTAATGGCACTTATAATATTCAATCCTTGTTTACATAACATATGTATGTAAACCCACTTCATATTTTGTAAGTATGGTTTTCATGCCAAAACCATCCAAATAAACATATTAAGTGAATCAAAACATGTTGGAGATTTATTCACCTTACCAAAGCATAAAGTCTAAAATTAATAATTTTAATTTTCTCATTTCATGTAAAACATGAAAAGAATTCATGTACTTTATTTTCCTAAACATTGAATCTTTAATAGTCAACATGCAAGTTACCATTAAAATTTTCGGATTTTGGCAGATTCATACATGTAACTTTAAATGGTCATATCTTACTCATTTCTAATCCGTTTTCGATGATTTTTTTTTTCAAATTTAAGTTCTTTCAGTTAGCTTTCAAATGCAATTGGTCTCATACAATAATATTGAGTTTAAAGCCACGAAACAGTCTATCAAATACAGACTGTCCAGGCTGAAAAAAATTTCTTAAATGAAAAAAATGAATTTAACCCATTTTACATTTTGCCAAAATCCAAGATTCAAATTAGTATTTAGGAAACATAAAACATAAATTATGATACTTGTTTTGCATGTTTGTTATGCATGATCATCTCCAAGAATCATGCACAACGCATCCATCAAAACTAAATATCATAAGAAAAGTTTGTTAAAACTTGTACAAGATGGCTCGGATACCACTGTTGGAGTATGATGCAAATTCAAAGCGAGCGGAAGCATTTTTAAAACTTTACAAAATCATACTCTTCCATGGATCATTGTACAAAACTTTAGCAAACAAAACAAAATTAACGAAATTAAACAAGAGAAGATTAGAATACAACCTTTGTAGCCTTTTGAAGATCGAATCTGAAAAACCCAAAGAAGAGTTCCTCTAAACGGTAGACACCCAAAGTTCCAACCTTGTTTCAATCTATACCTTCTACTTAACGGATCTTTTCTTTTTCCTTATTTCCACCAAATTTACCCAAAGTTCCAACCTTGTTTCAATCTATACCTTCTACTTAACGGATCTTTTCTTTTTCCTTATTTCCTCCAAAACCGAACCCAATTATAGATCTCAAGTATTTTGGTTACTTGAAAAAGAGAAAGAGAAATATCATTTTGTATGTGTGTTTTTGTATCTCAAGTTTCTATATCTTTTCAATACCAAGATTTGGTATTATATAGAATTAAAATTGATACAATAATACATATAATACAAATATAAAGATTTTGAAAGATTTTGAAAGATTTGCAAAATCAAATCTTTATATAAAATAAGATTTATAACTCAAATCAAATCTTATTTATATCAAATCAAATCTTATATATTATATAAAATATGATTATAGTACAAATTTTTATATAAAATAAGATTTATAAATCAAATCAAATCTTATTTATATCAAATCAAATCTTATATATTATATAAAATATGATTTGCAAAATCTAATCAAATCTCTACATATTTAGATTTGTAAGTATATGTACACACATGAAAAAAAACTTACTTAATTTATTAAACCATTAACTAATGATTAATAAATTAATTTCCGATTAGAAGGTATATCAAACAATTTACGATTGGCCTTTGTGTGTGGCCGAATAGGATAAATGGACTTTTATTATTTAATGTCATGGGCATATCTTCGGAATATATGTACCACGGTCAAACCACGGTCGAACCATAGCCAACCCGAGAACATATTTCCAACAGGATGATCACCTTACAAGATTGGAAGTGAGCTAGCAAACTTGAAAGTATTCTTGATTTTATGTAACTAGAACTTGTAGAATTTATGAAGAACACTTAGAACTTGAAGATAGAACTTGAGAGAGATCAATTAGATGAAGAAAATTGAAGAATGAAAGTGTTTGTAGGTGTTTTTAGTCGTTGGTGTATGGATTAGATATAAAGGATATGTAATTTTGTTTTCATGTAAATAAGTCATGAATGATTACTCATATTTTTGTAATTTTATGAGATATTTCATGCTAGTTGCCAAATGATGGTTCCCACTTGTGTTAGGTGACTCACATGGGCTGCTAAGAGCTGATCATTGGAGTGTATATATAAATAGTACATACATCTAAAAGCTGTGTATTGTACGAGTACGAATACGGGTGCATACGAGTAGAATTGTTGATGAAACTGAACGAGGATGTAATTGTAAGCATTTTTGTTAAGTAGAAGTATTTTGATAAGTGTCTTGAAGTCTTTCAAAAGTGTATGATTACATATTAAAACACTACATGTATATACATTTTAACTGAGTCGTTAAGTCATCGTTAGTCGTTACATGTAAGTGTTGTTTTGAAACCTTTAGGTTAACGATCTTGTTAAATGTTGTTAACCCAATGTTTATAATATCAAATGAGATTTTAAATTATTATATTATCATGATAATATGATGTATGAATATCTCTTAATATGATATATATACATTAAATGTCGTTACAACGATAATCATTACATACATGTCTCGTTTCAAAATCATTAAGTTAGTAGTCTTGCTTTTACATATGTAGTTCATTGTTAATATACTTAATGATAAGTTTACTTATCATAATATCATGTTAACTATATATATATCCATATATATGTCATCATATAGTTTTTACAAGTTTTAACGTTCGTGAATCACCGGTCAACTTGGGTGGTCAATTGTTTATATGAAACCTATTTCAATTAATCAAGTCTTAACAAGTTTGATTGCTTAACATGTTGGAAACACTTAATCATGTAAATAACAATTTCATTTAATATATATATAAACATGGAAAAGTTCGGGTCACTACACTACGGGTCTCACTCGAGTGAGTTTAACGACGCGAATACCCTCAAATGCCTAAGCAACAAAAGACTCACACAATAGAGCCAAGGCAAAACACATTAACCACACACTCTACCGAGTGCAACCTAAAATCACAATTGTAAGCCAACCGCTTGCTAAAAAGTATCTCCAACGGAGAATAAAGTTTAGCTAAGGCTTACATACACACCGCATGCATTAAAAAATGAACAACATACGAATACCATAATTAAAAGTACCTGAACGTCCTCTCGCGACGCCCGCCACCGCTAGCTTGGGACACTCCGTCTTGCGATGTCCTTCTCTACGGCAATTGAAACACACAATGCCACTACCTCTCGATGACGGTTCCGGGCACTCCCAAGACCTGTGACCCCTTTCACCACAATTGAAACATCTAGATGCAGTAGTGTCCGACATTCCTTTCCTCAAGCTACCTGTGCTCTCAAATGCACTTTTAGCTTTCTTGTTCGGAGCGCCAAACGAGTTAACCCTTCTCTTACCCGAAGTATCATACTATTCAAAACCCTTAGCCATGACAAATAGTTTAGCAAAAGAGTCCCAAGGTTAATCTTCCCACGCAATTCATCATTCAAAGTATTAAGGAAATGCTCCATCAACAACCTATCGTTCCTCGTATATTCGGGACAAAATCGGGCCTTTGCCAAAAAGGTAGCCCTAAGAGTATTTAGGTCCATAGAACCTTGTCACAAACTTCGCAACTCATCACGCAACCTTGTCAAATCGGCTTGTGTCAGGAACTCCTCGAAGAATTCCTTCTTAAAATCGTCTCACGATAACCCTATAAACGGTTCCTCACCAACAATATCGATCTTACCATCCAACCAATTCTTCTCATTACCCCGCCACAAACTATTAGCAAGTCTCGTCCTCTTTTCAGAAGGGCATTCACTCTTATGAAAACACCCTTCGACATCTGAGAACCAACCGGTGCTTATCAAAGGATCGGGATTCCCGGCATATAAAGGAGGTTTAGTCATCATGAAGTTTTTGTAAATAAACTCCCTTCTGACTACATTGCCTCGAATCCCATGATCAAGAATGCTATGGGTCGAAATTACCTCTTGGTTATGTCAAATGGGTCTTGGGTTGATATGCCCATTTTGACACTTGGACTTATGTAATTAATAAATTAAAGTTGTTTAAACTTGTCGGGTATTGGAAGTATTTTGAAAACATAAATTGTGGTGTCGTGTTATTAGTATTAATGTGTTGTATAAAAGAGAAAAAAAACTTTCGGGTCGGTATAATGACGGGCTGGGTCATTACAAGTGGTATCAGAGCATGGTCTAAGGGATTTAGGCGACTTGAGATAGGTGCCTAGACTTAGACTTTTGTGTGTGCTTATTTGTTGCAGGACTTGTAGGAGTACGGGTCAGAACGGGAATTGGTTAGTGCCTTAGTGTGTAGGCCAACTAACTAGGATTGTGGATTGTATCGTGATATTATTGTTCGTGTGTGTGCTTATATCGCGTTGTGTTTGTGTATATTGTAGAGCAAGATATTCATTGTACTAATGAGTTGAGGCAGCGTGCGGGCATAATAATGACTAACTACCATTGTTACAAGTGTAAATCGTGTCTAACGAGTGAAGTACGACTATTGTTGAGCAAGATGGGGTGGTGTTGTGCGTATGGTTTATTTTGCATTTCGTTGTTTAATCGTTTTGCATTCTTTAGAATGAAGACAAGCGGGACTTCAAACGGGAAGCAAGGTGATGATGATGAGTTGACGGCTAAGATTAGGGCAGCTTTAGAGAGTTATTCCTCGGTTTTTACCGGTAAGGTTAAAGAAGTCTTTCAAGGGGCGATCGAAGGACAAGTAACCGATGTTATTAAGGAACAAATGAGTGTGATTGTTCAAGCCCAGTTTGAGAAGAGGTTCCCTAAACCTCAAGTTAAAGGCGGTGGAGAAGATGTTCCTCACAAGTCTTCTAAAGCAACCCGCAATAATTCACTAGTCCCCGTGCTTACCCTTGCCACCTCTTCCTTGCGAATCTATAAAAATATAAACAACGAGAGGTAAGTTATAAAGCTTAGTGAATGTAAACATACTATATCCATATATATGCATAAAATGAATACGTAACCAGCAACAAGTAATAAGCACATACCGCATCCATGTATAACTAAGCAAGCTATACGCTACACACTACCATGCCAATCCGCATGATTAGCTACAACACAACAATATACACACACACACACACACATACACACACGCATATACCCAAAATCCCAAGGTTAACCCTTTAACCTCAAACCCATGAAGGTTGGCCGAAAACTCACGCACCATAGTGAATCCGAAAACTCACGCGATTCACTGCCTTCACCACAATGAAAATTGGGGTTGGCCGAAAACTCACGCGCCCTAGTTTATCCGAAAACTCACGCGATACACTATCCCAATCCGTACGAAAATAAGGTTGGCCGAAAACTCACTCGCCCTAGTGAATCCGAAAACTCACGCGATTCACTACCTTAAGCCATAACAACAACAATGGGAATTTCTGAAACCACACGCGACATTGTGAATCCGAAACCACACGAGATTCACTACCCAATTCACCTCAACAACAACAACAACGGGGTTGACCTACTTGTCAATGTGAATCTGAAATGCACGAGATTCACTACCCCAAGGGTAGTAACCCAAAATGCACAAACATGCCATGTGAACCCTAAACTCACGGGGTCCATCATCCCACACACATGTAAAGTGAACCCGAACGCACAAGGATTACTCTACCCCACCCGCACCCATCCTGTACATACATACGCATATAATATATTTACACTCACCTTGTCGCCTTGATGAATGCAAACCAAATCCGCAATCCGTCAATGGAAAGTACCTATTCCATTTATCACATAAACAAACAACACAATTAGGGTGGATTACAAACCAATCCAAATTAACACCTAGTGCAATTTTGACCCAATTGCACTTCCAAGCACAACCAATGCTCAAACTAACCAATAATCACTTACCACTAGTGAAAATGGTCCTATAACGCCAACTAGACCAAAACACAAGTGTTAAACACTTGTCTTCCCTAAATTAACTTACAAACCCTAATTTTGACCCATTTCACAATTAGGCTTCCAAACACACTCTTATGAGTTCAAACATCAACAAAATCACTAGTTACACACTTCCAAGTGATTATCAGTAATCATTTAGACCTAAATATGGTCAATTAGACTTCCAACCCAAAACCCACAAAAAATGAGTCTAGAACCCCATTACTAGCCACACTAAACTCACTTCATGAGCATCAATGGGTTTCTCATCAATTAAAGCTCAAACCCTAACTTTGAATATCAAATTAACAAATAAAATTCGGAGTTAGAATTTACCACAACTATCAAAATGTAGCCAAGAAGTAGATGGACAACCTTAACACTTGCACTTTGAAGGAATTCCACCTCCTTCTTCCTTGAATCAAGCTTTCTCACTCTAAAATGGAGGTTTCTCTCACTAGATAAGATGAGAGTGCTTTGTGTGGGTGAAAATGAGATCCAAACTGAGTTCTAGATCAGTTTTGATGACTCCAAACCGACCCCAAGTAAAAAGACCAAAACACCCTCATTTTAGCCTTAAAACGGGTTAAAAATACCTCTGTCTGAATAATCTCACGACCGCGAGGTCTGGGGTCGCGACCGCGAGCTTGCAACCCAAAATAGCTTAATTCCTGACTGAATCTCGCGACCGTGAGTCAAATTTCACGCCCGCAATGTGCCCAATTTTAGCACTTTTGTGAAACTTGTTTTGGTTGTAACTTTCAGAACGTAACTCCGTTTTTGATGAATCAAATATCGTTGAAAACGTAATAAGGTCTACTTTCCGATGGTAAGGTTTTTAAACATTAACTTAGACTTTATTTGGGGTTAAAAGATACGATTACATCTCTTGTAACTCACATGACGTCCAAAATAACATGTAACTGAAAAACGGGGTGTTACATATACACACACGCACACACACACACACACACACACAAACATACACACTCAAGGTTGCAAAATTCATTATTCGGGATTAATCGGTTGAGACTTTGAAATGAGTAATCGACAATTCGGGGATTAATCGGGAAGTAATAGAATTGTACTTTATACATTTAAATATTAAATTTCAAAAATTATATGTATAAATATAGAAGAAAAATATAAACATAAAGTTTAACATAATTGTCTAAAATTATTCATTTTGTTTAAAAAAAAACTCTAAAATTTTAGTTTAAATTTATGTTAAAATGTTGACCAAATTTGACTTTGAGCGACATTGATTACCAAATTTGATTTTAACTCATAAATTGACGTTGACCGATTAATTAAATGAATTTTAGAAAATCGAAACGAACTACTCTTAAAAATGAGTAATCAGGAATTAATCGGGGAATAAACGGGGTTTTTACTACAATGTATACACACATATATAATGACAATATCAATTTCCCGCGTGTGAAGTACGTAGGGAGATGACATTATATAATTTTAACTCAAAAAATAATTAAAAGAAATATTTCAAACTAGGTCAGCGAGTACAACGCAAATATGCAATATACATGCATCTATATTTAATACGTGTAGCCATTAGTCTTAAAAAAATCCTTACACACAAGATATTATACAAACCAATGACCATGCATGTATGGCAATATACGTGGCTCTATAATCCAATAAAAGAATTGCAACATACGTGGCTCTATAATCCATATCCAGGAATGTACGTGGATCCAGTATCCATGTTATATACTATGAATTCATAGGGCATAGGCGTACACCATTAATCAAATATATTAAAAATAAGTTAAAGTATTGATGCGTATAAAATGAATGTAGATGATGTTATTAGGAGGAATTATATGAGCCCGAACAAGACATATGATTGTAGTATCGATCAATCACATAACTACATTCGATAAATGAAATAGCCAATACATAAAAATGATAAATAAATGCTTAAACAACACGGAATTTAACGTTGTTATATCTCAACTCCAAAACGCGGAGATGAGGAACTCCGCCGGCGCAAACTAGAGATTTCCTTTATAATTTCCGTGCACATAGATTACAGGTATATAGGATGTACTTATAGTGCTAAAAACTAAGACGAATTAGACTCATACGTGAACTCCTAATCGCGTTAAAATTTTGGCCTCCCAGACCCTTTTTTGCGATCGCGAAACTTGTCACCATAAAAATCTCGCGCATGCTAGCTTTTGTCAGACATGAATTCATATTTACTTCGAATATGTAACTCGTTTAATTTTTTGTTTAATTCGAACTTCACGCTCTAACAAATATAATGTGTATATTTAACACACCCTTGTATATTGAGCATGAGACTCTTGAATGCTCGGGCTGAATTTGAAATCTAGAAACAGTTTTGTAAGTATGCCTTAAGAAAATATCGATCTACCACATTTGGTTATACATATTTGAATGTAACTAACTGAGATGTGGTTTGTAAACCATTTAAAAATTAAACCACTATATCGGGATTGGTATAAAGTAATTCAGCTAAATACTTGCGTAATTCAGCAACGTTACTTTTTCAAGTTCTAAACAACCATTCAATTGCAATACACCTAGCATTCTATACCTTAGCGTAACTGACATTCCAAGCTTGTTTTACGTGTGCTTGAATGTGTTTAATCGACTACACAATGTCTTTATTGATTTGACCAACAATATCACTATCAATCAAGCTTGACTTTAAACAACGATTGTTGTTATTCCGGACATTTCCATAGCAGTTGTGTTCATTTTTTTCCATTTTGAAATACGACAGATGCATTGTTTGTTTATGTTTGAAGCACTTAGTTTCCAGGCACATGGCCTTGGTTCTTGTGGACCATTGTTATTCTTACCTGTTGTAAAGCATTTTCTTTCAAATATCTTTGCCTAGTATCATCAATAATCATTTCTCTATTAC
This sequence comes from Rutidosis leptorrhynchoides, assembly GCF_046630445.1. Taxonomy (NCBI): domain Eukaryota; kingdom Viridiplantae; phylum Streptophyta; class Magnoliopsida; order Asterales; family Asteraceae; genus Rutidosis; species Rutidosis leptorrhynchoides. Next base: position 593,062,455 of record NC_092335.1, on the reverse strand, counting down.
GCTTAAAATTTCAAAGCCGGACAACAAACAGAAGTTCGGCTTTTTTTTTTTAAAAAAAATCATCCCTCTACGAACTTCAACCTCCTCTTTACTCCAACAATCTCATTCTTGTTCTTCATATTTATCGAATGGGAGTCTATTACCATCGTCATATTCTTCATTAGTGAGATTCGAAACGTGAAATTATGGTATTTATTTGTGGAGTTAGTCCCACTACGACCTCATTTCCATCATCTTTTGAAACATATTCTAGTACACTATAATCGCTTGTGTCGTCACTTTCTTCAACTTCATATTCATATTAATTTTCAGTATCACCTTCATCTTCAACAGCACCTCCATCTTCATGTACACTCCTTAAGTGGCTGTAAGATGTGGATTGACCAACATCCCTAGTTATAACAACATGTGAAGATTGCATAATATTATACAACTGATCCATAAAAGTAGATTGTTGTGTGAAAATAATTCCCTCAAATTGAGCATTATATATTGATTCATTCTCAGCGAAATAATAAATTGTTTCAAATTATTATCGTCAGTGATTTCATTCCTAGCTCTGAAGAGGTCAAGGGTTCGATCCCTGGATCTGTAAAAAGTCCTCACATGAGGGAGGTTTTACCGACCCGTACCTAGAATTCAGACTCGATCCACATGCCTGTATGGATTGATGGATCGGGTTCATATTATGCGGTACGGGTTTCCGCCCGGAAACGCATATGCGTGGAAAATGATCGCGTGGAAGGTTTTCAATACCTGTAAGTGATTTTAAACCGAACTCACCCACCTACAAAAAGTGATTTTATTCCTACACGCATTACCACAGAAAGTATACAACATAATGAATTTCAATGTACGTGATTATGGTTGAACCCCAACGTATCCGTAAATCATTTTAGTTAACATGGCTACATCAACCTCGTAAAAGAGTGGAAAACCATTTTTAAGGGGTGAATCATCACCATTATGCCTACCATTCTGAAGTGTAATTCCATCACACTAAACAAGATGAATCATCATTGGACGGAATAAAGTCATCAAATGCAACGAGAATTAGTGATTTTAGAGTATTAAATATAACAATGTTTCTCCTATTATTGTAGCTTATTGAGGAATGATATTGTTGTTTTTTATTTCTTTTCTTATATGATAAATCTCGAAGATAGTTACATTATAAAGTACAGAGAAGCAACTAAAATCGTACATACAAATACTGGGTTTTAGCTCAATAATTCGTAAAGCAATAACTCACAGAAAATCGGCCTTCTCAAAGCCGCTTTCATAGCATGTCAGAAAAATGCCCTAAACCGGCCTTTGTAAAGCAGGTATGTGTGTGACATGACAAACGGTTCAAATTTTGGCCGACCTGAATGGCATGTACCAGTCTTCAAAATACCAGTTTAGGGTGACATGGCAAAAAAAGGTCCTTGAAAATGCCGGTTATGCCTGTTCTGTAATTTGTTTTTATTTATACTATTACTACGAGGTGACGGGTTCTAATACCCTTTGGCCAAACAAATGTTCAAAACGTAAACGTGACTAAAAGCAACTCGTTTTCTAACAAAATATAAACCAATCTTCCCATGTTTTGTTATTTGAAGTTGTATTCAATTACATGTTAAATACATGACTCCGAGGTTAATAGTGGAAGGGTAAAGGGGACAATGAGGTTTGAGTAGAATATATTGTGTAGCCAAGTTGTTTCTTTAACGACATTGCCACATTTCGTTATTCAGCTTCAACACTAGAGTGTGAAACAAAGCTCTGACCCTTTAAAGACCACAAGCAAGATTTTAACCAAGAAACACAATTAAATCAAAAGTAGATTGCCGAGTCTTCAGGCAGCCAACCAACCAACATTAGTACATGACATCAAACGACCAACAAATAAGGAACGAGGAAAGAGACCACGAGTCAAAGTTACATGTAATTATCGCAAAAACATTTCAAAGCATATCATAGGGGTTCACAAGGATTATGAATAAAAAGGCATTATGCTTAAGAGCACTTGTAAGACATAATTCGGGAGATCAATCATAACAAACTTCATAGAAAGACGAGAAAAAACACGGCAAATAAAATCTAGATAAGAAGCAATAGGAGGGTGCCATGTACATATAATAATAAACATGTAGTGTCATGACCACTTAAATGATGAAAGATAGAAGTATTAATATAAGTTATATTGCTACAAATCCTAAAGAAGTTATGTAGACAACAAAATGATTAAACCATGCATGAAGAACTTGCTTAAGGCCATAGAATGCCTTACAAAGTTTAAACACATGGTCAGTCGATAGGTTAATAAGATCACATTTAAGATCACATTTAAAAATGCATTCTTTACATCAAAATAGTGGATAGGTTAATGAAGAGAAATCGAGGTGCTAAGAGTGGTGTGAATGATTGCATGGTTGACAAGGAGACGTAAGGTTTCATCATAATAAATTCTAGGTTCACGAATTTGCGAGTGTACATTAGTGTAGGTATAATAGTGAAAAGTAAAACTGAAAAATTAATAAAAAAATATAATATAATAATAATACTTTTTTAACTGTGTATTTTTTATTGGGAACAATAGAAATTGAAACAATAAATAACTAATACTACGTCCGTTCCGTTCCATATTAATAGTGTTTTGACTTCAAATGTATTTTTTTATTCAACTTTCACTTTAAGCTATTATTTTCATGTTACATAATACAATTAACGTTATACCGGTAAAAAAATATATTTAAAAACCAATTCATTGATACAACTTTTATCTAATGCGGAGTAATACTTAATACAAACAAAAATATATAAAGTCAAAGTTGGAAAGAAAAGTCGTATTAAGTCAAAATAAGAAATTTAATATGGGAAGTAGAAAATAAATTAATAATACATAAATTAAATATTAAATTAAATATATTACTGCGTATATATATATATATATATATATATATATATATACATATATATATATATATATATATATATATATGGAGTAGTAAATATCAATATAAATATATAAACATAAATAATACGAGTAATGTCACAAGAGGGCAAGGTTGCAAAACTCGTTACTCGGGGATTAATTGGTTGAAATTTTGGAAGGAGTAATCTGCAATTAAGAAATTAATCAGGGATTAATCGAATTGTACTTTTTTATTCATTCAAATAATTGATTTCAAAATTATACATGTAAATATAGAAGAAAACTATAAACATAAACATTAACTTTAATTAATATAACTGTTTCAAATCGTTAATTTTGTTAAAAACTATAAATTTTAGTTTAAATTGATTATAAAATATTTGACCAATTTTGACTTTGACACACTTTGATCAATAAATTTGATTTTAACCAATTAATCGACGTTGATTGATTAATTAAACAGATTTTAGAAAACCGAAATCGAATATTCTTAATAACTAGTAATCGAGAATTAATCGGGAGTAATTGTGTAACAACCCAAACCAACCCACGACCAAACCACGTGAAAATACGAAATAAAAAAAAATTAATTGTCCAACAACTGGCGCGGCGCGCCAGGAAGGCCGCGCGGCGCGCCGAAGTGGTCTGTCCCAAAAGTCTTTAAATGCGAAAAAGATCGACTAGTTCCCGGCATTTTTAGACGAAACGCTTTTAACCACATATTCAAATATGTAAAACTAACACGATTTAAACATTAAAATGATGTTTTACAAGCGGGACCCACACTGGCCGATTTACGAGTTTAATACAATTTCTGAGTTTCGACCGCCAAAAAGTTTAAGTACCAAACTACACTAGGAGCATGGCGTTTGGGATTAAACTACCCACGTCTCGGTCAAACTCCCAAAAGTCAACACATCCAAAAGCGTCCCCTACAATAAAGCGGGATCTCTAGTCCAAGGTAATGCCCTTACCCTTGTCCACCATCGAACCTATAAAAAGGGTAAACAACGAGGGGGTAAGCAACGCTTAGTGAATGCAATAATTATACATATACATATATAATATACCTACTTGCACCCATTTACACACACCGTAATATCGCTAGTAAAAATAATTAGCATACCGATTCCAAGAAGGCTATACGCTACCCAATACTGAAACTAGCAATATCAATATCAATAAGCTCCAACAATATAATACGATATCTCACAACATATACATAAACAACTATATGGTTAACCATAAACGCGTCATGCTGCTACCGGCTCCGTGGTTCACACCGTACGCAATACTATGACGCTACCGGCTCCGTGGTTCACGTCACTACGCATTTGAGTCATACTCTTTTATAGTGCTACCGGCTCCGTGGTTCACACTTTGGTGCTACCGGCTCCGTGGTTCACACCTCATTTTATAGTGCTACCGGCTCCGTGGTTCACACTCCGATGCTACCGGCTCCATGGTTCACATCTCAAACATGCACTATGATGCTACCGGCACCGTGGTTCACATCATAGCACATTCACACACACACTATGGCATTCCCGGCTCCGTGGGTCACACCATAGCTTACAAATAAATATACCATATACATACATGTATAATTACTCCACTCACCTCAAAGTCTTGTGAAAGGATACCCGAGCTTGGAAGACCTCAAAGTAACGTACCTATCATGTTATACATATTATCAATCGCATAACTCAAGTTGGTCAACCAATTCTTTCACCATTCTAAAGCCATTTTGACCCAAGGTGCAATTTCAACCCATTTTGCACCCTTAACCCTAATAATGGGTCAACTTCACCAAAAACCCTAACTCTAGCCAATTACGGTCTTATTACACTTTTAATCACGAGGTTAACCCATTTTCACACTTGCAAGACCACTTAGGTCATTAAAGACCCATTTGACCCATATCAAGATCAACACACCCATTTGGGTCATCCATACCCAAATAACACCCATTTACATATCATAAAAGTGTTCTAGCAACTAACTAACCAATTTAAGACTCAAAAGTTCAATTAACACATTTAAACCCTAGGTTAGTCATCAATGAGTCTTCATAACCCATATTCACCCAAAATCCCCAAAACACTAACAAAATGGGTCTTTCGTTCATCACTAGCCCAAACCCTAACCCTTAAACACTTTAAACTAAGGAAATCAAGTTTAGGACTTACCACCACAACCAAATCGTAGCTAGTAAGGAGATGAACAACTTTAATGCTAGTACTTTGACCCGATTCGAGCTTCTTCTTCCTTAGTTTGAGCTTTCTCACTCTAAAGTCTAATTCTCTCTCTAAATTAAATTGGAAGATGATAAGGTGGTTGTGAATGGAGTGAATGAGGCTCCCAAACTGATCCAAGGCATTAAATTCGGCCCCAAAGTGATTTTACCAAAATGCCCCTCAAAATATCTAATAAAAAGGAAAAGGGGAATCTGTCGCAGACAGGTGGCGCGGCGCGCCATATAGGCCACGCAGCGCGCAATACCCCTAGTTCAGAATCCTTTTTGCTTTTAAAATATAAACAACACAACCCCGCTTTAAGTATCGTAATTACACTTATATACACTACAATTATTCGGGTCTTACAACTCTCCCGCACTTATTCAGATTGCGTCCTCGTAATCCAAGCCGCATGACAAGAAGGAAGATAAACCAACACAAACTTTTCGGGCTCCCAAATGAACTCGGAACCTTTACTCCGTCGCCATTGAACTTTAAAAGTTTTCACCTCTTTATTCCTTAACATTTTCACCTTCTCATCAAGTATGGCAATCGGCTCTTCAACATATTCTAACTTGTTGTTTAGCTCAATTTCGTCTAATGGCATCCACGAAGAATCATCCGCAAGACACTTACGGAGATGGGAAACATGAAACGTGTTATGGATCCCCGCAAGCTCTTCGGGTAATTCCAAACGATATGCAACTTCACCAACACGAGCTAAAACCTTAAATGGCCCAATAAACCGAGGAGCTAACTTTTCCCGTTTTCGAAAACGAATAATACCCTTCCATGGCGAAACCTTAAGCATCACCATATCACCTTCTTGAAATTCGATCGTTCATCTACGTTTGTGGGCATACGACTTTTGTCGATCTTGAGCCTTGATAAGGCTAAAAAGGAACATATATTTCATAGCAATATCCCTCCTAAATAATAGGTTTTCATATGTAATTGTATTATATTTTCATTGTAATTGTTTAAATAAATAAGTGCGAAGACAAAAGGCGAAAACGAAGATTTGAAGATAAAAATGTCCAAAAAGCTCAAATGTACAAGATACAATCCAAGTGGTTCAATTTATTGATGAAAAACGTCTAAAAATGACAAGAGTACAAGTTACAAAACGCAAAGTACAAGATATTAAATTGTACACAAGGATGTTCGAAAATCCGGAACCGGGACATGAGTCAACTATCAACGCCCGACGCAACGGACCAAAAATTACAAGTCAACTATGCACAAGAATATAATATAATATTTAAATAATTATATAAATTATTTATATATTATATATATTTAAAAATTATGTCGACAAGCTATGAGACAAATGATCCTGAGCTGGATTTTCAAACTCCGCGACTCGCGGAGTTTGAAGGCTAAAAACTCCACGACTCGCGGAGCTGTCAGAAATCAAAACTCCTATAAAAGGTCACGAATTCTGCGAGTAAAAATAATAATAATAATAATAATACTCCATAAGATAATAAATAAATAAATATAATATATATATATATATATATATATATATATATATATATATATATATATATATATATATATATATATATATATATATATATATATATATATATATATATATAGTATAGATTAGTGTTATATTAGATTAGTTCGGGTTATGTAAAGGTTATTTTACGGGTTTTTTAAGTCGAAATTCTGTCCGTGTAACACTACGCGATAAATACTCAATGTAAGTTATGTTCTCCTTTTTAAATTAATGTCTCGTACTTAAGTTATTATTATGCTTATTTGAGCCAAAGTAATCATGATGTTGGACTAAATATTAAAGACGGGGTAATTGGGCTTTGTACCATAATTGGGGTTTGGACAAAAGAACGACACTTGTGGAAATTAGACTATGGGCTATTAATGGGCTTTATATTAAATTAACGATACCTCGTTAATTTAATATAAAGGTTATGATTTGACGTATCTATATATAACCACATACGCTTAATCGGACACGGTGGGCGGGATATTTATAAGTACGAATTATTGTTCATTTGACCGGACACGGGGATGGATTAATAGTCAATGGACTCATTAAAACAGGGGTTGATTACATTCAAGGGTAATTGGTGTAATTGTTAACAAAATATTAAAACCTTGGTTTACACACAGTCGATAACCTGGTGTATTCATTAAGCAAAGTATTAAGACCTTGTTACAGTTCGAATCCCCAGTTAGTTGAAATATTTGACTTCGGGCATAAGGTTAAATTTGCCGAGCATTTTATAATTATGATCGATGAACTATTGTGGATAAAAACCAGATAGGTTTCAAATACATCCAGGACAAAGGACAATTAACCCAGGAAAATAAATTAAAATCAAAACGTCAAACATCATGGTTACGGAAGTTTAAATAAGCATAATATATTTTATTTCATTTTTCCTCGTACTTTTATTTATTGTCATTTTAATTATTGTTATTTATTTTATATTGTTATTTAAATATCGTCATTTACTATACGCTTCGCTTAAAATATAAATCGACAAACCGGTCATTAAACGGTAAACCCCCTTTTATATATTATTATATATAATTATATATATTTTGTATAAATATAGTTGTTTAAAAATATAGTGTGCAATAAGCCCGCTCCCTGTGGAACGAACCGGACTTACTAAAAACTATACTACTCTACGATTAGGTACACTACCTATAGTGTTGTAGCAAGGTTTAGGTATATCCCATTTGTAAATAAATAATTAAAACTTGTGTAATTTTTAATAGTATTTCTTGTAAAATTAATAGTATTTTATATACACCTCGCACGACATCAAGTTTTTGGCGCCGCTGCTGGGGAACTTGGCGAAACGCTATATTTTTAATATATATTTGTATAAATATATTTTTAGAAAAACAATATCAAATTTAAAAAAAAAACCGAAAAATAAAAATAAAAAAAATATATATATATATAAATCTAGTTTTACTATTTTTATTTATAAAATTATAAAGTAGTTCTATTTTTATTTTAGTTTTTAAATATAAGTTTTTATTATATAAATATTTAGATTTTAAAACAGAAAAATAAAAAAAAATAAATAAAAAAAAAATACGTCGAATTAAAAACTGTACCAGAGTTGAATTTTGGAACCCCGCGACTCGCGGGGTTTGCTGCTTGAAATACCGCGACTCGCGGAGACACTCTGACATACGTGACAGAACCCTAATTTCACATTAATTACGGATTTTATTATTATTATTATTAATAAACCCTAATTAGTTTAATTATTATAATTAGTTTACGTTTTTTTAATTAAATTGTATTTTAAATTTTAATTAGTTTTATTATATGTAAAATTAATAGTTTTAATAAATAAATAATATAAAAATAATATTTTTATAAAAATTGTACTTTTTACAACTTTTTGTATATTTTTATATTTTGTCCCTTTTTAATCGTTTTAGCGTAATATTTGTATTTTTAGCTCATATTTAGTTTTAAACTTAGTTTTTGCCATAGTTATTTTTACTTCTAGATTTTTAGGCTTTGCCGTAAAATCCCTTAAGTGCTTTTTCTTTAGACTAAGATTAAGGTGCTTTAGAATTTTGCGACGCCGTTTTTATATTTTAGTACCTTTTTAAGTTATTACCATTTGGGATATAGTTTTTCTTTTAAGCTTTAATATTTTTAGACGCAACTTTTAATTCTTAGTTTTTAATTTCTTTTTAAGTTACGACGCGCTATTTTCTTATTTTTATTTTTCGACGTTTTTCGACGCGCATTCTTTTTCTTTCTTATTTCTCGACGCTTTAGTTTTTAGGACTTAGAAATTTTCTCTATTTCTTATCTAATATTTCAAACGGAAAGAAAAATTATTTAAGTGGTTAAATTAATGGACGTTGACAATTTTCTGCTTCGTAGTAATAGTTGGATTTGTTAGTGGCTGAGTTGTGAGCTTCCGATTTAAAGGGTTCTGGCTCCCTGCTACATCTTTTGGCTATTCGAAATGTGGGCAAAAGCAAAAAAGTCTATTAATTGGACAACTTATATAAGTTTTTCTATTTTTATAACTAATAGGATAATTAGTAAATGCACCACATTGTAGCTAAAATTTGGCCATCGCAATAAAATGGAAAATTTTGAAAACAAGGCTATGGAAACTCTTTTTGATATCCAAAATCAATTAAATCAATACTCTCAAACGAGTGTTGATGACAATTCGTTCGGTCAATCTTGGATCACGAATGACGAAACAATAACTGGTTGTGAAATCTGTGGAGATTATCACTCAACATGGGAATGTTATTATTACGTTCCTATGAAAAATTACGCACCCACGGAACCTGAATGGAATGATTATGAAGAATACAATTCAAATTGGGATTATTCCCAAGAATATATCCAAACTCAACAACCAGTAGACGAGGAAAATTACGTGTCTGAAAATTTATTAGACAATATGAAAATCAAACTCGAAGAACTCAATGCTCAAAATGAACAAATGAGAGAGTTTGTAAACCGGCAAGCTGAAACTCTATCAGACTACACACCTGTTGATCTGAGGAGTCGTGTGCAAGAAAATCTCATATCATCGAATTTTGATGAATTCGAGAGCTCCGAAATCACCAACTATCCCGATGATACTTTTTATTCAGTCTTACCAATTTCACAACATATCGACACATTAGCCTCTACCGATGAAATCATCGATCTATCAATGGATAAAGAAGAAGTAAGGGTAACAAATTGGTACTCTTGGGAATACGATAACGTTGAAAATTTTACCCCCAAGGCCAAACCGAACTTCACCATTCCACAACCTTCCAACCCAATATTCTCAATAGACGAGTCATCCACCGGAAATGAACTACGAGCTGTAATAGATAATGACACCTCGAATTTCACCCAATTGGGTAATAGAGGTGAAAACTTTGACGTCGAGAATAAAAGGAAGGAAACGTTAGAAATTGTCCACCCTATAATATGTATGTCGGTGTATATCGATCCATTTGACCAAGAACCAGAAAAGAGACATATCCATTTACTAAAAGCTACACTTAAAAAAGAATTAAGTAGTGACGATCGGGTGGGTCTAAACTTTAAACCCATTAATATATTTTATACCACCCGAGATGTAAATAACTGGCTCACTATTTTAATTCGTGGAACTTATTCTACCGACTTCACATGTTGTCAACTAAGTGTGGGGAAGTTTAACCCCACTTAACGTTAAATTAGGGGTTCGGGTTAGTGCATAACTCGTTAATAAACATGCATAATAAATTAGGGTAAAAGACGCATTTTTAAAGATTAGCAAACAGTTCAGAAAAGCAACCGTTTTTGAAGAAAAATATGTGTGATAAAACAAGAAGGAATGAACGATGAGCCGCGCCATTTATCATTCGACGAGCTTTGTAATTACAAACTGGGTATTTTCAATCACTTTTCTACACTAATCACCCTCATGAATTTATAATTAGAGTCTGATTTCATGCAAATGAGGGCATTGCATGATCTCAAGTGTGGGGAAGGGTTATAAATTCTCTCGGGTTTATACTTGGCTTGTTTTCTAAATTTTATGAAAATTTGAAAAATTTTAAACTAAATGAATTTAAAATCATGTTTATATATATTTATGAACGGTGAAAACTAGGTGTTAATACCGAAATTATCGTTACCTCGGAAAGGACATAAATTGAGAAACACTCTAAAACGCTTGAATTCATTTAAAATGAAATAAAGGAGAATAAAAAGGCAAAGAAAGAAACTAAGTGTGGGGAGAATGTACCTAGTTATTCAATTAAAAACTATCTAGCACATGTTTCCGTAAAGTTATTGTAGGTGCTTTTGTTTTGGACTAAATTAACTATTTTACCCGATGAAAGAAAAGAAAAGATGGATCTACACGATGAATCAATTCCATCATTAAAAGGAAGTAAAGTCTTCCGAAAAAGACACGCGCTTCTTGATTTAGGTCAAGAAGTTGTCGTCCAGACCAGCTGTAGGTTGACGAAAAATCTAGAAAAGTCATCTCTAAAATCAGCAGGAAATCCACGGACCTCAGCATTAAACAGGGTCGCCAAGTGGTCAGACTTATCCTAACCATGAGAGGGTCTGTCTCGTAAAATGGGGAGGGCACCGTGCAAATTAGCTTGATAAGACTAATGAATCAGACCCCCAGAAAGGATAATCTCCTTTTAAAGATTAAAAATCAGCTTTAAGACTGATATTACTCAATCCTTGAGATTGACTTTAAAGATTGAGAATTACAAACTCATGGAATTCAATGATATCTAAACTCGAGCTTGAACGAGAAAATATTTTGATCAAAATTATAAACCGATTTGTTTTCTGAAAACCCATTTTCAATGCGTTCATTACCATTGAACGTAAAATCCTAGGAATTCACCTGGAATTCATTAGGTCACCTGAACCAAATCGGGTGTCAACCGTAAGAACGGTGGTTGCATAGCATGGTCGAAGACAGGACCTTGTGCCAGACCGAAAAATTCCTAGGGTGAGCTTTACTATTGCTCCTACAAAGGATAGTAATTGCGTCCGACACGTTATAGACCATAATTAAAAGCATGTCAGGGGACATTGCCTTAACAGTTGCTTGTTCAACGCTTTCCTTTACAACCGGATGGTAGTTTATCGAAAGGTAATATACGGAGCAAGTATACTGGACGTGTTGCTTTCCTAATACAAGGTTAGCAAGTGGGTGACACAAAACCACAAGTGTTGAGCTAAAATTTTCAAATCTGAAACCCACACAACCCACAAAAATATTTTGCAAACACCGGTGAAGGGTTATTCCGGAAAACGTGTCTAGGGTAAAAGCTAGATTGAATTTTTAAAAGATCAAATGTTTTCATAAAGATCCAATTTCCTAACGGATCTAAATTTTCATAGTCATGTGGGACTGTAAACCGCCTTTCAAATGTGCACTTTGCTTTGGGAACCGAAAGTAAATCGGCTATTTGATTGCAAGTGTCGTTGACCTAAACCCGGGGCAACTGTGGATGACACACCCACCTTTAACCATGGTTCTATCGTTACTATCATTGTTTATACCACCATATCAAAATCACTGATGTACAAAGTGTGATGAATAAAAAAGTGATTCATGTATGTTTTTATTTCAAATTCTGTATTGCTTGAGGACAAGCAACGCTCAAGTGTGGGGATGTTTGATAAGGCTAAAAAGGAACATATATTTCATAGCAATATCCCTCCTAAATAATAGGTTTTCATATGTAATTGTATTATATTTTCATTGTAATTGTTTAAATAAATAAGTGCGAAGACAAAAGGCGAAAACGAAGATTTGAAGATAAAAATGTCCAAAAAGCTCAAATGTACAAGATACAATCCAAGTGGTTCAATTTATTGATGAAAACGTCTAAAAATGACAAGAGTACAAGTTACAAAACGCAAAGTACAAGATATTAAATTGTACGCAAGGATGTTCGAAAATCCGAAACCGGGACATGAGTCAACTATCAACGCCCGACGCAACGGACCAAAAATTACAAGTCAACTATGCACAAGAATATAATATAATATTTAAATAATTATATAAATTATTTATATATTATATATATTTAAAAATTATGTCGACAAGCTATGAGACAAATGATCCTGAGCTGGATTTTCAAACTCCGCGACTCGCGGAGTTTGAAGGCTAAAAACTCCACGACTCGCGGAGCTGTCAGAAATCAAAACTCCTATAAAAGGTCACGAATTCTGCGAGTAAAAATAATAATAATAATAATAATAATACTCCATAAGATAATAAATAAATAAATATATAATATATATATATATATATATATATATATATATATATATATATATATATATATATATATATATATATATATATATATAGTATAGATTAGTGTTATATTAGATTAGTTCGGGTTATGTAAAGGTTATTTTACGGGTTTTTGAAGTCGAAATTCTGTCCGTGTAACACTACGCGATAAATACTCAATGTAAGTTATGTTCTCCTTTTTAAATTAATGTCTCGTACTTAAGTTATTATTATGCTTATTTGAGCCAAAGTAATCATGATGTTGGACTAAATATTAAAGACGGGGTAATTGGGCTTTGTACCATAATTGGGGTTTGGACAAAAGAACGACACTTGTGGAAATTAGACTATGGGCTATTAATGGGCTTTATATTAAATTAACGATACCTCGTTAATTTAATATAAAGGTTATGATTTGACGTATCTATATATAACCACATACGCTTAATCGGACACGGTGGGCGGGATATTTATAAGTACGAATTATTGTTCATTTGACCGGACACGGGGATGGATTAATAGTCAATGGACTCATTAAAACAGGGGTGTATTACATTCAAGGGTAATTGGTGTAATTGTTAACAAAATATTAAAACCTTGGTTTACACACAGTCGATAACCTGGTGTATTCATTAAGCAAAGTATTAAGACCTTGTTACAGTTCGAATCCCCAGTTAGTTGAAATATTTGACTTCGGGCATAAGGTTAAATTTGCCGAGCATTTTATAATTATGATCGATGAACTATTGTGGACAAAAACCAGATAGGTTTCAAATACATCCAGGACAAAGGACAATTAACCCAGGAAAATAAATTAAAATCAAAACGTCAAACATCATGGTTACGGAAGTTTAAATAAGCATAATATATTTTATTTCATTTTTTCTCGTACTTTTATCTATTGTCATTTTAATTATTGTTATTTATTTTATATTGTTATTTAAATATCGTCATTTACTATACGCTTCGCTTAAAATATAAATCGACAAACCGGTCATTAAACGGTAAACCCCCTTTTATATATTATTATATATAATTATATATATTTTGTATAAATATAGTTGTTTAAAAATATAGTGTGCAATAAGCCCGCTCCCTGTGGAACGAACCGGACTTACTAAAAACTATACTACTCTACGATTAGGTACACTGCCTATAGTGTTGTAGCAAGGTTTAGGTATATCCCATTTGTAAATAAATAATTAAAACTTGTGTAATTTTTAATAGTATTTCTTGTAAAATTAATAGTATTTTATATACACCTCGCACGACATCAAGCCTTTTTCAAATGTTCCCGAATAATATCAATCTTGTTATTCGTCTCCAAAACCAAATCGGTACTCCCGATTTCCCTTTGACCCACTTCTCCCCAACAAATGGGAGTTCGACACCTTCGCCCATATAGCTTCTCATAAGGTGGCATCCCGATACTAGTGTGATAACTATTATTGTACGAGAATTCCACCAAGGGCAAATGCTCATCCCAACTACCACCGAAATCAATAATGCACGCCAGTAACATATCTTCTAAAGTTTGATTCGTACATTTGGTTTGACCGTCCGTTTGAGGATGATACGCCGTGCTCAGCTTTAATTGTGTACCCATATCTTCATGAAATTTTTCCCAAAACCGGGATGCAAAACGGGTATCTCGATCCGAAATAATAGATATAGGAACCCCATGTCGCGAGACCACTTCCTTGATAAACAACTTAGCCAAGGCCTCCGACGATATCGCTTCTTTAATGGGAAGAAACAAAGCACTTTTCATCAAACGATCAACTATCACCCAAATCGTATCAAATTGGGTTCTCGCCGTCTTTGGTAACTTTGTAATGAAATCCATGGTAATGTGCTCCCATTTCCATTTCGGGATTTCTAACGGTTGCAACTTACCATACGGCTTTTGGTGCTCGGCCTTAACTTGCAAACAAGTAACACATTGTTCAACATATTTTACAACATCACGCTTCATGCCCGGCCACCAATAATCTTTCCTTAAATCAAGATACATTTTCGTCGCGCCCGGGTGAATGGAATACTTTGACTTATGTGCTTCATCAAGTAGCACTTGTCGATAATCACCCATCTTAGGCACCCACACCCTTCCTTGAAAAGACAACAAACCACGCGAGCCCATAGTAATGAACTCCGATTGCCCCACAATTCGCTCCTCGTGCTTGTTGTGAACGTAAGCCTCAATTTGAATTACACCTAGCTTTTCAAGAAAATCGTTAGTAATAATCATACGTAACAATCCCAATCGTAACGCCGGGTGATGACTCTTTCGACTTAACGCATCCGCGACCACATTCGCCTTGCCCGGATGATAAAGTATTTCACAATCATAATCTTTTACCACATCCATCCACCTACGTTGACGATAATTCAAATCTCATTGATTAAAGAGATGTTTCAAACTCTTATGATCCGAATAAATCGTACTCTTGACACCATACAAGTAATGGCGCCAAATTTTCAACGCATGTACCACCGCCGCCAACTCAAGATCATGAGTCGGATATCTCGTTTCGTGTTCCTTTAACTGTCGAGAGGAATAAGCGATGACTTTACCCCTTTGCATAAGAACACACCCGAGCCCGTTTAGAGAAGCATCACAATAAACCGTTATATCTTCCGCACCTTTCGGCAATACTAACACCGGAGCTTGGCACAACTTATCTTTTAACAATTGAAAAGCAATTTCTTGCTCGTTTTCCCAATTAAATTTAGCATTCTTCCTCGTCAATTTCGTCAATGGATAAACCGACGATAATAACCGGCCAATCCGAGAAAACTTCGGATTTTCGTAGGCGTAGTCGGTCATCCCCAACTCTGTCTCGATCTTCCCCGGATCCACTTGAACGCCATCTTTGTTCACAATATGACCAAGGAATTGGACTTCCCTTAGCCAAAATTCACATTTGGAAAACTTTGCATACAACTTCTCCTTTCGTAACGTCTTCAATACTTCACGCAAATGACGTTCATGTTCGTTCATACTTTTCGAGTAGACTAGTATGTCGTCAATGAACATTATTACTGACTTGTCCAACATAGGTTGGCACACTCGGTTCATAAGATCCATGAATGCCGCCGGTGCATTCGTAAGACCAAAAGGCATCACCACAAATTCAAAATGACCATAACGCGTTCGAAAAGCTGTTTTCTCGATGTCTTCCTCGCGGACCCGCATTTGGTGATAACCGGATCGTAGGTCAATTTTAGAGAAATACATTGCACCTTGGAGTTGGTCAAACAAATCGTCAATCCTAGGCAAAGGATAACGATTCTTGATCGTCACTTGGTTCAACTCCCGATAATCGATGCACATCCGCATACTACTATCCTTCTTCTTTACGAATAATACCGGAGCGCCCCACGGCGAAGCACTCGGTCGAATAAAACCCTTTTCGAGTAACTCTTGGATTTGATTTAAAAACTCTTGCATTTCCGTCGGTGCTAAACGATAAGGAGTTTTAGCAATGGGGGTAGCCCCCGGAACCAACTCAATGCGAAATTCAACTTGTCTTTCCGCCGGAACACCTGGTAACTCGTCCGGAAAAACGTCTTCAAATTCATTAATCACCGGAATTTCACGAATGGGTGGTGGCTCATTACGAGTATCAACAACATGAGCAAGGAAAGCCATGCCACCAGTAACAACGAAACGACGTGCCCGTGCAAAAGTGCATATCGGCACCAGTCTCTTCGCTTATCACCATGAATAATCAGCTCTCCCCCACTTAGGGTCTTCACACGAATAAATTTTTCATGACAAGCAATATCGGCTCTATTACGATCGAGCCAATCCATGCCCACAACAATATCAAAGTCGCCCAAAGTCATTGGAATGAGATCAATTTCAAAACTTTCGGCACCAAACACAACATTACAATTTTTACACACATCAACCACTAGCGCCGTCTTGCCATCCGCTATTTCAACTTCTACCGGACGACTCAACTTTACTAGCGGTTTATTTAACTTAGACACAAATCTTGGAGACACGAAAGACAAGTTAGCACCACTTTCAAAAAGTATCCGTGCCGGATTAGAGTTAACCATGAAAGTACCTGAAACGACTTCATTGGATTGTTTGGCTTCTTCGTTTGTCATCAAATAGTTTCGACCCCTAGCCGTTCCCGCCGCTTTCTCTAACCGTTTAACATTATCCTTATTCAATTCGGGACATTCCATCCTCCTGTGCCCCTCTTTACCACAATTATAGCAAGTGAGATTTGGTGTTGAAGTCGCACTTGTACAATCACGAGCCATGTGTCCATGTTGCCCACAATTATAGCATTTGGGCCCAAAACCCCCGGACGCACCCTTCTTCACACTACCAACGCTCTCAGAACCCTTCTTGCTCTTCTTATTGGAAAAGTTCGATTGACTCGAATTCTCGAACTTCCTCTTACCAAAAGTAAAACCACCCTTTCTTATCACAAGCGCTTCAAAACCTTTAGCCATATTAAACAACTCATCGAAGCTTTTCACCACGTTCACACTAATCTTTTCTTGATAACTATCATTCAAAGTTCGATAGAAATCTTCCTTCAACATCTTATAATTCCCGACATACTCCGGGCAAAATTGGGTCTTGGACAAAAACACGGATTTGAGAGTGTTCAAATCCATCGACCCTTGCCTCAAGGAACGTAGCTCGTCCTTAAGCCTTGTAAGATCAGCCGAAGTTCGGTATTCATCGAAAAACTCCGCTTTGAATTCGTCCCAAGTGAAGTCCATACATTTCACTTCACCATAAAGATGGATTTTCGCGTCCCACCATAACTTAGCATCGCCCCTTAACATGCTAGACCCGCACCTTGTCTTCTTATCGAGAGGACATTCGCAAGTACGGAACGCCCCCTCCATATCGGAGATCCAACGGGCACTTTTAAGAGGATCTCTTTCGCCCTCAAAAGTGGGAGGTTGAGAATCCTTGAAGTTCTTATAGAAAAAGTCCCGTCTTCCCACATTATCATCATGAAGAACTGCCTTGACTTGCTCTTTGACTACATTAACTAATTGCTCGTCAATCGAGTCTAGAAACATCTTCTTAATCTCCTCAAGATATTCCGCCTTTTGACGTTTAAAGATGGCCTCAACCTTGGCCGTGAACTCGGGGTCCTCACTCGTGGCCCCATTATCGGTGTCGTGTCCGTTTCTCATCTTCATTCTATAAAACGAGATAGGTTAAACGGCGAAACAAAAGGACATAACACGTATGTATATACTTATACACCACACTACTCCATCTTGCTCAACAATCGTCGTACATTGCTTGTTCGACACGATTTGCGCCCGTAACAATGGTAGCTAATCATTGTTACGCGAGCACGTCGCATTAACTTGCTAGTACAACGTCTATCTCGCTTGATGATTGTAAAACATACCACAAAACAATTAGCACGAGGTTAGTTAACATAAACCAGAGTACTAACAATTCCCGATCCGGCCCAAAGTCCTACAAGTCCCGCATAAAGCGTACACACAATAAAGTCTAAGTCTAGGCACCTATCTCAAGTCGCCTAAATCCCTTAGACCATGCTCTGATACCACTTGTAACAACCCAAACCAACCCACGACCAAACCGCGTGAAAATACAAAATAAAAAAAAAATTAATTGTCCAGCAACTGGCGCGACGCGCCAGGAAGGCCGCGCGGCGCGCCGAAGTTGTCTGTCCCAAAAGTCTTTAAATGCGAAAAAGATCGACTAGTTCCCGACATTTTTAGACGAAACGCTTTTAACCACACATTCAAATATGTAAAACTAACACGATTCAAACATAAAAATGATGTTTTACAAGCGGGGCCCACACTGGCCGATTTACGAGTTTAATACAATTTCTGAGTTTCGACCGCCAAAAAGTTTAAGTACCAAACTACACTAGGAGCATGGAGTTTGGGATTAAACTACCCACGTCTCGGTCAAACTCCCAAAAGTCAACACATCCAAAAGCGTCCCCTACAATAAAGCGGGATCTCTAGTCCAAGGTAATGCCCTTACCCTTGTCCACCATCGAACCTATAAAAAGGGTAAACAACGAGGGGGTAAGCAACGCTTAGTGAATGCAATAATTATACATATACATATATAATATACCTACTTGCACCCACATATAATATACCTACTTGCACCCACTTACACACACCGTAATATCGCTAGTAAAAATAATTAGCATACCGATTCCAAGAAGGCTATACGCTACCCAATACCGCAACTAGCAATATCAATATCAATAAGCTCCAATAATATAATACGATATCTCACAACATATACATAAATAACTATATGGTTAACCATAAACGCGTCATGGTGCTACCGGCTCTGTGGTTCACACCGTACGCAATGCTATGACGCTACCAGCTCCGTGGTTCACGTCACTACGCATTTGATTCATACTCTTTTATAGTGCTACCGGCTCCGTGGTTCACACTTTGGTGCTACCGGCTCCGTGGTTCACACCTCATTTTATAGTGCTACCGGCTCCGTAGTTCACACTCCGATGCTACCGGCTCCATGGTTCACATCTCAAACATGCACTATGATGCTACCGGCACCGTGGTTCACATCATAGCACATTCACACACACACTATGGCATTCCCGGCTCCGTGGGTCACACCATAGCTTACAAATAAATATATCATATACATACATGTATAATTACTCCACTCACCTCAAAGTCTTGTGAAAGGATACCCGAGCTTGCAAGACCTCAAAGTAACGTACCTATCATGTTATACATATTATCAATCGCATAACTCAAGTTGGTCAACCAATTCTTTCACCATTCTAAAGCCATTTTGACCCAAGGTGCAATTTCTACCCATTTTGCACCCTTAACCCTAATAATGGGTCAACTTCACCAAAAACCCTAACTCTAGCCAATTACGGTCTTATTACACTTTTAATCACGAGGTTAACCCATTTTCACACTTGCAAGACCACTTAGGTCACTAAAGACCCATTTGACCCATTTCAAGATCAACACACCCATTTGGGTCATCCATACCCAAATAACACCCATTTACATATCATAAAAGTGTTCTAGCAACTAACTAACCAATTTAAGACTCAAAAGTTCAATTAACACATTTAAACCCTAGGTTAGTCATCAATGAGTCTTCATAACCCATATTCACCCAAAATCCCCAAAACACTAACAAAATGGGTCTTTGGTTCATCACTAGCCCAAACCCTAACCCTTAAACACTTTAAACTAAGGAAATCAAGTTTAGGACTTACCACCACAACCAAATCGTAGCTAGTGAGGAGATGAACAACTTTAATGCTAGCACTTTGACCCGATTCGAGCTTCTTCTTCCTTAGTTTGAGCTTTCTCACTCTAAAGTCTAATTCTCTCTCTAAATTAAATTGGAAGATGATAAGGTGGTTGTGAATGGAGTGAATGAGGCTCCCAAACTGATCCAAGGCATTAAATTCGGCCCCAAAGTGATTTTACCAAAATGCCCTCAAAATATCTAATAAAAAGGAAAAGGAGAAACTGTCGCAGACAGGTGGCGCGGCGCGCGATACCCCCAGTTCAGAATCCTTTTTGCTTTTAAAATATAAACAACACAACCCCGCTTCAAGTATCGTAATTACACTTATATACACTACAATTATTCGTGTCTTACAAATTGGGATTTTTTACAAGAGTGGAAAGAGGGTATTGCTAATTTAAACCTGTGCATGTCAAATGGAACCACAAGCAAGCAAGTGGCAAACAGAACCTTTTCCCAGCTCCAGGTTTCTTTGTCTATATATATATATATATCTATATTTCTATATTTACACATATTATAAAAAAATTGTATCCATATCTCTTATCTATATATATCCACCATAACCACATAAACACACAAATATTCACATTCAATTTCAGTTCTAGTTATATCCTTCCCCCTTTCATCCACAAATTTTGTCACTTTAATTGCCCCCGATTTTTCATCCTACATTTCACCTCAGTTTCCATTATAAATCACATAATTAACAACCAATCTCCGTTTTTGGTTCAATTTCGAGCAAAACCCACCTATCGTTTTCATCAATTTGGTTTAAATTTACAACAAATTCAAAATTTTGACGGTGAATTTGTGAAATTATGAGGTTGATGCACGAAATTGGGTATGAAATCGAAGAAGAAGGATTAGAAGAAAGGGAAATGATTGAATCAAGCAGTAGTAGTAATTGTGCTTCAATTGTTGAATTAGGGTTTCATGAGAAATCAATGAAAGTTGTTGTTGTTGGTTATGCTCTTACATCCAAAAAGATTAAAAGCTTCTTGCAACCAAAACTTGAAGGCTTGGCTAGGTAATTTGGTGAATCCATATCTTCAATCAATTTTTACATTAATTATTTTAATTAAGTAATCAATTAATTACCTAATTATTTATTATTATTAATCTATTGATGATACAAGGACCAAATATCATACATATATTTATATTTATCTCTTTATGTATTTTTTAAAGATGGTTTCTTTTAGAAATGTGAAATTGAAAATCAAGTAATTGAATTGGAGGATTATTTTGTAAAAAGATTATTAATTTTGAATATTTATATCTTTCTTTGACCTATAGGCTATGGGAAAATAGTTGACATGAACATTTTGATATTTTTTTTTTGTTTTGGATTAGGGGATATGTATTATGTATATCTTAATGCTCTGGTGAATTGCACTCAAAAATTTGAATAACAGATTATAGGGTTGTAATAGTTATAAGTTGTGCATGTTCTGTGATATGGGAAGATTCAATTTGTGTATCTATTTGTATGTATTCCTCTTGTATTATATGTGTGCTTAGCTCCGATTTTGTTATTTGTGTATATTTTGTAAACTTTGCAGTAGTTACTTGGAATATAATACATGATTGTAAAGATTCACAAGGTGTATTGCAGTATATGCCTAGTTGAGTAATGTTCTTTTTGGCTTTTGGTGATATGATGATATAAATTGACATATAATAATTGAGTCAAGACCCTTGAATTTGTATGTTCTGTGTTTGTTTTAAAAAAATTATCTTTTTAAAAAAAAAACTAATACAGTACTAAATACGGAAATATATGATTTAATTAAATAAACAATTATATGGTTTAATTAGCTTATTCTTGAGCTCATGCAGGAATAAGGGAATATTTTTTGTTGCTATTGACCAGACAAGGCCCCTTTTAGATCAAGGTCCATTTGACATTGTGCTGCATAAGGTGTGAATACATATGTCAACCACCATGGTGAACTTTTCATACTATTTTCATATATATATATTTTTTTATTTTGATATTTGTTCGTCAATACTTATATGTTTTTACATAACTTGTTATTTTCCAGATGACCGGGAAGGAATGGCGTCAAATTCTCGAGGTTGGTTCTTGTTAGCTCGTCTTATGTACTGCAAATAATCCTCCTTCAAAGCTTTGTTATGTTCGTCAGTTATTTTAAATAGGCTAATATGATATCTCTGTTTTCAAAGGAGTATCGGCTAACACATCCCGAAGTAACCGTTCTTGATCCTCCAGATGCGATACAACATGTTTATAATAGACAATCTATGCTTCAAGATGTAGCTGATCTCAATTTTTCTGATTCATATGGTAATAACATATTTTGCAATAAAATATTTGTCACGTTATGAATACTAGTTTTGATTAATCGGTTCTCACATGTTAGTAAACGTTGCAGGTACAGTAGGCGTCCCGAAACAATTAGTGATAGAAAAAGATCCGTATTCTATCTCTGATGCTGTTAAGAAGGCAGGATTATCCCTTCCTCTTGGTATGTTTATCATCTTCTAACTGAACACTTTAGGGAAAGGATTAGAAAAGCTCTAATACATTTTGTCAATATTATCAGTTTAGCTGTTTCCAACCCGTCCCTGGTCACCACTAAATATTCGTCCTAAATAGGATTCAAACCTGAGACCTCTTGCTAGGAACTCAGGGCGGGCCCCAACCACTGGGCTATCTTTAGTGAAACCAAGGTTGCAAAAATCGCTACTCTGGGAGTACTCGGTCGGGACCTTTTTAGGTTTTACTCGTCAACTCGGTTAGTACTCCGATGTTGACCAAGTTTGACTTTGACCGAGTTTTGGCTGAGCGTAGAGCGATTTTCCGAGTAATCTTTGACCGACTTTGACCAAGTTTGACTGAGTTTGACCGTGTACTAGCTGAGTACTCACCGAGTAATTCCGAGTTCTACAACACTGGCCAAACATTATGACATTGTGTAGTTGTTTGATAGACTGTATTGTCAAACTCTGCAGGACTTATTTGACATTCTTTCCCTTATAATAATTTGAAATGATATTCAAGATGCATTTAACTATTAACTATTGTATGAATATGAATATGAATTGTTAATGTCATGGTCTAAATATACAAAGTCCAATTCCTTGA
Source organism: Rutidosis leptorrhynchoides (assembly GCF_046630445.1). Classification (NCBI taxonomy): domain Eukaryota; kingdom Viridiplantae; phylum Streptophyta; class Magnoliopsida; order Asterales; family Asteraceae; genus Rutidosis; species Rutidosis leptorrhynchoides. The sequence continues at coordinate 593,039,108 of NC_092335.1, read as the reverse complement.
AAATTATTTTTTCAGTCATTGTAGTTTCTTTTAGCATAATCTAATTTGTACATTTGTGTCAGTTGCAAAGCCTTTGGTGGCAAAATCACACGAGCTATCACTCGCGTATGATGAGTATTCCCTTCAGAAGCTAGACCCACCTCTCGTTCTTCAAGAATTTGTTAACCATGGTATGTAATTCAATCAAAATTACTAATTTTTTCTTTCTTGTAAGTTATGTTTATGATTTATGAGTTTATGAATGTCGAAATGTCACATTTATTGTTGATGTGTTTGGTTGTAGGAGGTGTTTTGTTCAAAGTTTACATTGTTGGTGATGCAATCAAGGTTGTGAGGCGTTTTTCATTACCTGATGTTACCAAACGTGAGCTGTCAAGAAATGCGGGTGTATTTCGTTTTCCGAGAGTTTCGTCTGCTGCGCAATCAGCAGATGAAGCGGATTTAGACCCGTGTATTGCTGGTACGTTTCTTGAAATGTTACAAACTCACCAATCACGTGTGAGCATTTGAATTCTGATTTGTTTTTTGTTTTGTTTCAGAGCTTCCTCCACGAGCCTTACTTGAGCGCCTTGCCAGAGAACTTCGTCGGCGACTGGTATTCCATTATTGCCCTTCTGTCTTAAATTATATAAAGAGGACTGTTTTCAAAATAACATATGTTACCCTCTTTTACCAATAACAACAATGCATTTTAACCATGGTTGCAAACGCCCGTTGCGGCTGTTTGGTGACTAGCGCACCCCGTTTCGCCCAAAGACGTCTAGTTAGTCGGTCACCGCTAAAAAGTCGGGTCAAAGTCGGTCGATGTCAGTGAAAATTCAACTTTTTATTTGGCCTTGTTCTAGTGTAAACAACAATCCCAAGGCCAATTAAAAATTAGTTTAAAAACACCAACTTATATATATTATTTAAACCATCACCGCGTCATCTTATTTTTAATATATTAATGTTTATAATATTTATGTTTGAAATATTTATGTTTAGTAAATTTTTATTTAAAAGTCAATGTTGGTCAACTTCCGTCTTGTCCTCGTCTCGACCTACTCGACCTTTCAAGGTCCTGACTAACTCGTCTCCGTCTCCCGCCTTTTTCACCCTTTGATTTTGACTATTAGTGGTAAAGAAAAGTTATTTCTAATTTTTTTTTTAAGTTCATTGCTATTTTGCAAAAATAGACCTAAAAGGTCTTGTTCATCTTCTTGGCCATTTATACATTGGTTGGTTCAGGGACTTCATTTATTCAACTTGGATATGATTCGTGAGCATGGAACCAAAGATCGCTTTTATGTCATCGACATAAATTATTTTCCCGGTAATTCATGTTTTAATAGCTCAACCACACGCCTTTTATCCGTATATCACCATATATTAAATTTATGAAACTAAATTTGGATGTTACGTTTGCAGGGTATGGTAAAATGCCAGAATACGAGCATATTTTTACAGACTTCCTTTTGAATTTGGCTAAAAGCAAGTACAAAAAACGCTCCGCAAGTTTACCTTGAAAAAAGACTCGAGATTTCAATAAACGCACCCCACCACCAACAAAATTCTTGAATTGGTTCGAGTCCTTCAACTCTGATGGCCATCTATGGTGCAACTGCTCGTGATGGCCAAATCGTATGCAGCAAGTTGAGATATTTGCCTGGTTCAAGCGTATGTATGCAGCAAGTTTACATGGGTTGTAGATATGTTAACCGAAACGGTACATGGTTGTGCTTGTGTACCTAGACACCATATAATATACATTTTGACTGCATGATCGGTTTTGTTTTTTCACTTATTTTCTCTTATACATCGCGTTAAGTTTTTTTGGTTGTTTTTTTCTAAGACACTAGTTATTTATTACCAGTGATGAAGCAAAATGTTTATACACATGAGAATTAAAAGGCAGGTAATCAAGGGTTGAATGTGAAGTCCCCACATTTACATTTCCAACTCATGGGCTTGTAATTAGAGATAACGTCTCTTCTTGTATTTGGGTCCTTTTTGTTGTTTCCAATTGGGACTTGAATTGGTTGACATTTAGTACACCATCTACAGTACCTTTTCCATTCACATATTGGTGGTCTTGATCCTATCAATTCATCTTCATTCTCAGTTATCTGCATTTACACACATCAAGACTTCACACAAGTTTCTTGAAAATTGAAACATTTTTTTTACAAGCTTAAACTACATGATCACACATTATATTCAGTTACACAAGTTTCTTGAAATCCTACTGATTGGACTTTGAAATCTTGTCTCAATTATCTGCGTATATCTTAGGGTGACCATTCGGCTGTGTATACCTAAGTAAAAATACCCCGTTATAGTTTGATTATTATGGTCAAATGTAATCAGTGATACGTTAGAGAATACGTTACTCCGTAGTAATTGATAATCTGATTGGTTCTTGAATTTTGTAATCGCTTTCTCAATTAAGTATATCGATCCTGCAAGCCTCGGGTATCACGAAATCTTAGTTGGAATAAGACAAGAACAAAATTTGATTTCAGGCAAGAAGATACAAATCTGAGTGTATGAAAGAATGTTTCTGTATTTCGTATTGAAAGCGAGAATTTTCTGGATGGAAAACACACCAATTCGGTTGCAATTCGAAAATGTGTATCGAAAGAGTGTAACGAAAGAATGTATTTTTTCGTTTTGGAAGGAAAATTTGTTACCTGAAAAGGTATAACAGTTGGTGGAAAAACTCGTTGGGATGTGATTTTTCGGTATATGATATAGTACCCATAATTTTCGAGCGTGGGGCGCTGTCCCTCGACCCCGCGAGAGGCGGCTTCCCCTCAGGGATGTTGCCCCTTGGACCCGCAAGGGGGCGCGACTCCTTTGCCCCCCGCAATTTGTGCGACAGAACTCTTACGTGCATGCACTCCATACTCTCAAACCCGTTTTGTAAGCATAACTAACCAACTCTTGCTTTCAAGTATATCCCATTTAACCAAAATAATTGTTAGAGGACACTAAAATCAGTAACATGGTGAAATTCATATAGATCTAGGATTGATGTCATAGGGATATATAATTAATAAAACTTGAAATCAAGTGAGATGAACACAGGTTAAAAGTCTAGTAACAAACTGATACGAGTTTTGCATGCGACAAAATTCAAGTTTCGAAAACAAAAGAAGTAAAGATGTAGGTTTGGTTACGAAGAGAGAACTGAAAGAGGAGGTGTGTACATCACCTGTAATTCATTGTTATTTAGCTTGGAGTTTAAACCACCTGCAATTGTTGAATATGAAATATCTTCAGTTCAATTCAATTGACACTTTAAATTATTAATTAATGGTCTTTAAATGCAAAAGAAAGTACCAAAAGCTAGCATGACAAAATGTGACATTTTTAACATAAATGACCAAGAACAGTTTTTTTTTTTTTTTGCATGCACATTATCAATTAAGATTCTTTTTACAAACATCAGTTGACAAATTGTCTTTTATTCGCAAGCTGACCTTTATCTTTATATAACTATTGAGAAATGGTTAAAAAACAAAACCATATGGATATATACTCAATATTAGTAATTCACTTTCTGTACATATAATTGTTAAGATATAATTGTTAAGATTGTATATGTATCTGTGTGACATTGTATATTTATGTTTGTGCATACATATGTGGAATAAATGATGAGCATGTGAAAATGAAAAGGATTTTTACGAACCTTGAGGTATAAATCTTGCATGGGTTGAACTTAAAATCAGAAGAATGGCAAAGAAAGTTATTAAATTATGAATTTTGGAGCAAACGGATGAGCTTTGAGTGCACTTCATCATCTAGTATATAGTTGTTGAAAGAAACTTGATAAGAGTTTATATATTAAACGAAAAAAGGTGTTGGTTTAGTGCTGGTGACCTGACTTTCTATAAGGGAGGTCAATTGTTGGACCCTAATGAGCTGCAAAACATTTCTCTTGAGGTTACCCGCCAATTTCATTAGCTTCTGAAGTGTCGGACGTCTTGCGTTCGAGCCTCATCCGAGGGGGTTTTACCACTCACGATGCTCGTATGGATTTGTCGTGGGTGTTCACTTTTGAGGGGCGGCAGGACTGTCACATTTCGTCTTTCGAAATGCGGGTGGATGAGTTCTGACATTGCGTTCGGCAGTGACTTGTAACCTACTTAAAAAGGTGAGTACCTTTTACACAGGTATCCGTGCGACTTAATCGGATTATCTGTCATCGTTTTGAATTTCAACTTTTTCTCTAACCAACTTTAAATGTGATGTTAGTAAGATTTGAATCTTAGACGTTTTGTAAATTGTTACTATTGACGAATCTATGATATTATTTTACGGGACAAAAACAATTTCACAATAATAGAGGTATGCTAATTAGCATATTAACTAAGACAAAAATGATGAATAGTAATCGGGGGCATTTTCGTTCTTTCACATTTTTCCCCCTTTTTTCGCTTTTTTTTTCCTTTTCGCAAGTAAAGCCCCCAACCTTTGTTCAAAAATTAAAATCGGCCCCCAAAACAGGGGGTAAAGTGTCAAATAACCATTTTCATAAAAAAAATCTTAACTAAACTCCACCCAAATATCCAACGGGTCATATCTTCTCGCTCGCAACGAGTTAAATTTTTCCGACAACATCGTTAAACTAGAAATAATTTTAGGACCACAATGTCACTAACTATAGGCAAAATGGGTGCTTTTTAAACAACGATAAATATTTGAGGTACTTTTCATACACGTTGATTTTGCGTTAAATTTTTAAAAGTCGACAATTCCATAGCCAAACGCGGAGATGTAAAATAACATTTAAATCTTTGACGGGTTATACTTTTTAGTTCGACTCGAGTTGCGCTTCAACGACATAATCGTTAGCCACAAAATAATTTCACAAACTAAACACAATAAAATACATTGAAAATCGAACCCCCAGCGCTAAGCGAGGGTTCGATAACTAGTTAGTAACTATATGTTTAATTACACTAAGACTCAAACATAAATATAGAAATGAAAATAAAAATTAATTATCGAGGTCGGCTGACCCAACGGCCCGTAATAACTCCACCAATTTTTTAAACGGTAATATAGACATCGAATGGTCTTATTTGTAACCCACACGCGTGTTAGGAGAAAATTAAATTTGCGATGATGTTGACAGTACCATCGAAGGTTGGAAAAACCCTCAGAGACCTTCCCAAATCGCATTGATGTTGGCAGTATCATCAAATGTTGGAAACTCCCTGTTTGGAGTAAGAATCGAACCCGACTTAACAGTACCTCAAGTAAGATCTTAGTCCATATCACTCAAGCCAAACTTCGATATTCGATAGTAATAACTCCACCGTTGATGATGTATTAGAACTCCCTAGTAATTCTTATTGTTATTAGAGTTTTTATATACTAAAATGATTGATAAAAATATGTGGTAGCCCGGTGACTAGCAAACAATATGAAGACCATGGTACGTGATGTAACCTTCACGGTTAATGAGATAGAGAAGGATCAGTGAAGAAAGAACACGTTTTTTTTTGTCAGCGCTTTTGTTTTATACACCAACCTCTTTCTTTTTAACATCTTTCCAAAATGATACTGCTGTTATTTATTCGTTTATATTTTTATATAAATGATTTTTTCTGCACATTTCAATATATTTTCAACATGTATTTTACTTGTTCAACTATCATTTCATGTTTTTTTTCCTTCTAAATTATCCCTTTAATATATTATAGCAAAAAGTTTTACTAAAATGTTTGTATAAACTTATTATTAAGGGCATTTTAAACATTTTAGGTAGAACAAGTAAAACCATGGTGAAAATATCAATTCCCAAATACCTAGTAATTAATCTTTTACTCCGTACTAATTGAATGACAGCCCTATGAGTTGTCGTTAACATGTATTAAGTAATTGTACATGACAGTTATTAGTTATTTTTATAAAGGCGGTTATCAAAATTTACAATATTTTAAAGGATGTTAACGACAACCTTTAAGGCTGTCGTTAGCATTTTCCTTGAATTAAAGGGAAGATAAAAAAGATCATTAGCTTTATTATTTAGTTTATATTTGATATTTGATCCTTCTTAGGTTCAAAGTCAAAATTTGTACTAAATTTTCAACCCAAATATTTTCTATCCCTATTTTTTCCTATATAAAATATCACTTTTTTGTTAGATAGATTTTATAGGAATATTCTTGAGTATGCTAAAAAAAATTCGTTAATTCTGTTGGAATTTTCTTGATTATTCTGAGTCGCATACCTCGGGTATCAATTGTGCTCTAAGGGTTTATGCCAAATCTACCGTATAGCAAATTCATTAAGATCTTGTACACATAAGACAAGACTTCATTCCCCGACTTCTTAGCTTATGACGGTAACTTATACATACTTTCTTGTAATATACAGAGTAACTTTTTTTTTTTAAAGTCAAATACACACTCATGTCATGAATATTTACGAAGGGTGCTGATATTTCCAACCTAATTTTTGATACTTCCACCATTAATTTAAGCTTCTTCCTAAAATGCCCTTGTCATCATTTCATTATTGTATTTTGAATTAATTAATTTATACAATTATATAAAAAAGAAAACGAATCCTTTCAAATCCTTACAATCCTTATTCATTTTTAATTATTTCACGCTTGATTAAAAACAAGAAACGAATCAAAATTTAAATAAATGAAATACTCCGTAGTAAAAATAGCCACATATATGTAAGACCCTAATATTTATTGTACAGAGCTGTAAATAGAGTACATGAAGCGTGGGTGACGTTGTGCATTAAAACTGAGGTCAGAAGCTGAGCTGGGCAAAGTGCGCTCAGCGCACACATAGGGGTGCGCGTGGCGCACTCCTCACTGTAGCCGGGTTCTGCTTGTTTTAATTACATATTTTGATGGGCTTTTTGGTAATTTCACTTGTGGGCGAGTTTAAGGCCAGTAGGTCAGTTTTGGGAGAGTCATAACTCCATTATCAACAACCTTATCCTTTCCACTTCAATTTTAGAGAGAGAGTGAGATTCTTGTGTGAGAAAGCTCAAGCCAAGGAAGGAGGAGCTAGTTTTGGGTCTTAGCTCGAGTTCTAAAGTTGCCCACCTCCACTCTAGCTACGTTTTGGTTGTAGTGGTATGTTCTAACTTGGATCTCCTTACTTTGATTTATGTATGGGTTAGGGTTTGAGTAGATGAAGAACATAAAACCCATATTTGGTGATTTTGGGTGTTGTTGGGTAAAATGGAGTCATGAAGACTCAATGGTAACTAACCTAGGGTTTCAAAGTGTTAATTGATGTTTTGGGTCCTAATTGGTTAGTTAATCACTAGCACACCTAGTAAATTAGTAAATGGGTGTTAGATGGGTTAGTGGATGACCAGAAATGGGTGTGTTGACTTTAAATTAGTCAAAGGGCTAATGATTGACCTAATTGGGAAATATGGGTATGAAATACCCTAATTATGTAATAGTTAGTGTTGTTGGACCTTAATCACTAGCTTTTAAGTGATTAATGATGTTCTTGACCCTTAAGGGCGGTTTTGGTTAAAATGGGGCATTTAATGCATTTAAGTCATTAAATGCACATGAGAGAAGTGTTGGTATTTAGTCTAACAAGTTTGTTTGTTGATCGAGTACTTATTATATTAGGTACCTTGCTTTGAAGCTTGTGGAGGTATAAATCGTCACCAAAGATCGTTAAGGTGAGTGGAATGATTATATGCATATGTATGTAATGTATTTATTTGTATGCTATGGTATGAACCAAAGAGCCGGTAGTGCCATAGTATGTGCGGGCGTGCTATGATGTGAACCAAAGAGCCGGTAGCGTCATAGTACGTGTGTTGTAGTGTGAACCAAAGAGCCAGTAGCACTATAGCATGATTTGTTAGGGAGTGAACCAAAGAGCCGGTAGCACCTTAGCGTTGTTAGAGTGTGAACCAAAGAGCCAGTAGCATTCTAGCGTGAGTATGACTCGAGTTGTGATGTGAACCAAAGAGCCGGTAACATCATGACAAATGCGTATGGTGTGAACCAAAGAGCCGGTAGCACCATGACGCGAGAATGGTTAACCATGGTTGTGTATTTGTTTTGTAGCATATTATATTATGTCGATTATATGTTATTGATTACGCTAGTAGCGGTTTGTTGGAGATTATTAGCTTTGTAATTGAGATGGTATGCTAATTGTATTGCTAGCGTGTATGCGTTATATGTGTAAGTGATTGTAAGTAGGTATATTATATATATATATATATATATATATATATATATATATATATATATATATATATATATATATATATATGGGTATAATTATTGCATTCACTGAGCTTTGCTTACCCTCTCGTTGTTTATCTTTTTATAGGCTCCGGCGGAGACAAGGGTAAGGGCATTCGTATGGATTAGAGATCCCGCTTGTTGTTTAGGGGACGCTTTTGGATGTTATAGCTTTTGGAGTTTGACCGAGATTTGGGTAGTTTAACCCCAAACACCATGCTCATAGTGTCGTTTGGAATTTAAACTAGTGTGGTCGAAACTCAAACTTTTGTATGAAACTCGTAAAACGGTCGATGTGGGCCCCGTTTTGTAAAACTAATTTTATTATTGAATCGTGTGAGTTTTAACCATTATAACATATTGTGAAAAGCGTTTCGTCTAAATATGTCGGGAAGTGGGAGATCTTTATTTGAAAATGGACAAAACCGGACAGAACTGAAAACGCCCTGTGCGCGCTGCGCACCCTGAGGTGGTGCGCGTGGCGCACTATTCTGTAATAAAAAAAAATTTGTTTCGCGTAATCAGTTGGTTATTGGTTTGGGTCGTTACAAGTGGTATCAGAGCATGGTCTAAGGGATTTAGGCGACTTGAGATAGGTGCCTAGACTTAGATTTATTTATGTATGCGCTTTATGCGGGACTTGTAGGAGACGGGTCAGACCGGGAGTTGATTAGTATTTAGGTTTATGTGAACTAACCTTGCGCTAATTGTTTTGTGTTGTGTTAGCAATCATCAAGCGAGATAGACGTTGTACTAGCAAGTTAATGCGACGTGCTCGCGTAACAATGATTAGCTACCATTGTTACGGGTTCAAATCGTGTCAAACAAGCAATGTACGACGATTGTTGAGCAAGATGGGGTAGTGTGGTGTATATACATATGTGTTAAGTCTTCTCGTTCGTTGCTTAACCTTTTCCGTTTTATAGTATGAAGACGAGAAACGGACCCGAGAACTATGAAGGGGGTTCGAGCGAGGATGTTGAGTTTACGGCCAAGGTTGAGGCCATTATGCAAAGGCGTCATGAGGCCTTCTTAGAGGATGTTAAGAATATGTTCTTGGATTCGATTGACGAACAAGTAGTCAATCTAGTCAAGGAACAAGTTAAGATTGTTCTTAAAGAGGATAACGCGGGAAGGCGAGACTTCCACTATAAAAACTTCAAAGATGCTCAACCTCCCACCTTTGAAGGTGAACGAGACCCACTCAAGAGTGCTTGATGGATCTCTGATATGGAGGGGGCTTTTCTGTACTAGTGAGTGCGCTCTCGATAAAAAGACGAGGTTTTGTAGTAGCATGATGAGGGGTGATGACAAGTTGCGGTGGGACGCGAAAATCCGACTTTATGGCGAAGAACAAAGTATGAGTTTGACGTGGGACGAGTTTAAAGAAGAATTTTTCAAGGAGTACCGAACTTCGGCCGATCTTTCAAAGCTTAAGGATGAGTTACGTACTTTAAGGCAAGGGTCAATGGATTTGAACACTCTCAAGTCCACTTTCTTATCAAAGACCCAATTTTGCCCGGAGTATGACGGGAACGATCATATGTTGAAAGAAGATTTCTACCGAACCTTGAATGATAACTATCAGGAAAGGATTAGTAGGAATTCGGCGAAGACTTTTGATGAGCTATTTGATATCGTTAAGGGTTTTGAGTCGCTTGCTCCAAGAAAGAGTGACTTCACCTTTGGCAAACGAAAATTTGAAGCTACTAGCCACTCGAACAAGAAGAGAAAGAGTGTGACCGGGAGCGTCGGTAGTGCGAAAAGGGGGGCTTCTAAGAGTTTTGGGCCCACGTGCTACAATTGTGGTCGACAAGGTGAAATGTCCCGTTCTTATTGATTAAAAACGTTCCATATTAATTGATTTCGTTGCGAGGTTTTGACCTCTATATGAGACGTTTTTCAAAGACTGCATTCATTTTTAAAACAAACCATAACCTTTATTTCATAAATAAAGGTTTAAAAAGCTTTATGTAGATTATCAAATAATGATAATCTAAAATATTCTGTTTACACACGACCATTACATAATGGTTTACAATACAAAAATGTTACATCGAAATCAGTTTCTTGAATGCAGTTTTTACACAATATCATACAAACATGAACTCCAAATCTTGTCCTTATTTTAGTATGCAACAGCGGAAGCTCTTAGTATTCACCTGAGAATAAACATGCTTTAAACGTCAACAAAAAATGTTGGTGAGTTATAGGTTTAACCTATATATATCAAATCGTAACAATAGACCACAAGATTTCATATTTCAATACACATCCCATACATAGAGATAAAAATCATTCATATGGTGAACACCTGGTAACCGACATTAACAAGATGCATATATAAGAATATCCCCATCATTCCGGCACACCCTTCGGATATGATATAAATTTCGAAGTACTAAAGCATCCGGTACTTTGGATGGGGTTTGTTAGGCCCAATAGATCTATCTTTAGGATTCGCGTCAATTAGGGTGTCTGTTCCCTAATTCTTAGATTGCCAGACTTAATAAAAAGGGGCGTATTCGATTTCAATAATTCAACCATAGAATGTAGTTTCACGTACTTGTGTCTATTTTGTAAATCATTTATAAAACCTGCATGTATTCTCATCCCAAAAATATTAGATTTTAAAAGTGGGACTATAACTCACTTTCACATATTTTTACTTCGTCGGGAAGTAAGACTTGGCCACTGGTTGATTCACGAACCTATAACAATATATACATATATATCAAAGTAACCTACAACTAGTTGTCCACAGTTAGATGTACAGAAATAAATCGATAAATATTATCTTGAATCAATCCACGGCCCAGTGTATACGTATCTCAGTATTGATCACAACTCAAACTATATATATTTTGGAATCAACCTCAACCCTGTATAGCTAACTCCAACATTCACATATAGAGTGTCTATGGTTGTTCCGAAATATATATAGATGTGTCGTCATGATAGGTCGAAACATTGTATACGTGTCTATGGTATCTCAAAATTACATAATATACAATACAAGTTGATTAAGTTATGGTTGGAATAGATTTGTTACCAATTTTCACGTAGCTAAAATGAGAAAAATTATCCAATCTTGTTTTACCCATAACTTCTTCATTTTAAATCCGTTTTGAGTGAATCAAATTGCTATGGTTTCATATTGAACTCTATTTTATGAATCTAAACAGAAAAAGTATAGGTTTTTAGTCGGAAAAATAAGTTACAAGTCGTTTTTGTAAAGGTAGTCATTTCAGTCGAAAGAACGACGTCTAGATGACCATTTTAGAAAACATACTTCCACTTTGAGTTTAACCATAATTTTTGGATATAGTTTCATGTTCATAATAAAAATAATTTTCCCAGAATAACAACTTTTAAATCAAAGTTTATCATAGTTTTTAATTAACTAACCCAAAACAGCCCGCGGTGTTACTACGACGGCGTAAATCCGGTTTTACGGTGTTTTTCGTGTTTCCAGGTTTTAAATCATTAAGTTAGCATATCATATAGATATAGAACATATGTTTAGTTGATTTTAAAAGTCAAGTTGGAAGGATTAACTTTTATTTGCGAACAAGTTTAGAATTAACTAAACTATGTTCTAGTGATTATAAGTTTAAACCTCCGAATAAGATAGCTTTATATGTATGAATCGAATGATGTTATGAACATCATTACTACCTCAAGTTCCTTGTATAAACCTATTGGAAATGAGAAAAATGGATCTAGCTTCAAAGGATCCTTGGATGGCTTGAAAGTTCTTGAAGCAGAATCATGACACGAAAACAATTTCAAGTAAGATTTCCACTCGAAATAAGATTGTTATAGTTATAGAAATTGAATTAAAGTTTGAATATGATTATTACCTTGTATTAGAAATATAACCTACTGTAAGTAACAAAGGTTTCTTGATCTTGGATGATTACTTGGAATGGATTTAGAAAACTTGGAAGTAACTTGCAATCTTGGAAGTATTCTTGATTTTATGAAACTAGAACTTTTGGAATTTATGAAGAACACTTAGAACTTGAAGATAGAACTTGAGAGAGATCAATTAGATGAAGAAAATTGAAGAATGAAAGTGTTTGTAGGTATTTTTGGTCGTTGGTGTATGGATTAGATATAAAGGATATGTAATTTTGTTTTCATGTAAATAAGTCATGAATGATTACTCATATTTTTGTAATTTTATGAGATATTTCATGCTATTTGCCAAATTATGGTTCCCACATGTGTTAGGTGACTCACATGGGCTGCTAAGAGCTGATCATTGGAGTGTATATACCAATAGTACATACATCTAAAAGCTGTGTATTGTACGAGTACGAATACGGGTGCATACGAGTAGAATTGTTGATGAAACTGAATGAGGATGTAATTGTAAGCATTTTTGTTAAGTAGAAGTATTTTGATAAGTGTCTTGAAGTCTTTCAAAAGTGTATGAATACATATTAAAACACTACATGTATATACATTTTAACTGAGTCGTTAAGTCATCGTTAGTCGTTACATGTAAATGTTGTTTTGAAACCTTTAGGTTAACGATCTTGTTGAATGTTGTTAACCCATTGTTTATTATAACAAATGAGATGTTAAATTGTTATATTATCATGATATTATGATATATAATATATCTTAGTATGATATATATACAGTTAAATGTCGGTACAACGATAATCGTTACATATATGTCTCGTTTCGAAATCATTAAGTTAGTAGTCTTATTTTTACATATGTATTTCATTGTTAATACACTTAATAATATATTTACTTATCATTTAACATAATTAACCAAGTGTATCAATATCTTAATATGATTCATATGTACCTAGTAAGACGTTGTTATAACGATAATCGTTATATATATCGTTTTCGAGTTTCTTAAATTAATAGCCTCATTTTTATGTATATAACTCATTGTTAAAATACCTAATGAGATACATACTTATAATAAAATCATGTTAACTATATATATAACCATATATATGTCATCGTATAGTTTTTACAAGTTTTAACGTTCGTGAATCACCGGTCAACTTGGGTGGTCAATTGTCTATATGAAACCTATTTCAATTAATCAAGTCTTAACAAGTTTGATTGCTTAACATGTTGGAAACACTTAATCATGTAAATAACAATTTCATTTAATATATATATATAAACATGGAAAAGTTCGGGTCACTACAGTACCTACCCGTTAAATAAATTTCGTCCCGAAATTTTAAGCAGTTGGAGGTGTTGACGTATCTTCTGGAAATAAATGCGGGTATTTCTTCTTCATCTGATCTTCACACTCCCAGGTGAACTCGGGTCCTCTACGAGCATTCCATCGAACCTTAACAATCGGTATCTTGTTTTGTTTAAGTCTCTTAACCTCACGATCCATTATTTCGACGGGTTCTTCAATGAATTGAAGTTTTTCATTGATTTGGATTTCGTCCAACGGAATAGTGAGATCTTCTTTAGCAAAACATTTCTTCAAATTTGAGACGTGGAAAGTGTTATGTACAGCTGCGAGTTGTTGAGGTAGTTCCAGTTGGTAAGCTACTGGTCCGACACGATCTATAATCTTGAATGGTCCAATGTACCTTGGATTTAGATTCCCCCGTTTACCAAATCGAACAACGCCTTTCCAAGATGAAACCTTAAGCATGACCATTTCTCCAATTTCAAACTCTATATCTTTTCTTTTACTGTCCGCGTAGCTCTTTTGTCGACTCTGGGCAGTTTTCAATCTTTGTTGAATTTGGATGATTTTCTCGGTAGTTTCTTGTATTATCTCCGGACCCGTAATCTGTCTATCCCCCACTTCATTCCAACAAATCGGAGACCTGCACTTTCTACCATAAAGTGCCTCAAACGGCGCCATCTCAATACTAGAATGATAACTGTTGTTGTAGGAAAATTCTGCTAACGGTAGGTGTCGATCCCAACTGTTTCCGAAATCAATAACACATGCTCGTAGCATGTCTTCAAGCGTTTGTATCGTCCTTTCGCTCTGCCCATCAGTTTGTGGATGATAGGCAGTACTCATGTTTAGACGAGTTCCTAATGCTTGCTGTAATGTCTGCCAGAATCTTGAAATAAATCTGCCATCCCTATCAGAGATAATAGAGATTGGTATTCCATGTCTGGAGACGACTTCCTTCAAATACAGTCGTGCTAACTTATCCATCTTGTCATCTTCTCTTATTGACAGGAAGTGTGCTGATTTGGTGAGACGATCAACTATTACCCAAATAGTATCAAAACCACTTGCAGTCCTTGGCAATTTAGTAATGAAATCCATGGTAATGTTTTCCCATTTCCATTCCGGGATTTCGGGTTGTTGAAGTAGACCTGATGGTTTCTGATGCTCAGCTTTGACCTTAGAACACGTCAAACATTCTCCTACGTATTTAGCAACATCGGCTTTCATACCCAGCCACCAAAAATGTTTCTTGAGATCCTTGTACATCTTCCCCGTTCCAGGATGTATTGAGTATCTGGTTTTATGAGCTTCTCTAAGTACCATTTCTCTCATATCTCCAAATTTTGGTACCCAAATCCTTTCAGCCCTATACCGGGTTTCGTCTTCCCTAATATTAAGATGCTTCTCCGATCCTTTGGGTATTTCATCCTTTAAATTTCCCTCTTTTAAAACTCCTTGTTGCGCCTCCTTTATTTGAGTAGTAAGGTTAGTGTGAATCATTATATTCATAGATTTTACTCGAATGGGTTCTCTGTCCTTCCTGCTCAAGGCGTTGGCTACCACATTTGCCTTCCCCGGGTGGTAACAAATCTCAAAGTCGTAATCATTCAACAATTCAATCCACCTACGCTGCCTCATATTCAGTTGTTTCTGATTAAATATGTGTTGAAGACTTTTGTGGTCGGTATATATAATACTTTTGACCCCATATAAGTAGTGCCTCCAAGTCTTTAATGCAAAAACAACCGCGCCTAATTCCAAATCATGCGTCGTATAATTTTGTTCGTGAATGTTCAATTGTCTAGACGCATAAGCAATCACCTTCGTTCGTTGCATTAATACACAACCGAGACCTTGCTTTGATGCGTCACAATAAATCACAAAATCATCATTCCCTTCAGGCAATGACAATATAGGTGCCGTAGTTAGCTTTTTCTTCAATAATTGAAACGCCTTCTCTTGTTCATCCTTCCATTCAAATTTCTTCCCTTTATGCGTTAATACAGTCAAGGGTTTTGCTATTTTGGAGAAATCTTGGATGAATCTTCTGTAGTAACCAGCCAATCCTAAAAATTGACGTATATGCTTCGGAGTTTTTGGGGTTTCCCACTTTTCAACGGTTTCGATCTTTGCCGGGTCCACCTGGATACCTTCTTTGTTCACTATGTGACCGAGGAATTGAACTTCTTCCAACCAAAATGCACACTTTGAAAACTTAGCGTACAGTTTTTCTTTCCTCAATACTTCTAGCACTTTTCTCAAATGTTCTTCGTGCTCTTGATCATTCTTTGAGTAAATAAGTATGTCATCGATGAAAACAATGATAAACTTGTCAAGATATGGCCCACACACTCGGTTCATACGGTCCATGAACACAGCTGGTGCGTTAGTCAATCCAAACGGCATAACCATAAACTCGTAATGACCATAACGCGTCCTAAAAGCAGTTTTTGGAATATCATCCTCCTTTACTCGCATTTGATGATATCCAGAACGTAAATCGATCTTCGAATAAACCGACGAGCCTTGTAGTTGATAAATTAAGTCGTCAATTCTCGGCAGTGGATAACGGTTTTTGATGGTAAGTTTGTTCAACTCTCTGTAGTCAATACACAACCTAAATGTACCATCTTTCTTCTTGACAAACAAAACAGGAGCTCCCCATGGTGATGTGCTTGGTCGAATGAAACCACGTTCTAATAGTTTTTGCAGTTGGCTTTGCAGTTCTTTCATCTCGCTGGGTGCGAGTCTATAAGGAGCACGAGCTATTGGTGTAGCTCCTGGTACAAGATCTATTTGAAATTTAACAGATCGATGTGGAGGTAGTCCAGGTAATTCTTTCGGAAATACATCGGGAAATTCTTTAGCGACGGGAACATCATTGATGCTCTTTTCTTCATTTTGTACTTTCTCGACGTGTGCTAGAACAGCATAGCAACCTTTTCTTATTAGTTTTTGTGCCTTCAAATTACTAATAAGATGTAGCTTCATGTTGCCCTTTTCTCCGTACACCATTAAGGGTTCTCCTTCTTCTCGTACAATGCGAATTGCATTTTTATAACATACGATCTCTGCTTTCACCTTCTTCAGCCAGTCCATGCCAACTATTACATCAAAACTCCCTAACTCTACTGGTATCAAATCAATCTTAAATATTTCGCTACCCAGTTTAATTTCTCGATTCCGGCATATATTATCTGCTGAAATTAATTTACCGTTTGCTAATTCGAGTAAAAATTTACTATCAAACGGCGTCAATGGACAACTTAATTTAGCACAAAAATCTCTACTCATATAGCTTCTATCCGCACCCGAATCAAATAAAACGTAAGCAGATTTATTGTCAATAAGAAACGTACCCGTAACATGCTCCGGGTCTTCCTGTGCCTCTGCCGCATTAATATTAAAAACTCTTTCGCGGCCTTGTCCATTCGTGTTCTCCTGGTTCGGGCAATTTCTAATAATGTGGCCCAGTTTTCCAAATTTATAACAAACTACATTGGCATAACTTGCTCCGACACTACTTGCTCCGCCATTACTCGTTCCGACACCATTTGTTCCTTTCGTTCTATTAACCCCTGGTCCGTAGACCTCACACTTCGCCGTGCTATGACCATTTCTTTTACACTTGTTGCAAAATTTGGTGCAGAACCCCGAGTGATACTTTTCACACCTTTGGCATAGCTGCTTCTGATTGTTATTGTTGTTGCGGTTGTTATTGTTGTTGGGATGATTGTTGTAGTTGATGTTGTTGTTGTTGTTGTTGTTGTTGTTGTTGTTGTTGGGACGTTTGTTGTAGTTGCGATTGATGTTGCGATTGTTGGGATAATTATTGCGATTATTATTGTAATTGCTGTTGTTGTTGTATTGGTGATTCTTATCATCGTTTTCCTCCCACTTTCTTTTGACTTGCTTCATATTGGCCTCTTCAGCCGTCTGTTCTTTAATTCTTTCCTCAATCTGGTTCACTAGTTTGTGAGCCATTCTACATGCCTGTTGTATGGAGGAGGGCTCGTGTGAACTTATATCTTCATGGATTCTTTCCGGTAATCCTTTCACAAACGCGTCGATCTTTTCTTCCTCATCTTCTAACGCTCTCGGACACAATAGGTACAATTCTGTGAATCGTCTTTCATACGTGGTAATATCAAATCCTTGGGTTCGTAACCCTCTAAGTTCTGTCTTGAGCTTATTGACCTCGGTTCTGGGACGGTACTTCTCGTTCATCAAGTGCTTGAATGCTGACCACGGTAGTGCGTATGCATCATCTTGTCCCACTTGTTCTAGATAGGTATTCCACCATGTTAACGCAGAACCTGTGAAGGTATGCGTAGCGTACTTCACTTTATCCTCTTCAGTACACTTACTTATGGCAAACACCGATTCGACCTTCTCGGTCCACCGTTTCAATCCGATCGGTCCTTCGGTTCCATCAAATTCCAAAGGTTTGCAGGCAGTGAATTCTTTGTAGGTGCATCCTACACGATTTCCTGTACTGCTAGATCCAAGGTTATTGTTGGTATGTAGCGCATCCTGTACTGCGGCTATGTTTGAAGCTAGAAAAGTACGGAATTCCTCTTCATTCATATTCACGGTGTGTCGAGTAGTCGGTGCCATTTCCTTCAAAATAGTTAAATGGAACAAGTTAATCATACAGAATATTAAGAGTAGTTAATAGTATTTCGTAGCATAATATGAACTCATTTATAAAAGCTTTTTCTTCATATTAGCGTTTTATAAGTTTAAATTCGGGTAGTACCTACCCGTTAAGTTCATACTTAGTAGCTAATATACAATTCAACTACTACAATTCTATATGAAAAACTGATTGTAATAATATTTCGCGTTCAAACTTTTATACAATATTTTACAAACTTACAATACCGCTTATTTTACATAAAGCATGAAATATAGCACACAATAACTTTGATACAAGATAGTTGTGAAGATAATTCTAGCTAGTACACAAGTCGTTCAGCAAAGGCAATAAAGACACGTAATTCATACGTCCAGAAACAAGTCATGCATTCTGGTTTTACTAGGACTACTTCCCATCCTTGGTCTTGTGGAACATAACCGTTATGGTCGTTGATAAGACAGCGTGTTGTAACGTCGTCAAAGGGACGAGGGTTACGTAATGACCAACAGTCTCGTAATAACCTAAAAACCTCATTTCTTACCCCAATTACCGACTCCGTCACTTGTGGGAACATTTTGTTTAATAGTTGTAGCCCGATGTTTTTTTTCTCACTTTGGTGAGAAGCGAACATTACTAACCCGTAAGCATAGCATGCTTCTTTATGTTGCATGTTAGCCGCTTTTTCTAAATCATGAAGTCCTATATTCGGATACATTGAGTCAAAATAATTTCTTAACCCGTTGCGTAAAATAGCATTTGGGTTCCCCGCAATATATGCGTCAAAGTAAATACATCGTAACTTATGGGTTTCCCAATGTGATATCCCCCATCTTTCAAACGAAAGTCTCTTATAAACCAAGACATTCTTGGAACGTTCTTCGAATGTCTTCCAAACTGATTTCGCCGTAAATAGTTATGCCGAAGAATTCTGACCGACTCTAGACAAGATTTCATCAATCATGTCTCCGGGTAGGTCTCTTAAAATATTGGGTTGTCTATCCATTTTGTGTTTTTATACTGTAAAATAGACAAGAGTTAGATTCATAAAAAAAAATACTTATTAATACAAGCAATTTTTACATATATCATAAAGCATAAGCACACTATATTACATATATTACACCACACGAATACAACTATCTTATTCCGACTCGCTCATTTCTTCTTCTTCGGTTTTGGTTCGTTTTGCCAAGTTTCTAGGGATATATGATGTTCCCCTAATACGAGCTGTCGTTTTCCACAACGGTTTAGAAAAACCTGGTGGTTTAGAGGTTCCCGGGTCATTGTTACAACTTAAGGGCTTCGGGGGTTGACGATACATATAAAGTTCATCGGGGTTGGAATTAGATTTCTCTATTTTTATGCCCTTTCCATTATTATTTTCTTTTGCCTTTTTAAATTCAGTTGGGGTAATTTCTATAACATCATCGGAATTCTCGTCGGAATCCGATTCATCGGAGAATTGGTAATCCTCCCAATATTTTGCTTCCTTGGCGGAAACACCATTGACCATAATTAACCTTGGTCGGTTGGTTGAGGATTTTCTTTTACTTAACCGTTTTATTATTTCCCCCACCGGTTCTATTTCCTCCTCCGGTTCTTCCTCTTCCGGTTCTGATTCTTCTTCCGGTTCTTCTTCGGGAACTTGTGAATCAGTCCAATATATATTCGACTCTTCATTATTATTAGGTGAGTCAATGGGATTTGTGCTAGAGGTAGACATCTATCACACAATATCAAACATGTTAAGAGATTAATATATCACATAATATATACATGTTAATAATATATAGTTTCCAACAAAAATGTTAAGCAATCATTTTTAAAGAAAACACGGTCGAAGTTCAGACTCACTAATGCATCCTAACAAACTCGATAAGACACACTAATGCAAATTTTCTGGTTCTCTTAGACCAACGCTTGGATACCAACTGAAATGTCCCGTTCTTATTGATTAAAAACGTTCCATATTAATTGATTTCGTTGCGAGGTTTTGACCTCTATATGAGACGTTTTTCAAAGACTGCATTCATTTTTAAAACAAACCATAACCTTTATTTCATAAATAAAGGTTTAAAAAGCTTTACGTAGATTACCAAATAATGATAATCTAAAATATTCTGTTTACACACGACCATTACATAATGGTTTACAATACAAATATGTTACATCAAAATCAGTTTCTTGAATGCAGTTTTTACACAATATCATACAAACATGGACTCCAAATCTTGTCCTTATTTTAGTATGCAACAGCGGAAATCCTTAGTATTCACCTGAGAATAAACATGCTTTAAACGTCAATAAAAAATGTTGGTGAGTTATAGGTTTAACCTATATATATCAAATCGTAACAATAGACCACAAGATTTCATATTTCAATACACATCCCATACATAGAGATAAAAATCATTCATATGGTGAACACCTGGTAACCGACATTAACAAGATGTATATATAAGAATATCCCCCATCATTCCGGGACACCCTTCGGATATGATATAAATTTTGAAGTACTAAAGCATCCGGTACTTTGGATGGGGTTTGTTAGGCCCAATAGATCTATCTTTAGGATTCGCGTCAATTAGGGTGTCTGTTCCCTAATTCTTAGATTACCAGACTTAATAAAAAGGGGCATATTCGATTTCGATAATTCAACCATAGAATGTAGTTTCACGTACTTGTGTCTATTTTGTAAATCATTTATAAAACCTGCATGTATTCTCATCCCAAAAATATTAGATTTTAAAAGTGGGACTATAACTCACTTTCACAGATTTTTACTTCGTCGGGAAGTAAGACTTGGCCACTGGTTGATTCACGAACCTATAACAATATATACATATATATCAAAGTATGTTCAAAATATATTTACAACACTTTTAATATATTTTGATGTTTTAAGTTTATTAAGTCAGCTGTCCTCGTTAGTAACCTACAACTAGTTGTCCACAGTTAGATGTACAGAAATAAATCGATAAATATTATCTTGAATCAATCCACGGCCCAGTGTATACGTATCTCAGTATTGATCACAACTCAAACTATATATATTTTGGAATCAACCTCAACCCTGTATAGCTAACTCCAACATTCACATATAGAGTGTCTATGGTTGTTCCGAAATATATATAGATGTGTCGACATGATAGGTCGAAACATTGTATACGTGTCTATGTTATCTCAAAATTACATAATATAAAATACAAGTTGATTAAGTTATGGTTGGAATAGATTTGTTACTAATTTTCACGTAGCTAAAATGAGAAAAATTATCCAATCTTGTTTTACTTATAACTTCTTCATTTTAAATCCGTTTTGAGTGAATAAAATTGCTATGGTTTCATATTGAACTCTATTTTATGAATCTAAACAGAAAAAGTATAGGTTTATAGTCGGAAAAATAATTTACAAGTCGTTTTTGTAAGGGTAGTCATTTCAGTCGAAAGAACGACGTCTAGATGACCATTTTAGAAAACATACTTCCACTTTGAGTTTAACCATAATTTTTGGATATAGTTTCATGTTCATAATAAAAATTATTTTCCCAGAATTACAACTTTTAAATCAAATTTTATCATAGTTTTTAATTAACTAACCCAAAACAGCCCGCGGTGTTACTACGACGGCGTAAATCCGGTTTTATGGTGTTTTTCGCGTTTCCAGGTTTTAAATCATTAAGTTAGCATATCATATAGATATAGAACATGTGTTTAGTTGATTTTAAAAGTCAAGTTAGAAGGATTAACTTTTATTTGCGAACAAGTTTAGAATTAACTAAACTATGTTCTAGTGATTACAAGTTTAAACCTCCGAATAAGATAGCTTTATATGTATGAATTGAATGATGTTATGAATATAATTACTACCTCAAGTTCCTTAGATAAACCTACTGGAAATGAGAAAAATGGATCTAGCTTCAAAGGATCCTTGGATGGCTTGAAAGTTCTTGAAGCAGAATCATGACACGAAAACAATTTCAAGTAAGATATCCACTCAAAATAAGATTGTTATAGTTATAGAAATTGAATTAAAGTTTGAATATGATTATTACCTTGTATTAGAAAGATAACCTACTGTAAGTAACAAAGGTTTCTTGATCTTGGATGATTACTTGGAATAGATTTAGAAAACTTGGAAGTAAACTTGCAATCTTGGAAGTATTCTTGATTTTATGAAACTAGAACTTTTGGAATTTATGAAGAACACTTAGAACTTGAAGATAGAACTTGAGAGAGATCAATTAGATGAAGAAAATTGAAGAATTAAAGTGTTTGTAGGTGTTTTTGGTCGTTGGTGTATGGATTAGATATAAAGGATATGTAATTTTGTTTTCATGTAAATAAGTCATGAATGATTACTCATATTTTTGTAATTTTATGAGATATTTCATGCTAGTTGCCAAATGATGGTTCCCACATGTGTTAGGTGACTCACATGGGCTGCTAATAGCTGATCATTGGAGTGTATATACCAATAGTACATACATCTAAAAGCTGTGTATTGTACGAGTACGAATACGGGTGCATACGAGTAGAATTGTTGATGAAACTGAACGAGGATGTAATTGTAAGCATTTTTGTTAAGTAGAAGTATTTTGATAAGTGTCTTGAAGTCTTTCAAAAGTGTATGAATACATATTAAAACACTACATGTATATACATTTTAACTGAGTCGTTAAGTCATCGTTAGTCGTTACATGTAAATGTTGTTTTGAAACCTTTAGGTTAACGATCTTGTTGAATGTTGTTAACCCATTGTTTATTATAACAAATGAGATGTTAAATTGTTATATTATCATGATATTATGATATATAATATATCTTAGTATGATATATATACAGTTAAATGTTGTTACAACGATAATCGTTACATATATGTCTCGTTTCGAAATCATTAAGTTAGTAGTCTTATTTTTACATATGTATTTCATTGTTAATACACTTAATAATATATTTACTTATCATTTAACATAATTAACCAAGTGTATCAATATCTTAATATGATTCATATGTACCTAGAAAGACGTTGTTATAACGATAATCGTTATATATATCGTTTTCGAGTTTCTTAAATTAATAGTCTCATTTTTATGTATATAACTCATTGTTAAAATACCTAATGAGATACATACTTATAATAAAATCATGTTAACTATATATATAACCATATATATGTCATCGTATAGTTTTTACAAGTTTTAACGTTCGTGAATCACCGGTCAACTTGGGTGGTCAATTGTCTATATGAAACCTATTTCAATTAATCAAGTCTTAACAAGTTTGATTGCTTAACATGTTGGAAACACTTAATCATGTAAATAACAATTTCATTTAATATATATATAAACATGGAAAAGTTCGGGTCACTACACAAGGGCACTTGGCCAGTGATTGTACGAACTCATCTTCCAACAAAATTGCTTGTTTTAATTGTAACAAAGAAGGGCACAAGAGGCCAGAGTGTACTGATTTGCGCAACGATAATGTTAAACGGCTAGAGAATGCGGCGGGTACGACTAGGGGTCGCAATTATTTGATGACCAATGAGGAAGCCAAGCAATCTAACGAAGTTTTCTCAGGTACTTTCATGGTTAATTCTAATCCGGCAAGGATACTCTTTGATAGTGGTGAAAACTTGTCGTTTGTGTCACCGAAATTTGTGCCTAAACTTAATAAACTGTTAGCTAAGTTAAGTCGTCCGATAGAAGTCGAAATAGCGGATGGCAAGACGGTGCTAGTGGTTGATGTGTGTAAAAATTGTAATGTTGTGTTTGGTGCCGAAAACTTTAAAATCGATCTCATCCCGATGACTTTGGGTGATTTTGATATCGTTGTTGGTATGGATTGGCTCGATCATAATAGAGCCGATATTGCATGCCATGAAAAATCTATTCGAGTGAAGACCCCTAGTGGGGGAGAGTTAATTATTCATGGCGATAAGTGGAGAAGACTTGTGCCGATATGCACTTTTGCACGGGCACGTCGCTTTCTTGTTGGTGGTGGCATGGCTTTTCTTGCCCATGTTGTTGATACTCGTGATGAGCCACCACCCATTCGTGAAATTCCGGTGGTTAATGAATTTGAAGACGTTTTTCCGGATGAGTTACTGGGTGTTCCGGAGGAAAGACAAGTTGAATTTTACATTGAGTAGGTTCAGGGGGCTACCCCCATTGCTAAAACTCCTTATCGTTTAGCGCCGACGGAAATGCAAGAGTTGTTAAATCAAACCCAAGAGTTACTTGAAAAGGGTTTCATTCGACCGAGTGCTTCGCCATGGGGCGCTCCGGTTTTATTCGTAAAGAAGAAGGATGGGAGTATGCGGATGTGCATCGATTATTGGGAGTTGAACAAAGTGACGATCAAGAATCGTTATCCATTACCTCGGATTGACGATTTGTTTAACCAACTCCAAGGTGCAACGTATTTCTCGAAAATCGACCTACGGTCCGACTATCACCAAATGCGGGTCCGTGAGGAAGATATTGAGAAAACGACTTTCCGAACTCGTTATGGGCATTTTGAGTTTGTGGTAATGCCTTTTGGTCTTACGAATGCACAGGCGGCATTCATGGATCTTATGAACCGAGTGTGCCAACCTATGTTGGACAAGTCGGTAATTGTGTTCATTGACGACATACTTGTCTATTCGAAGAGTATGAAGGAACATGAACATTATTTACGGTGTGTGTTAAAGAAGTTGCGGAAGGAGAAGTTGTATGCTAAATTCTCCAAATGTGAATTTTGGCTAAGGGAAGTTCAATTCCTTGGCCACATTGTGAACAAAGATGGCATTCAAGTAGATCCGGGGAAGATAAAGACGGTGAAGAGTTGGGGGCGACCGACTACGCCTACGGAAATCCGAAGTTTTCTCGGATTGGCCGGTTATTATCGTCAGTTTATCCAAGACTTTTCTAAGATCGCTTCTCCATTGACGAAATTGACGAGAAAGAACGCGAGATTTAATTGGGAGAACGAGTAAGAAATTGCTTTTCAATTGTTAAAAGAGAAGTTATGTCAAGCTCCGGTGTTAGTATTGCCGGAAGGGGTGGAAGACATGGCGGTTTATTGTGATGCTTCTTTAAATGGGCTCGGGTGTGTTCTAATGCAAAGAGGTAAAGTCATCGCGTATGCATCCCGACAATTAAAGGAACACGAAACGAGATATCCGACTCATGATCTTGAGTTTGCGGCGGTCGTTCATGCATTGAAAATTTGGCGCCATTACTTGTATGGTGTCAAGTGTACAATTTATTCGGATCACAAGAGTTTGAAAAATATTTTTGATCAAAGAGATTTGAATTATCGTCAACGTAGATGGATGGATGTGGTGAAAGACTATGATTGTGAAATACTTTATCATTCAGGTAAGGCGAATGTGGTCGCGGATGCATTAAGTTGAAAGAGTCAACATCCGGCGATATGAGTAGGATCGTTACGCATGATTATTACTAACGATTTCCTTGTAAAGCTTGGCGAGACTCAAATCGAAGCTTTTGTTAACAATAAGCATGAGGAACGAATCGTGGGACAAACGGAGTTTATTACCTTAGGTCCGCATGGTTTGTTATCTTTTCAAGGAAGAGTGTGGGTGCCTAAAATGGGTGATCATCGACGAGTGCTACTTGATGAAGCACATAAGTCAAAGTATTCCATTCACCCGGACGCGACGAAAATGTATCTTGATTTGAGGAAAGAGTATTGGTGGCCGGGCATGAAACGTGATGTTGTTAAGTATGTTGAACAATGCGTCACGTGTTTGCAAGTGAAAGCCGAACACCAAAATCCGTATGGTAAGTTACAACCGTTAGAAATCCCAAAATGGAAATGGGAGCACATTACCATGGATTTCATCACAAAGTTACCAAAGACGGCGAGAACCCAATTTGACTCGATTTGGGTAATAGTTGATCGATTGACGAAGAGTGCCTTGTTTCTTCCCATTCGGGAAGCGATATCATCGGAGACTTTGGCTAAGTTGTTTATCAAGGAGGTGATAGCGAGACACGGGGTTCCTATATCTATTATTTTGAATCGGGATACCCGTTTCACATCTCGGTTTTGGGAAAAGTTTCATGAAGATATGGACACACAATTGAAATTGAGCACGGCGTATCATCCTCAAACGGATGATCAAACCGAACGTACGAATCAAACTTTGGAGGATATGTTACGGGCGTGTATTATTGATTTCGGTGGTAGTTGGGTTGAGCACTTACCTTTGGTGGAATTCTCGTACAATAATAGTTATCATACTAGTATCGGGATGCCACCTTACGAGATGCTTTATGGGCGGAGGTGACGAACTCCGATTTGTTGGGGTGAAGTTGGTCAAAAAGAAATCGGGAGTACCGATTTGGTCTTAGAAACGAATAGCAAGATTGATATGATTCGGGATCATTTGAAAAAGGCGCAAGATAGACAAAAGTCGTATGCCGACAAGCGTAGACGAATGATCGAATTTCAAGAAGGTGACATGGTGATGCTTAAGGTTTCGCCATGGAAAGGTATTATTCGGTTTCGAAAACGGGGAAAGTTAGCTCCTCGATTTATTGGTCCTTTTAAAATTTTAGCTCGTATTGGTGAAGTCGCGTATCGTTTGGAATTACCCGAAGAGCTTGCGGGGATCCATAATACATTTCATGTTTCCCATCTCCGTAAGTGTCTTGCGGATGATTCATCATGGGTGCCATTAGACGAGATTGAGCTAAACAATAAGTTAGAGTATATTGAGGAGCCGATTGCTATACTCGATGAGAAGGTCAAATGGTTGAGGAATAAAAAGGTGAGAACTTATAAAGTTCAATTGCGTCGTAGTATAAGTTCCGAGTTTACTTGGGAGCCCGAAGAGTCTGTGTTAGTTTATCTTCCCTCTTGTCATGCGGCTTGGATCGCGAGGACGCGCTCCGATTCAAGTGGAGGAGAGTTGTAAGACCCTAATATTTATTGTACAAAGCTGTAAATAGAGTACATGAAGCGTGGGTGACGTTGTGCATTAAAACTGAGGTCAGAAGCTGAGTTGGGCAAAGTGCGCTCAACGCACACATAGGGGTGCGCGTGGCACACTCCTCACTGTAGCCGGGTTCTGCTTGTTTTAATTAGATATTTTGATGGGCTTTTTGGTAATTTCACTTGTGGGCGAGTTTAAGGCCAGTAGGTCAGTTTTGGGAGAGTCATAACTCCATTATCAACAACCTTATCCTTTCCACTTCAATTTTAGAGAGAGAGTGAGATTCTTGTGTGAGAAAGCTCAAGCCAATGAAGGAGGAGCTAGTTTTAGGTCTTAGCTCGAGTTCTAAAGTTGCCCACCTCCACTCTAGCTACGTTTTGGTTGTAGTGGTATGTTCTAACTTGGATCTCCTTACTTTGATTTATGTATGGGTTAGGGTTTGAGTAGATGAAGAACATAAAACCCGTATTTGGTGATTTTGGGTGTTCTTGGGTAAGATGGAGTCATGAAGACTCAATGGTAACTAACCTAGGGTTTCAAAGTGTTAATTGATGTTTTGGGTCCTAATTGGTTAGTTAATCACTAGCACACCTAGTAAATTAGTAAATGGGGGTTAGATGGGTTGGTGAATGACCCGAAATGGGTGTGTTGACTTTAAATTAGTCAAAGGGCTAATGATTGACCTAATTGAGAAATATGGGTATAAATACCCTAATTATGTAATAGTTAGTGTTGTTGGACCTTAATCACTAGCTTTTAAGTGATTAATGATGGTCTTGACCCTTAAGGGCGGTTTTGGTGAAAATGGAGCATTTAATGCATTTAAGTCATTAAATGCACATGAGAGAAGTGTTGGTATTTAGTCCAACAAGTTTGTTTGTTGATCGAGTACTTATTATATTAGGTACCTTGCTTTGAAGCTTGTGGAGGTATAAATCGTCACCAAAGATCGTTAATGTGAGTGGAATGATTATATGCATATGTATGTAATGTATTTATTTGTATGCTATGGTATGAACCAAAGATCCGGTAGTGCCATAGTATGTGCGGGCGTGCTATGATGTGAACCAAAGAGCCGGTAGCGTCATAGTACGTGTGTTGTAGTGTGAACTAAAGAGCTGGTAGCACTATAGCATGATTTTTTAGGGTTTGAACCGAAGAGTCGGTAGCACCTTAGCGTTGTTAGAGTGTGAATCAAAGAGCCGGTAGCACTCTAGCGTGAGTATGACTCGAGTTGTGATGTGAACCAAAGAGCCGGTAGCATCATGACAAATGCGTATGGTGTGAACTAAAAAGCCGGTAGCACCATGACGCGAGAATGGTTAACCATGGTTGTGTATTTGTTTTTAGCATATTATATTATGTCGATTATATGTTATTGATTACGCTAGTAGCGGTTTGTTGGAGATTATTAGCTTTGTACTTGAGATGGTATGCTAATTGTATTGCTAGCGTGTATGCGTTATATGTGTAAGTGATTGCAAGTAGGTATATTATATATATATGGGTATAATTATTGCATTCACTAAGCTTTGCTTACCCTCTCGTTGTTTATCTTTTTATAGGTTTCGGCGGAGACAATGGTAAGGGCATTCGTATGGATTAGAGATCCCGCTTGTTGTTTAGGGGACGCTTTTGGATGTTATAGCTTTTGGAGTTTGACCGAGATTTGGGTAGTTTAACCCCAAACACCATGCTCATAGTGTCGTTTGGAATTTAAACTAGTGTGGTCGAAACTCAAACTTTTGTATGAAACTCGTAAAACGGCTGATGTGGGCCCCGTTTTGTAAAACACATTTTATTATTGAATCGTGTGAGTTTTAACCATTATAACATAATGTGAAAAGCGTTTCGTCTAAATATGTCGGGAAGTGGGAGATCTTTATTTGAAAATGGACAAAATCGGACAGAACTGAAAACGCCCTGTGCGCGCCGCGCACCCTGAGGTGGTGCGCGTGGCGCACTATTCTGTAATAAAAAAAAATATTTTGTTTCGCGTAATCGGTTGGTTATTGGTTTGGGTGGCCCCGTTTTGTAAAACTCATTTTATTATTGAATCGTGTGAGTTTTAACCATTATAACATATTGTGAAAAGCGTTTCGTCTAAATATGTCGGGAAGTGGGAGATCTTTATTTGAAAATGGACAAAACCGGACAGAACTGAAAACGCCCTGTGCGCGCCGCGCACCCTGAGGTGGTGCGCGTGGCGCACTATTCTGTAATTAAAAAAAAAAAATTGTTTCGCGTAATCGGTTGGTTATTGGTTTGGGTCGTTACAATATATTTTGCTAAAAACAAACCTACTTCAAAATATGTGTATTATTAACTATTTAAATGAATTAGTAGGCCTGCTGATGAAGAACTACTGCATATTCGTTGACGCAAACACCTCCAACAATTAGAAGGTGATGTTCATAAATAATTCGTACACCTTGTAAAAAAGGAAATTGCATCTAACCTAAATTCTTCAAACCAAATAATAAAATATTGGTGCACAAAAAACATCACTCAGAGTAGCTGGATAATCATGGTGGCCAATGGCGGCTCACGACGACACACAACAGAAACAGAGACTTGTGTTCCTGGCGGCCAATAGCGGCTCACGGGGACACCACACAGGGTGGCGCGTGGCGGCGTGTTTGGCGACGGTTGCCGGATAACTTAGTACTCTCAGACTCGGAAAAGTGGAATGGATTTATTGGTGTAGGTGGTGGCATTTAAATCTCTAGAATTCATGAGCAAATTGCGTTCAAATGTTTGGGGCTGTTTTTTCAATTTGAGATTAGATAGAAAGCAGATAGAAAGTTTAGGAGAGAGAAGAAGACATCCTTTTACATATTTTAGCCTGATCCCTATAAAACAAAATACAGTTTACTGTATTTGACACGGGTATTTTTGGAAGTTAACAATAAATGTTGTGGATTTATAAAAATTAGAGTTGGAAATATCAACTCCCACTTACGAATAGTCTCACCCGAGTACTTAAACTCAACTCTCAACATCAAAGTTTAAATTAGTTACCTCAATATCGTCATGAATTAAAAAAAAAAAAAAAAGGAACTCGCTCAACTCCCCAGGCCTTCAGAAGTCGGAATGTAGGGTTCTTTTCACCTTTTTCTCACGTTACTACTTAAACAGCTTCGCTTCCTTCCCAGATGCTTTTACTTTTTTGATTTCTTTTATGAGTCGGATGCTCAGAGCAATTTTATTTTATTTACGACAAGACATACACAAAAGTGAGAGGGGAATTTTCAATTGGAGACTAGATTTTCTTGCGATTCCAGCCCTATACTCCCAACCCCACAAGGTTCGGAGACAAAGCGTAACCTCAAGTAAGCCATTCTAGATGCAGGATACTTACCGAAATGAATCGCATATAGCTAAGTTTACCTTTAATCAACCTCGAGCTGATGACTTGCTTTTCATCGAGCCTTTTCATTGGCGGATAATATAAAGGATATGTGTGATGATCGCTCCAAATTCATATGGACGAACACGTCATTCATCGATTTCATTGCGAGGTATTTGACCTCTATATGATACGTTTTGTAAACATTGCATTCTTTTGAAAAGGCTCACCATAAATGAATATTTAAATCAAAGGTTTTCGATATCCGATGATTTCTACATATAGACAATCACCGTAAATAATAGTTTACAATAGTACTTCCGTTGACAATGCAGTCAAAATAAGATACATGGTGATGATTTGGTGAATGCAATGTTTCCTTGAAAAATATGCCATGTAAGACTCCATGCACATAGCTTGTCTAACATATAAGCAAACAGCGGAAGACTTCTAGGGAACCTGAGAATAAACATGCTAACAAGTGTCAACACAAAGGTTGGTGAGTTCATAGTTTTAATATTTTGCATAATCTGTACATAAAGGTGGATCACAAGATTTCAGTTGTTTCATCCAGAAATGTTTATCAAAATATTCTACAAGATTGAGCACCCTGGTAACTAAACTTAACGTATATATAATTTATACCCTTTGTATAATCATCTTAATAATACACGCAAACCAACGTGTACACTTCTCAAATAGCATACGTCCGTTAAAAGGCTAGTGCTCTAGCTCGGACGGGGATATCAAGCCCTATGGATCCATATACTACTACTCGCGCCCACCAGTTCTTATAACCGGCAGTTACTAGTTACCAAAGCTAAGGAATTTTCGGTTCAAACTCAGTATAGAATTTAGTATGTACTTGTGTCCATTGTTTAAAATAAAGTGCATGTATTCTCAGCCCAAAAATATATATTGCAAAAGCATTTAAAAAGGGAGCAAATGAAACTCACCTTAGTAGCATATAAAGTTGTTCATCGTAATGTGATCGAAACTCGGAATATCAAATAATCGTAGATCTCAACCTAGAGAACATATGTTGGTCAATAAATGTCTATCAAGCTAGGTCAGGTCATAGTGTATCACAATTCTAATGCTCGAGATCGACATACAAAAGTTATCCAAAGTCGTTTCAAAAAGTCAATTTTGACAAAAGTTCAACAAAACGAGACGTACCTTATATAAGGATTCATTTACTCGGTTGGTAATATTCAAAAATCCAATTTATCAATCTCGTAAACAAGTTGTTTAAATCTTAATTGCAGATTCAAAAGCAATTTCAATTAACGTCAATCATAATTCAGTTGATCATATCTTTTAATACGTTCATCGAAATTATTCGATATCTAATGAAAAGTTATTGATTTTTCGTCAGCTTTCCAAAAACATGTATATCATATACCTTTTACCAGTAATATATGTATTTAATTCGTGATTCATTATAAGCTGTTTAACGACGAGATTTAGCATACAAGCATATATAAATATATATACTCGAGCACTAGACATGGATACACAATTAATATATAAAATATAAGATATGAATGCTCACGTATCAATATTGTGATTCAATATTGCAGGAAAGTACGTAGACGCAACAGAGATGATAATCAGTAGTTTGACTCACTAGCAAAACTTTCGAACTATACCCATAACCTCCATAGCTATAACCCATAATTTCCTTAGCTCTATCCCACTCGAAAACTTATTTTGAAATCATTTGGACATCACTCCGTCGTAATATTTTATGTATATTATTATTTTTGTATCGTAAAAATAATAATACTAATACTATTAATAATAAGATTAATAATAATAAGATTAATAATAATAATCTTAATATTAATAATAATAATAATAATAATAATAATAATAATAAAAATATAAATATAAATAATACGGAGTAAAGAGAGAGTAAGATAGATTGATGATATAAACTGGCCAAATGATCGAGCTTTATATAGATGTGGCCTGTCCAGGACTGCCATGCGATCGCATGGCCTCCAAGACCATTTCCCATGCGATCGTATGGGATGGATTTCCAGCTCATGATCATTTAACTTCTAGTTGTCGACATATTATTTAATTATAAATATAATATATTTAATTTATAATTAATTATATATTATATTAAATTCACATGCATAGTTGACTTGAAATTTTTGTTCCGATAAGTCGTACGTTGTCACTCGAATTATGTCCCGGTTCCGGTTTCTCTAACGAATTTTCGTACGCTTATAAAACTAATACTTTACGTTTCGTGACTCTTACCTTTGTCAAAATATAACCTTAAGTTATCCATAAACTATACCACTCAAAGTATATCTTAAACTTTCGAGTGTTTTGGTCATTTACTTCTATAAATCATCGTCTCGTAGTATATACATATACATATATACATTTTCATTTTGAAATAGTGTCTTACTGTAGCAAAGTTACTGTAGCAAAGTTTTTTTACTGTAGTAAATAGTGATTTTCGAAAACACTGTAGCTTTTCGGGTACTGTAGTAATTCGAAAATACTGTAGCAAATTAGTGTTTTACTGGTTCATCTTAAACGTTTTAGTTAACTTATCTAAATATCAATCGAATATTACTATCGTTTACTAAATAACTTGAAATCATATATTTTCAAATAGATATATAAACCAATAAGTTTAATGTACGGTATCATGCAATTAAAACTTTGTTACGTTTTCAAGTTATAGTATATATATGTATCTATTTACATATAATGGTTCGCGAATCGTTGAGAACAACCGAAGGGTACTTGAATTGTTCAAAAATTTTGAGATTCGGTTTTACAGACTTTGCTTATCGTGTCGGAAACGTTAAATCGTTTAAAGATAAAGTTTAAATTTGGTCAAAAATTTCCGGGTTGTCACAATATGGGGGCCAAATCCTCTTCCGACCTCAAGCAAACCGGAATTGCATTCGCGTTCATCAAGTTCGAAAATCCATCCTTGATTGTTGATGTGGTCAAGGAAGCAAAAAAAAAATTTGGGTTCAGAAGCATTTTTCACCTATGTGAATGAAATTATTGAACCAACTACTTGTGACCAAATATATCAAGACGAATGATTTGATTGTAATTTTTATTCGAGCGGTGTGGCTTGGTGACAAGTGATCGTTGGATGATGTTATTGAAGCTAGAGGTGGACTGTTAAGTGGTAACGCATCCGCATCAATTCAAAGGGGTGCTTTCATCGGGTCGAAAGTATATGCAAATCATTATAATCATATTTCTCTATCCGTGAATACAATCATTCTTGACGTTCCTCCTCAAACCGCTGTAGCCTTTAATAAGGATAATATCGAACCAGAGTGTGTGCCTTCTGTTTTGGACACCATCATTGAGGATGTAACTTAAACAGTAGGGTTAATGGGGATGTATCTTCGTCGGGATGTTAGCAGCGGGGTCTTTTATTTAGGTGACGGAGAATGTCGTAGGTCGTAATCTTGTCAATGGTAGGGATATCCTTAATCATCCTGCTATCACTGTCCCGATCACCTCTCCTTTGGTGAAGTCGTGCTCGAAACACATTTATAAATATATTATCGTCGGGTGTGGTTATATGTCTTTACCAGAATTGACTCGGTTAATTTGCTCGAAGATGATAGTGTAGAAACTGTTCATGTGTCTGATTTGGTTGTTGGTCTTCTTCTAAGGTGGTAATTGTTGAATCGGTCACAAAGGTTGTGGAGAGTTCAAACGGTGACGATGGTAATGCTGATCTGATATGTTTTGTTTCGTGGTTTTCAAATTCGACAAGTCCAATGGTAAGAACCCTTTAACCGAGGCTCCAGGTGTGGGGACTTCCATTTCGAATTCTCCGTTTGATGTTTTTGATGAAATGATGCGGGATTCAGGTGTCGAGCAAGTCAAAACCATCCTTATAAACTCTAGCGATCCACCCTTAATTTCGAAAAATCCTAAGAAACAATGGAAATCGCGCTCGGTTTAAGGAACCAAAATGAATAGTTTCAGTGACTTCATTAAAGATGCTTGATTTGTCCTGGTTTCTTAGCGTCCGCTTTTGTTTTGGTGTGCGGAGGATGGATCCTAATCTTCCTTTTGTGGTTTAGATTGGCTGCATTCTTTGTTTGTTTTTTTGTTGGTTACATTAGTATTAGTTTTTTTTTTTGAACTGCAAAAATTTTATTAACACAAACCCCCCAGCGAGCAACTAGGAGGCCAAAACAAACAATTACAACGGCTTTAAAAGCCAATCGTCCCACCGAACACTACTATTACTTCTATTACAATACCAATTATAAGAATAATTACGAATGGAATCGAAAATAAGATCCTTCTTCATCGGGGAAGATGCGAAAATAATACCGTTCCGATATCTCCAAACATGCCACAACGTGGAAGCAACGATAACGTATAGCTTATCCTTTCCAATCAAAGATTAGTTAGTTGCTATTATTGTTGGTTAGGCGCTTTAGGTCGTTTTTTCATGAGCTTCTATTTAAGCTCGGTAGTCTGAGGTTTGTATGTTTTGTTGGGGATTCATTTATTGATGAACTCCCCAATTGATTTTGAACTTATCCGTTTTTTTTCGGAAAAAAAAAAACAAGTATAACTACAATAAAATGTGTGTGGGTCAATTTTTATTGGGTTTTTATAGGTAGAAAAACAAGAAATTGATACAGATATATTGAAGATCCAATAAAATACAATCAATACACAGTTGCTCTATTCGAAAATATAGATCATGTGATCTACTTGAAAAAATAAATTGATATACAAACAAACCGTGCATAAATATATAACTAAACTAAAACAAGTCATCCAAAACATCCAAGCTCCACCCCATAGGAAATCTGATGAAATCACCAAAAGCGCGCAACATACACGTACAATCCCCAACCGCCGAAGTCCAAAACCTACAAAAGAAAAATCAGTTACCGGGAACAGGGAACATTTCAGTGGCTTAGGCTTCATTCGCATCCATCTCGGAAGAAAAGGACAAAAGCTCAAGACGTAGTGCACGGCGATCGAAATCCAAACCATGAGAAAGAAAAATAAAGATACACACTAGGGACAAAAGAGCCAGTAATAGAAACAAAACCAGGACTAGAAAAACAGAATGACCCACCAGCAAATACAAAAGACTAGCGATGAAACAACCAAAACCGGAAGCACATCTAAAAGGCCAAATCATAAGAAGCCAATTCAAAACAAGAGGAAAATCAGGCAGGAATTTCAAAATGGTGACTCCGATATCCGGCAAGAGGAAACTAGAGCAACGAAATCCGGCAATCTTTGCCACCGACTCTTCATATCTGAATGAAAAATGATAAGATTAGGTGGGTGATGTATTTCTCACGTACCTCCGTCGTCGACAATCTTCTTTTGTTTGTGGATGACGAGATAGTTATTTTCCGTTTTCGTATGAATCGTCATACTAGTTTATTACCCGTGACATCATAAAATTAATACTTAATAATTAATATTTAATAACATAATAATTAAAAACCATTAAATAATAAGAATAATATAATAAATAAAATAATAAGAATAGGAAAATAATTTTTATTTGCATTACCTATTACAAATTTAATGGTTTAAATTTTAAATTAACAGTTGATTTGACGAATAAGACAAATATGACATCATAATTCAAATTAATAGTTGAAATTCAAAGTTTACTTAAGGGAGGTGATAAAATGGATCCATCTACAATTAATTACGAGTACATAATTTACCCTTAATTAGACTTACAAATATGACATATAACTTTTTTAGGGACATAATTATGATTTAATAAAATAAAAGTGTATATGAATTAAAAAGTAGTGTATGAGAATCACCTCCCTTCCCCCTTTACTAACTGTGTAAATGCTACCATATACTTGATTATAATTTGAAACTAGCCATGTCGCTATGCAACCAATACAGAGAATCAAAACAAGCAAACAATATAAACATACAACCAAAACAAATAATTAGTGACACGAAATCCAAACTCCGCAACGAAAGAATCTCAACATGATCACTCAAAGTCCACTATATATACGTATATAATCCTCGACTGCAAGAACTAAAATAAATTGACCCAATCCACAACTTTTAACCCGAACAATTAATGCTCAACAACTTTTTGTACAATCCCATCTCAGATTTTAATTTATGTTGTGTTCTTATTCTAGCCTTGTAGCTACATCCCCACCATTGAAAAAAAGAAAAAGAAAGCATTTGAAGTCTACCTTAGCCTCTTCAGGGAACCTGTTGATTCATACCCTACCACTACCAGAAAACAGACACCTCCTGAAACACTCCCACCCCCCAATTCATTTATGATTTGTCCTTATTCCAATTTCCGTACTCTTCTCAAATCTAATCTAAAAAACACAGTAACTAAACAAGAAATAAATGTATAAAATTTCCACTCCAATGGCATAAGAATCTCAAATTCTCAAGTTCTTAACAAATTTGACATTTGAAAAGTAGATTTGAATCTATGATCATCCGGAAACAGTTTTTTTAAAAATTAAAATAACGATTAGTATTAAAATTTGAATACCTTATCAATAAATGAAGGAAAATATATACTGATACACCGACCCGAAGGTTGTTGAGGCTCGAAAAGAAGAAACAATCTAGAAAGACTTAAAAACCTAGCTAACTTAAACCGAGTCAAAACGAGAACGATTAAACAACGAGCAATCACAACCAAACTAAAAAACAACCATAATCAATCTAAGCAAACTAAACAAAATGACGAGAATACCCTAAAACACAACTCAATAAGTGAACCACACCAACTAGTAACACAAGAGAGAAAAAACCGAAAACCAATAAGAGGGGCCTTACCATTCCTTTTGTCCGGGCGGGACGTTAGTCCCGCGGTCTTATCAATATGAACCCCTTTACCTCTTCAGATATGGAAATTTATACGTAATAACATTCGACAAGTTACTATTAATACGAATGCCCTCACTAGAATCACTCCTTAATCCACCAAGTTTAAAAAAAAAAAAATATTTTGTAGCAACCGAGGGCCCACATCATTAGCTACAGAAGAGTCCACCCTATTAGCATCCAACGAAACCGCATCATCTTCATCTCTTAACTTCAACCCTTTATGATTATCCTCACGT
Organism: Rutidosis leptorrhynchoides; assembly: GCF_046630445.1. Taxonomy (NCBI): domain Eukaryota; kingdom Viridiplantae; phylum Streptophyta; class Magnoliopsida; order Asterales; family Asteraceae; genus Rutidosis; species Rutidosis leptorrhynchoides. The sequence continues at coordinate 593,001,635 of NC_092335.1, read as the reverse complement.
ACCCTTGTATCAACCAAAGAAGACATTTTTTTTTTCCCTTTTGTTTACCTTTTGAACACAACTTTGTTTCGCAACAACAGTGGAGTTAGCAATTAAAGGCTTACCTTTATCTAACCCAACATTAACAACCATTTCTGGAACTTCGTATGTGGAAGTGGCATTAGAGGAAACACTCTTTTCCACACCAACAGTGGACTTGGCAAAACCAACTTTGTCCACAACATCTTCTACTTCATTATGGGGTTGAAAAGTTGGATCGTTTGTATTTTTGTTCGTCTTTTTCATCGATTGATGAAAAGACTTGTTATATGTTATCGTTATTTTAGCTGGAAAAAAAAAACAAAACAAAACCGTAGCTCCTACATCCACTGAGCCACAATATGGTTCAAACCTACAGAATCCTTATCCTTAATTCTCACATCTAATTCATTTGAAATTTTAACTGGAGCATAATCCTTGGACACTTATTGCCCTCTCCAATATCAATAGGTTGCAGAAACAAACAAGTTACATGCTTGTATTACAGGTCAATAAAGTTCGGATATTCTTAGTAGATAACATCTTAAAAGTCTTAACTATACTAAGAGTTAATACAACAACAATGTAGTTTACAAAAGTGGCAACTTCTATACATATGAGCCTCATAATTAGGTAAATCAATTTGGTCATCTATTTCTAAAACAACATGGATCCGTGAGAGACGAGTTATCACTTCAACGTTAGATAATGCTACAAGTGGAAGTTGTCGACAAGATGTTGTATAATGTCAGCACCATCTGAATTTATCCAAGGAGTGTTTACCTGTCAAAGTAACAATAAACAAACGCCAGTCATGTAAAAAGCTAGCAACGTTTTGTCGTTACCTGACCCGCCCATTTTGCTACCCCTTACTATATAAAATCAGTTAATAGGTACTATTAAACACAGCACAGGTCACATGTGCAACCCATTGATATTGGATACGGGCTATTATACTTGCCTGACCCGCCCACTTTGCTACCCTTTGACTAAAAAAAATCAGTTAATTATATAATTTATTGTTAATTGTTACTTGCCTGGATTGTGTTATGGGCAAAATATTTTTGCTTACTTCCTTTGAAGCTAACATCAATTCTTTCCCAGCTTATTTTAGCCAAGCCTCTAATCATCGTTTCTGCAGTAGCAAATAAGTAGTGAATATAGTCAAGACAAATCAATGTTTATATCGACTTCAGCATGTTTTAATTTTAATAAAACACTAATAAATAAATACTAAGTGGAACAAGAAACGATACTAATAAATAAAAGGACTCTGTTAAAAGAATTACCTTCCATGGATGCTCTGGCTGTATTGAAACTATTGACTTTAAATTTGATAGGTTTCTCTTGTTTAATGGTATTTGTTGCGTCTCCGATTAAAATATGAGGGTATTTACTGCTTCTAACAAGATCTTTACGCTGAAAAAAAAAGGTATATACGTAAGAAATTTTCGCGTATATTATAAATTCTGCTATACAAATGAACTTTCACAATACCTGGGGAAGCTCGTTTCGACGTCTAATAGACGATGTACTCCAACCCACAATATCTATAGCAATTTGAGTTAAGAAAAATGAATTTACTGGTGGACAGTTTATATGACTATGTTAATGTATAGTTTAACATATACCTGGCAAACGGGTCAGTTTGGGTAACGAGTCAAAACGGTTTTTGGTCAAAACGAGTCATGGGTCAAACGGGTCAAATTATTAAACGGGTCCAAATGGGTCAGGTCGTAACAGGTCATGGGTCAAATGGGTCCAAACGGGTCATCTACTTTTACATTCAATATTTACATTTATGATTACATTGTACGTTTATATTTACGTATTACATATATAAGAAAATATCAATACACACAATAAATGAAATACCCATGATTGCTTTCATAAATGTTTGACGAATGAAACTTGTTATGCTCGACCCATTTGACCCATTCACAAGAACCATTTAAATTTGGTATAGGACCCGTGAGAAAAACCCATTGGTTCTTTTTTTAAGTTTTGGTTTATAATTCCATGCCTCATTTCTCTCAAGACCCAGTTGACCCGAAAGCTAGACCCAATTGACCCAAATTTGAGAGTATGGGTCTCAATTAACAGGTATAGTTTTTCATGAATCAGAGGCAGTATTTCATCTTCTTGTGAGATTTTATGTAAAAAATAGGATACGGTCAAAATGGGCATTTGCATAGACAACATGGCGCCTGAAGGACTTCAATGCAGAACTGCGTATAGCAAGAAATAACAATATTAAGGCAAGGTAAGCATTATTATAAACGATGCTAACAAGTAATAATTCATTTAAATGTGCTCACAAAAATTTTAAGTCTTCAGAATCATTGACCATCTGAATCAATAGAGGAGGTTGTCTGTGAGCTTTATTATCGGTCAAAAATAGGTGCCGGCCAGTTCTTCCAAGAACCCAAGATATTTGGTTAGCTACTTTCTCAACACTATTAGATCCACCAAACATTGGAACCTTCAGAAAAATTACATATATAAAAAAAAAAAAAAAAAAAAAAAAAAAAAAAAAAATTACTGTTACAAAAGGACAGAAGCAGCATAATGTTAATCGAATAAAGGGTGATATAAATACAAAAGGGTGAGTGTTATCAACAGCCATTATATCCAAATCATCAAATTGAAATACAAAATTACAACTTACCTGTCGATGTCCACCTGTACCAAGATGTGGAGTCGCAACACTTATAAAGTTTATAGGCACTAATCCAGCTATTCTTTCGTTAGAGATATTCTCTGAGCAATCATTATTCGTTGAATCTCGAGTATAAAGCTTAGCAATAGCATACCGAGCTATCAGGCCACCAAGCGAGTGACCTATAAAAGATATCTTCTGAAGATTAGGATTTCTTTTTATAACAGACATCACCTGCATATAAAAACCTCGAGTCACTTAACAGACAATATCACTAAATCAAGCAGAATCTAATATTTGTAGTTATAACTTTTGACGGTTTAAAAAACGAAATGGCAAAGAAAATTTATCATAGGTGCAGCAAAAGCCATTTCTTTGGAAAAAAAAATTGTTACACTTTCAATAAACCCAAAAAAAATAAAAAAATTACTAACCTCATTGGCTAATCTGTTTCCCATCACATCAACGCCATTAAATGTCAACAATGATGAATTGCGTTCGCTGCCTACACATATCACATTTATCCATTCAATATGGTGTTACAATGTAGCATATACAGAAGGGAATTAATTATACGGTATCAACTCAAAATAAAATAAAATCAAACAATATGTCATTTGTTGCCAATGATAGTCTAAGAAGCTAGCAATTGTTCATTATCTAACAACTTATCGCATATGTTTGATAACTTTAATTCAGTTGTGGTTAGTTGCACGTATACATTACGATTACCTACTAACTTTAATTTATATTAAAAATTAAAAATTCACCAGTTCTTCATTCACATCTATTCAATTTACCTAAGTTTAAACATATAAAATTATTAGTAATCATGAATAAAAACGCAGTAATTAAAAAACAAATGCTTACAGTGAACAATAAGATCCTCAGGATAGCTCTTTAAGAACTGTTTTGCAGCAAATTTCCAATTATTAGCACTGCAACAAAATACAGTAATTAATTTTTTACATAATTAATTACCATAAATTCAATAGATAAATCACATTTACTTATAATTCCTAATTAATATAAATATAAATATAAATATAAATAAATTAAATAGTCCTATTAAAATCCAGAACAATCTCAATTACTTTAAAATCCTACTGTAGATCGTTACAACTTGATGATCTCCAATTTAAGCTACACTATAAAATAAATCAACATAATTAAACTTTAAACTAATATCTAAAATAAAAAATATATGTATGTATAGTACAATAACGGAAGCACAAACCTGCCAACCAAGCCATTAACCATAACAACAAGGTGAATCGGGGAGTGTTTTTTATCCGTAGAAGCTGACGTCATATCAACGTTACCGTTACCGTCAACTTCATCGATTGTCGGAAATTCATAATCCGGTGATCGGAAACAACTTAATTTTTTCACAATCAGTGATATCTTCTTCTTGTTTTTTAACTTGTTTACAGCTTCATTTGAAGCTTTCATTTCATCAATTTTGTTTGATTCCATTTTTTCAATCTTCAATAATTTCAACGCAGAGTACTGTAAATGCACTTAAAGCTATATATATAATTTATTACTTTACTGTACATATATATATTTTATGAATGAACGTGTTAGTTGAAATTACTATTTTAGGTAGGCTATTAAATGGATCTGTTAAATTAGGTGGAGGGTGTTTTGGGTATTTAAGGAATAGCCGGAAGTTTCAAAGGGGATGGTGGCCGGTATGTTGGGTGGACCGACGAAGAGTTTGCGTTGACTAGTCAAAGTCAAAGTGTGTGATTAGGGGTTCTAGAATGTAATTAAATTAGTACTAATCAAAATATGGAAAGTTGCTAAATGAGTGTGTAATAGAATATTTATTTTGTTGTTTTCATGTTTTTGAGATTTAATTATTTGATTGTTGGATATAAATGGAAGTATGAGTGTGTTTTAATCATAGTTAACGAAACCCTTTAAACAATTAGTTTATTTAATCATGGTTTTCAATCGTGACCCTTATATTTTAGCTGGCAAGTCCCACTCTATGGCCGGTTTTTAACTCGTCGTGTGTTCTTGAAGATATTTCCGATGATGATATTTTGGCTTCACAATTTGAGTTAGGTTCTTGTTCGAAGCAGGAATCTGCGGCTTCTTCTAGTGTTGTATCGCATGCTCCTGATCACGGTCTGGTTTCATCTTACACAAATATTGGACCTTCTGAGGTATTAGGCTGAATTTGTAATAATGGTATTAGAGATAACCTTAGTTTGTAATGATAGACTGAATTTAAGTGGTAATAATGGACCCAATTCGATCGCCTCCGTCGTCGCTAAGTTTGATAAATCAATCTGGACGAAAAAGGCTGCTTCATGTTCTTTGGAGTCCCCTTTCGCGGCATTTGATGCTATGATGGATAAGATGGCTTTCGAAAATGTCAATGAGACTTCCATTACTTCCAATGATCCTCCTAACAAGTCGACTAAAGCTAGGTTGTCGAAGGGAATCTCATTAGCTCCAACGGTGACCACTACAGTTGTCAACTCCAATAACATCTTTATGGCGCCGGCTAAAACTAGAAAACAAAGGAGAAAAAAGGGTTCAAGGAGCCAAAATTGAAGAATTCGGCGAGTTAATTAAAGACATTTCAGCGCGGGATCATCGGTTTAATTCGATTAAGACGGCTTCTAATCTTGTACTTGTATAGCACTTGTATGGGTAGATTGATTTCCATCTATGGTTTCGAGTTTTGTAATTTTGTTTGCGGGTGTCTTTTGTTGTTGTATCATTAGTTAGTGGTTAGCGTTGTGAGCTTTCTTTGTGATAGTTAGTTTATGTTTAGCTCGGTAGTTCTTTAGTTTGTATGTTTTAGGACTTTCATCTTATGGATGAACTTCTCTTCGTTTATAAAAGTTCTTCGTTTTTGCGCAAGAAAAAAACAAATAAATAACTTTTAATATATTTTAATATAGATCATGCGCAATTATTATTCAGATCAAGGGAAACCTCTATGCACTTTTAAAGTTAATATTCGAAAGGCGTACGATACTGTGGATTGGAAATTTTTAGAATCGATACTTCTCCTCTTTGGTTTTCACAAGGTAATGATCAAATGGATTATGAGGTGTGTTGCGACTATATCGTATTCGATTAATATCAATGGTAAATTACACGGTTACTTCAAAGGAAAAAGAGGCTTGAGGCAAGGAGATCCTATCTATCCTTATTTATTTACGTTGATCACGAAGGCCTTATCTCTAATCCTTAAGAGAAATATTCGTGAATCGGGTCACTTTAAATTTCATCTCAGGTGTGAAGAGCAGGATATTATAAATATATGCTTTGCGGATGATCTTTTCTTATTATCATTTGCTAGTAAACAATCGGTTTAAGTCATCTCAGATGGGTTGGAAGAGTTCACTAGCTGTTTGGGCCTAGTCCCTAATATACAAAAGAGCACGACGTTTATTTGCAATGTATAATCGAATATGAAAGCGGATATTCTTAGTGGTCTCCCATTTGATGAAGGTAAATTACCTGTTCATTATCTTGGAGTCCCACTGGTGTCCTCGCGCTTAATGTATAAAGACGATTAGGTTTTGATTGATCGAGTGAGGCTTGAAATTAATAATTGGATGGACAAATCTCTATCTTTTGTCGGGCGACTCCAATTGATTACATCGGTCTTCACTTCATTGCAAGTGTACCGGTCATTCATTTTTATCCTTTCGGATAAGGTTATTCACGATCTTGAGAAGCTTATATGTGATTTTTTATGGTGCCAAGGCGAGATGCAAAAAGGAAAAGCCAAGGTTAAATGGTCGAAAGTATGTATGCTTAAGCAAGAAGATTGATTTGGAATGAAAAGCCTAAATCCTTGGAATGTAGCGCTTATGACCTATCATGCTTGGTGTTTTTTACCCAACAACAATCGTTATGGGTCAAATGGATTCACTCTTATAGGCTTCATTAGCAACACCTATAGAAGTGCAACCGTCATATGACGTGAGCTGGGGATGGAAGAAACTATTAAGTATTCATGACCAAATCAGACCTCATATTATTCATCGTATAGGTAATGGGAGATCAACGAATGCTTGGTTTGACTCATGGTGTGACTATGGGCCGCTAGCAAATGTTATATGTGCTAGAGATCGTCAGATGGCAGGTTACACTAATTCAATTATGGTATCCGATCTCTATAATTTTAATGGATTGTTATGGCCTGATTCATGGCAAACAAAGTATCCGGTGATCATGAATGCAAGGCCCCCCGATGGTAACATAGAAGATACGATTCTATGGAGAACAGAGAATGACAAACTTCAAGATTTTACGCTTAAGGGTGTATAGGATACAATTCGGTCTCGATCACCAAGTGGCCGCTCGACTTTTGTGTGCGGCTACTATTTATTATATTTGGCAGGTGTAACACCCTCAGACTGGACCTGGTTGGAAAGGACCCATTTTCCCTTGTATATTATCATTGTTTAATTTATATAATTATAATTATTTGGTTCTTTAGTTAGATTCTCTTTGTGACAAGGGTCGCTCTTTTTTTTTGTTGGGTAAAGGGATCACCCGGTAAATATATTGATAAAAAATAATACAATAAGTACAAAATGGTTATAGGACATGCCCTACAACCTCACAAACAGCCACGCTAAGAAACGGGATACAAAGCCACCAAGAGCACTCGGCTCACAACCAAAGAAACAAAAACCTACAACTCAAGAAATTGACAAGGGTCGCTCTCACACAATACTTTCTCACTCTAGAACTTAAGACTTAGCTGTATAGCGCTTGACTAACCAGCTAATAATTTGGCTCCGCAAGATTGACTAAAGTCACCCCACGGTTTTAGACCGTGATCCAGGTCTGCAGGGATGTTGTCCCAAGAGTAAAAGTCAATCGACATTCTATCACGCTAAGGAGTTTTTAACATGCACTAATAGTTATAAGCCGCTAGCCGGAAATACGTATTATATATATATATATAGTGCAAGGATCAAATGAGAACTTTTTTAGGTGAGAAACCATGAGAACTCCATAATCGAGAAAAAATAGGCACGATCGAGCAAAATGGGGGTATAGTCGAGCATTTCACTGTTCTACAAGTTTTTGTAGAACAGTCATCTAGAACAAGCTGTTCTACATGAATTTTCTTCAAATTAGGTTTAGGGTTTAGATTTTAGGGTTTAGGGTTGAGATCTAGGGTTGAGATTGAGTTTTTACTACGAATGGTTTAGACTTTAGGGTTTTGGGTTTTGGGTTAGGACTAAACTCAAAACACTATACCCTAAACCATAAACTCTAAATCGGGCTAAATTTGGAAGAAGAAAAAAATTTGAATTAAAAAAAAATAGCCATAGCCGAACAAAAATTGGCTATATTCGAGCAATTTTGGCCATGTTAGAACATAAATGGTTTGTAGAACAGGAAGTAGGATAAACATTGATTTTTATGCATCTAAATTTTTTGTTCGAATTTGGCCAAAAATGCTCGATCATGGGTTGTTTTCGCTCGAATTCGGGGTTCTCATTTTTCTCACCCAAAAAAAGTTCTCACGTGATCCTCACCATATATATATATATATATATATATATATATATATATATATATATATATATATATATATATATATATATATATATATATATATATATATATATGTATATATACACACACACACTAGGTTTTAGAGCCCATGTGTTGCATGAGTGTGTAAAATAACCGTGCAAAATTAATTGAGTTTATCAAACAATTATTTGTTATGAGCTATTGATAGAAATGTGCCAACAAAACGTGATAGGGTAGATTTTTGAGCCCGTGTGTTGCATAGTTGTTATAAAAGTATTAAATTATGTGTTTAGTGAAGTGACATTAGATTCAAAATTATATGTCTTATACATAATTACAATGTGAGTGAAATTATAGGCCTTAAAACTATATATACCATGCTAAGTCATGCGTACAAAAAAAAAAAAAAAATATGATACAAATTCAAAACTTTCGAAAATAATATTAAAATAAGTAAAATATCATTTTCGGGATCTAGACGACCTTGAATGGCAAGACACATTCAGAGAGTCTTGCAAGTTGGGCCATTTTAGGCTGATCTTAAGAACTTCAGCCTAATCTGAAACCAAAAATTACTCGCCGTCAAATGCTACTCAATTCGGTGGATCATATATATGAGTTAAATTATGTGTTTAGTGAAATGACATTAGGTTCAACATTATAATGTTTTATACATAATTACAATGTGAGTGAAATAATAGGCTTTATAACTATATATATTATGATAAGTCATGCGTACACAAATGATTAACATGATAAAAATTCAAAACTTTAGAAAAGAACATTAAAATGAGTAAAATATGATTTTCGGCATCTTGAAGATCTTTAATGGCAAGGAAAATTTTTCAGAGTCTTGCGCGTTGGGTTGTTTTAGGCTGATCTTGAGAATTTCAGCATAATCTAAAACCATAAATTACTCGCTGTCAAATGCAACTACATTTTGCGGCGCAAATTTATGAGTTAAATTGTGTGTATTTTGTAAAGTGGCATTAAATTCAAAATTATAAGTTCTATATATGGTTACAATGTGAGTGAAATAGTAGGCCTTAAAACTATATATACCATGTTAAGTCATGTGTACACAAAAAAATATGGAGTAACATAATACAAATTCAAAACTTTCAAAAAAAACATTAAAATGAGTAAAATAGCATTTTCGGCATCTGAAAACCTTTATTGGCAAGACACTTTCAGAGAGTCTTCCTCGTTGGGGGCGTTTTAAGGTAATCTTGAGAACTTCAGCCCAATCTGAAACCAATATGTAGTGACCCGAACTTTTCCATGATTATTCCATGATTATATATTAAATGAAAACTATATTTGCATGATTAAATGTTTCCAACATGTTAAATAATCAAACTTGTTAAGACTTGATTATTTGAAATGAGTTTCATGTAGACAATTGACCACCCAAGTTGACCGGCAATTCACGAACGTTAAAACTTGTAAAAATGACATGATGATATATATATGGAGGAAGTTAAACCTGAAGAAAAGAACATCAGTGATGTTCCCGTCGCAAAAGAATTTCCCGATGTATTTCTGAAAGAATTACCGGGATTACCCCCACATCGATCCGTTGAATTTCAAATAGACCTCGTACCAGGAGCTGCACCAATAGCTCGTGCTCCATACAGACTCGCACCTAGCAAAATGAAAGAATTACAAAGTCAGTAATAGGAACTTTTAGAGCGTGGTTTCATTCGATCAAACACATCACCGTGGAGACATCCTGTTTTGTTTGTCAAGAAGAAGGATGGTACATTTAGGTTGTGTATCGACTACCGAGAGTTGAACAAACTTACCATCAAGAACCGCTACCCACTACCGAGAATCGACAATTTATTTGATCAACTAGAAGGCTCGTCGGTTTATTCGAAGATTGATTTACATTCTGGGTATCATCAAATGCGGGTGAAGGAGGATGATATTCTAAATACTGCTTTTAAGACACCTTACGGTCATTACGAGTTTATGGTTATGCCATTTGGATTGACTAACGCACCAGCTGTGTTCATGGACCTCATGAACCGAGTGTGTGGGCCATATCTTGACAAGTTTGTCATTGTTTTCATCGATGACATACTTATTTACTCGAAGAATGATCAAGAGCACGAAGAACATTTGAGAAAAGTGCTAGAGTTGTTGAGAAAAGAAAAACTGTACGCTAAGTTTTCAAAGTGTGCATTTTAGTTGGAAGAAGTTCAATTCCTCGGTTACATAGTGAACAAAGAAGGTATTCAGGTGGATCCAGCAAAGATTGAAACCGTTGAAAAGTGGGAAACCCCGAAGACTCCGAAGCATATACGCCAATTTTTAGGATTAGCTGGTTATTACAGAAGGTTCATCCAAGATTTTCCAGAATAGCAAAACCCTTGACTGCATTAACGCATAAAGGGAGGAAATTTGAATGGAAGGATGAACAAGAGAAAGCATTTCAATTGTTAAAGAAAAAGTTAACTACGGCACCTATATTGTCATTACCTGAAGGGAATGATGATTTTGTGATATATTGTGATGCCTCAAAGCAAGGTCTCGGTTGTGTATTAATGCACCGAACCAAGGTAATTGATTATGCGTCTAGACAATTGAAGATTCACGAGCAGAATTATACGACGCATGATTTGGAATTAGGCGCGGTTATTTTTGCATTAAAGACTTGGAGGCACTACTTATATAGGGTCAAAAGTATTACATATACCGACCACAAAAGTCTTCAACACATATTTAATCAGAAACAACTGAACATGAGGCAGCGCAGGTGGATTGAATTGTTGAATGATTACGACTTTGAGATTCGTTACCACCCGGGGAAGGAAAATGTGGTAGCCGACGCCTTGAGTAGTGATAAGGCTAAAAAGGAACATATATTTCATAGCATTATCCCCCAAGAAAGACAAGATTTTAGTTGCAATTGTTCCATTTTCAAGTAATATTCGTTTATATTAAATAAGTGCGAAGACAAAAGGCGAAAACGACGAATTGAAGACACAAAGGTCCAAAAAGCTCAAAAGTACAAGATACAATCAAAAAGGTTCAAATTATTGATGAAGAACGTCTAAAAATGACAAGAGTACAAGTTACAAAACGCAAAGTACACGATATAAAATAGTACGCAAGGACGTTCGAAAATCCAGAACCGAGACATGAACCAACTTTCAACGCTCGACGCAACGGAGCTGAAAGTACAAGTCAACTATGCACAAGAATATAATATAATATTTAAATAATTCATAATAAGAATAATATTAAATAATAAAAAGTTGTTAATTGAGCATAGTTCAGGGGTCATAAATGAAAATTCAAATTTATATTTTGCCTATAAAAGGCATGTAATTCGATGAATTGGAACGGCACCTTTTACATCTTTTTCTTTTCTTATATCTTTCTCTATCGTAATATTAACATAAATATTATAATAATAATTTTAATTTTAATCTTAAATTATAATAATAATAAGATTATGATAGAGAATGTTTTGAGTGTATAAGTCGAAATTCTGTCCGTGTAACGCTACGCTATTTTTAATCATTGTAAGTTATGTTCAACCTTTTTACATTAATGTCTCGTAGCTAAGTTATTATTATACTTATTTAAAACGAAGTAATCATGATGTTGGGCTAATTACTAAAATTGGGTAATTGGGCTTTATACCATAATTGGGGTTTGGACAAAAGAACGACACTTGTGGAAATTTGACTATGGGCTATTAATGGGCTTTATATTTGTTTAACTAAATGATAGTTTGTTAATGTTAATATAAAGATTTACAATTGGGCGTCCCTATAAATTACCATATACACTCAATCGGACACGATGGGCGGGGTATTTATATGTACGAATAATCGTTCATTTAACCGGACACGGGAATGGATTAATAGCCACTAGAATAATTAAAACAGGGGTGAAACTATGTACAAAGGACACTTGGTATAATTGATAACAAAATATTAAAACCTTGGGTTACACTCAGTCGACATCCTGGTGTAATTATTAAACAAAGTATTAAAATCTTGTTACAGTTTAAGTCCCCAATTAGTTGGAATATTTAACTTCGGGTATAAGAATAATTTGATGAGGACACTCGCACTTTATATTTATGACTGATGGACTGTTATGGACAAAAACCAGACGGACATATTAAATAATCCAGGACAAAGGACAATTAACCCATGGGCATAAAACTAAAATCAACACGTCAAACATCATGATTACGGAAGTTTAAATAAGCATAATTCTTTTATTTCATATTTAATTTCCTTTATTTTATATTTAATTGCACTTCTAATTATCGCATTTTTATTGTTATTGTATTTAATCGCACTTTTAATTATCGTACTTTTTAATTATCGCAAGTTTATTTTATCGCACTTTTATTATTCGCAATTTCATTTATCGTTATTTACTTCATGCTTTAATTTAAGTCTTGTATTTATTTTTAATATTTTACATTTGGTTTTAACTGCGACTAAAGTTTTAAAATCGACAAACCGGTCATTAAACGGTAAAAACCCCCCTTTATAATAATAATATTACTTATATATATATTTGTATTTTTATAAAAGTAAACTAATATAGCGTTGAGCTTTGTTAAAAAAAGATTCCCTGTTGAACGAACCGGACTTACTAAAAACTACACTACTGTACGATTAGGTACACTGCCTATAAGTGTTGTAGCAAGGTTTAAGTATATCCATTCTATAAATAAATAAATATCTTGTGTAAAATTGTATCGTATTTAATAGTGTTTCGTTGTAAAATTTAATAGTATTATATACCACTCCGCTACCACATCAAGTAGAAAGGACAGAGAACCCATTCGAGTAAAAGCTATGAATATAATGATTCACAATAACCTTACTACTAAAATAAAGGAGGCGCAACAAGGAGTTTTAAAAGAGGGAAATTTAAAGGATGAAATACCCAAAGGATCGGAGAAGCATCTTAATATTCGGGAAGACGGAACCCGGTATAGGGCTGAAAGAATTTGGGTACCAAAATTTGGAGATATGAAAGAAATGGTACTTAGAGAAGCTCATAAAACCAGATACTCAATACATCCTGGAACGGGGAAGATGTACAAGGATCTCAAGAAGCATTTTTGGTGGCCGGGTATGAAAGTCGATATTGCGAGATATGTAGGAGAATGTTTGACATGTTCTAAGGTCAAAGCTGAACATCAGAAACCATCAGGTCTACTTCAACAACCTAAAATCCCGGAATGGAAATGGGAAAACATTACCATGGATTTCATTACTGAATTGCCAAGGACTGCAAGTGGTTATGATACTATTTGGGTGATAGTCGATCGTCTCACCAAATCAGCACACTTTCTACCAATGAGAGAAGATGATAAAATGGAGAAGTTGGCGCGATTATATTTGAAGGAAGTTGTCTCCAGACATGGAATACCAATCTCTATTATCTCTGATAGGGATGACATATTTGTTTCAAGGTTTTGGCAGACATTACAGCAAGCATTGAGAACTCGCCTAGACATGAGTACTGCCTATCATCCACAAACTGATGGGATTGACATCTACCGTTAGCAGAGTTTTCCTGCAACAACAGTTACCACTCGAGTATTGAGATGGCACCGTTTGAGGCACTTTATGGTAGAAAGTGCAGGTATCCGATTTGTTGGAGTGAAGTTGAGGATAGACAAATTACGGGTCCGGAGATAATTCAAGAAACTACAGAGAAGATCATTCAAATTCAACAACGGTTGAAAACCACCCAAAGTCGACAAAAGAGCTACGCGGACGCCTTTTTAAGTTTTAGTTTCTTTTTAAGTTATTTCCATTTGGGATTTAGTTTTTCTTGTAAGCTTTAATATTTTTAGACGACTTTTACCTATGTATCAATTATCATTCCAATTAGTAATCTCAATTTGCGATTATAATTTTAAGTTAGTTGTAGTAATAAGGTTAGGTTAGTCATGTATTTTTAAGTTTTTATAAGTTTCTTTTATTTTTCCGTCACCTTTTATTTTTTTCAACCATTTTTCTTTTTCAACCTTTTTCCGATGAACTCTTTTTCTTTCTTATTTCTCGCTATTCTAGTTTTTAGGACATAGATTTTTATTCTACTTCTTATCTAAATTTCTTAAAATTACGAAAATTTATTTTAAGTGGTTAAATTAATAGACATCAAAATTTTCTGGTTCGTAGTAATAGTTGGATTTGTACGTGGACCGGGTTATTGGAGCCAAACAGTCCTCAATTATATTGAGACCAAACGAATCCTGCCCCTCTGCTACATCTTTTGGCTATTCGAAACGTGGGCAAAATCAGAAAAGTCTATTAATTGGATAACTTATTATAATTTTTCTTTCCTTTTTAAAACTAATAGGATATTCAGTGAATGCACCGAGCAAGACGTTCACCACCTTTTGTACGTTCACCACCTGTAACTAGATCAAGACATTTAGCAAATATAACCGCCGTTGATTTTTCTTTAGAATCGTCATCCAGTCGACCAAGTACTTCAGTTCAAATTTCCGATAATCCATTTTTTGAACCCGACCTCACAATTGAGAATCCGGAGAATATTCAGGAACTGTTCGTAGATCCTGAACCACTAAACTTTCCTCCGGAGCCACCAATCATTCAAACAGAGATTGTTGAGGAACGAACCATTAAATCAGAATCATCTAGTGATACCGATTCAACAAATTCAATTATGGAGAATCTGGAACCTTTAAGTATGGAAGACCGAATGAGAGCTAAACGCACTGGCCAAGGTCACGCAATTACTCATCCAGACATTAATGCGCCAGATTATGAAATCAAAGGACAAATTCTACACATGGTGACTAATCAGTGTCAATTTAGTGGTGCGCCGAAGGAAGATCCAAATGAACATCTACGTACCTTTAATAGGATCTGCACACTATTTAAAATCCGAGAAGTTGAGGATGAACAGATATATCTCATGTTATTTCCCTGGACTTTAAAGGGAGAAGCCAAAGATTGGTTGGAATCGTTACGTGAAGGGGCGATCGATACATGGGATGTTTTAGTTGACAAATTTCTTAAACAATTCTTTCCTGCATCTAAAGCCGTAAGACTTCAAGCAGAAATTGTTACGTTCACACAGAAGCCAAATGAAACTCTATATGAGGCGTGGACAAGATATGGAAAGTTGTTAAGAGGATGTCCGCAACATGGTTTAGACACCTGTCAAATAGTACAAATATTCTACCAAGGATGCGACATCACTACAAGAAAAGACATAGATATAGCAGCTGGTGGTTCTATTATGAAGAAAACCGAAACTGATGCTTACAAAATTATTGATAACACTGCTTCCCTCTCACATGAGTGGCACCAAGAAAAAGATATCGTTAAATCATCTAAAGCAGCTAGAGCCGATTCTAGCCATGACTTAGATTCCATTTCCGCAAAGATAGATGCTGTGGAGAGACGAATGGAAAAGATGACTAAAGATATTCACTCAATACGAATTAGTTGTGAGCAGTGTGGAGGACCACATTTGACAAAAGATTGTCTCAGTATTGAATTAACAATGGAACAAAGAGAGAATATTTCATACATAAACCAAAGGCCTGGAAATAATTATCAGAATAATTATCAACCGCCAAGACCAAACTACAATCAAAACCAGAATTATAACCGAAATATTCCATACAACAACCAACAAGGTCCTACCAATCAACAAGTATCCAATAATAATTACAATCAGCAAAGACCAAATTTTCAAAACAAACCACCACAACAAACTGATGATAAAAAGCCAAATTTTGAAGATATGATGTCAAAGCTAGTTGAATCTCAAACTCAGTTTTTCACATCTCAAAAACAAACCAATGAACAAAATGCTCAAGCATTTAGAAATCAACAAGCTTCTATTCAAAATCTGGAACAAGAAGTAAGTAACCTAGCAAGATTAATAGGTAAAGAAAACCGGGAAGTCTACCTAGTGATACAAATGCTAATCCCCGAAATGAAACAGCTAAAGCCATTACCACAAGAAGTGGTACAACACTTAAACCACCTGAAATACCTGTAACTTCTGATGAAGCTATTCCTACTCCACAAGAACCACAACTTGATCAAGATAAGGAAAAAGAACCGGTAGTTGAGAAGGTTAATGAAGATAACAAAGTTAAGGATAAACCTTATGTTAAACCATACCAACCACCACTTCCTTACCCGAGTAAAATGAAGAAAGAGAAACTTGAAGCCAAGCAATCCAAATTCTTGGATATGTTTAAACAGATAAATGTAAATCTTCCTTTCATTGATGTGATTTTAGGAATGCCTAGATATGCTAAATTCTTGAAAGATCTGATCACGAATAGAAAGAAAATGGAAGAACTCTCGGCTGTTACTATGAATGCTAATTGTTCAGCAGTACTGTTGAATAAGATACCAGAAAAACTATCTGATCCAGGAAGTTTCACAATTCCATGTTTTCTGGGTAGTCTTAATTCAATAGAAGCATTGGCAGACTTAGGTGCTAGTATAAATCTAATGCCGTATTCACTATACACTAAACTAGACCTTGGAGAATTGAAACCAACCAGAATAAGCATACAACTAGCCGATAGATCAATAAAATATCCTAGAGGGATAATGGAGAACATGCTAGTTAAAGTTGGTACTTTAGTATTTCCAGTAGATTTTGTTGTTTTGGACATGGAAGAAGATTCTCAAGTTCCTCTCATATTAGGAAGACCATTCTTAAACACGGCTAAAGCAATGATAGACGTGTTCGGTAAGAAACTGACCCTAAGTATAGAGGATGAGAGTGTTACCTTTTCAGTTGATAGAGCAATGCAACAACCACAATCTGCAGATGATACATGTTATTATATTCAAACTATAGATGCACATGCAGAATTATTAGAAGAATTTCCAGAATTACAAGGAACAGGAGAATGTTCTTTAGGAGAAGGTAATGAACCAATTGATGAAGCTGAAATGTTAGCTACACTTATAGCTAATGGATATGAACCAACAACAGAAGAAATTCAAATGCTAAAAGAAGAAGACAGATATCTATACAAATCATCGATAGAAGAACCCCCGAAATTAGAGTTAAAGCCACTTCCAAAACATTTGGAATACGCTTATTTACATGGTGAATCTGAATTACCTGTAATAATATCGTCTTCTCTTACTGAAAATGAGAAATCACAACTCATTTCTGTGTTGAAAGCTCATAAACCAGCCATTGCATGGAAGATTCATGATATTAAAGGAATAAGTCCTTCGTATTGCACACATAAAATCTTTATGGAAGAAGGTCATAAAACGTATGTGCAACGCCAACGAAGACTAAATCCTAATATGCAAGATGTAGTTAAGAAAGAGATTATTAAACTGCTAGATGCAGGTTTGATATATCCAATTTCTGATAGTCCATGGGTAAGCCCAGTTCAATGCGTGCCGAAGAAGGGTGGCATGACTGTCATTACAAATGAGAAAAATGAGCTTATTCCTACTAGGACTGTAACAGGATGGCGTGTGTGTATTGATTATAGAAAATTAAATGACGCCACCAAAAAAGATCACTTTCCCTTACCTTTCATAGATCAAATGTTGGAAAGATTAGCCGGAAATAGTTACTATTGTTTTCTAGATGGATTTTCCGGATATTTTCAAATTCCAATAGCACCCGAGGACCAAGAGAAAACCACATTCACGTGCCCTTATGGTACTTTTGCTTACAAACGCATGCCATTTGGACTTTGCAACGCCCCTGCAACCTTTCAAAGGTGTATGATGGCGATTTTTCACGACATGATAGAAGAATGCATGGAAGTATTCATGGATGACTTTTCAGTCTTCGGTGATACATTTAAATCATGTCTAGTTAATCTGGAACGAATGCTAATTAGATGTGAACAATCAAATCTAGTTCTTAATTGGGAGAAATGCCATTTCATGGTTAAAGAAGGCATCGTTCTTGGACATAAAATTTCAAAAGAAGGAATTGAAGTGGATAGAGCTAAAGTAGATGTAATTTCTAAACTTCCACATCCCACCAATGTTAGAGGAGTTAGGAGTTTTTTAAGGCATGCCGGTTTTTACCGACGTTTCATAAAAGATTTTTCTAAAATTGCCACTCCTATGAATAAACTCCTAGAAAAGGATGCGCCATTCATCTTTTCAGATGAGTGTATCAAATCTTTTAATATTCTTAAAGAGAAACTCACTAATGCGCCGATCATGATAACACCAAATTGGAATCTACCATTTGAACTAATGTGCGATGCAAGTGATTTTGCAATGGGAGCCGTTTTAGGACAAAGGATTGAAAAACGATTTCAACCTATATATTATGCTAGTAAGACATTACAAGGAGCACAAACGAACTATACAACTACTGAAAAAGAACTCCTTGCTATTGTCTTTGCTTTTGACAAATTTCGATCATATCTCGTTCTAGCAAAAACGGTGGTCTATACCGACCATTCTGCTCTTAGATACCTATTTTCAAAACAAGATGCTAAACCAAGATTAATTCATTGGATCTTACTCTTACAAGAGTTTGATATTGAAATCCGAGATAAAAGAGGAGCAGAAAATCTCGCCGCTGATCATCTTTCTCGCCTTGAAAATCCCGAATTAGAAGTTCTAAATGAATCAGCCATACAAGACAACTTTCCTGATGAATATCTATTGAAGATAGATTATAAAGAAATCCATGGTTTGCAGACTATGCAAACTACTTGGTTTGTGGATTCCTTGAAAAAGGATTATCGTACCAAAGACGAAAGAAATTCTTCAGTGATATAAAACACTATTTTTGGGAAGATCCACATCTGTTTAAAAGTTGTCCCGATGGAATAATACGCCGATGTGTATTTGGAGATGAAGCTAGTAAAATATTAAACCATTGTCACACAGGACCAACAGGAGGGCATTATGGGCCTCAACTAACAGCAAGAAAAGTTTATGAAGCTGGATTCTATTGGCCTACAATTTACAAAGACGCACACCTTCTTTGCAAATCCTGTGATGCATGTCAAAGGGCCGGAAAAATAAGTCAACGTGATGAAATGCCACAAAATGTCATCCAAGTATGTGAAGTATTTGACATTTGGGGTATTGACTTTATGGGTCCATTTCCAAAATCTCATAATAATCTATATATACTCGTAGCCATTGATTATGTATCTAAATGGGCGGAAGCACAAGCTCTCCCAACTAACGATGCACGAGTTGTAGTCAACTTTTTAAAACGTCTTTTTGCAAGGTTTGGAACACCGAAAGCTTTAATAAGTGATCGGGGTACTCATTTCTGTAATAATCAACTTGAGAAAGTTCTTAAAAGATATGGAGTAACTCATAAAATCTCCACCGCATATCATCCACAAACAAGTGGACAAGTTAAAAATACCAACCGAGCTTTAAAACGTATTCTAGAGAAAACCGTAGGATCAAATCCAAAGGAATGGTCCATTAAATTGGAGGATGCACTCTGGGCTTTTAGAACAGCCTACAAAACTCCAATTGGAACCACACCTTTTAGACTTGTTTATGGAAAAGCATGTCATCTTCCAGTAGAAATTGAACACAAAGCATTTTGGGCTTTGAAGACATGTAATCTTGATTTACATGAAGCTGGACGTCTACGATTAAGTCAACTAAACGAATTAGAAGAATTAAGACATGAAGCATACGAAAATTCGTTAATCTATAAGGAAAGAACGAAGAAATGGCATGATAAAAGAATCAGAAGTTCAAAAGAATTTAAAGAAGGAGACAGAGTTCTTCTTTTCAATTCACGATTCAAGCTATTTCCTGGAAAATTAAAATCAAGATGGTCTGGACCATTCATAGTCAAAAGAGTTTTCCCATACGGAACGATAGAATTAATAAATTCAAATGGGATTGAATTTAAAGTTAATGGTCACAGAGTTAAACATTACATACATGGTCCGATGGAAGTCGACAACGAAGTTAATCACAATTTCGACACCACAGCTAACTAAGTGTGGGGAGAATCAAGTCTTTAAAGGATAATATGTATTTCTGTTAGAGTTAGATTGTCCGTTTTCATGTAGTTCTCGAAAATGGAACCCGAATGGTCTTTCCCTAGCAGACCCTAAAGAACTAGTCTTCTCCCCCCATTCTGAATTTTTTTTTTTTTTTTTAGGTTTTTACGAAATGAAGACTGCCTGTAAACTAAACCATGGTCTAATGCTACACGCTTTGATCACTAAACGTAATAATGACATACTCCCGAGTGAATTAGTATCAGTAATCAGAGAAAGAATGGACGGAGTTAGAAAAGAATCCAGATGCGAAGATAATAAGTTACAATTTGGTAAAGGAAAATCAAAATCCGCAGCGAAAAGAAGAGCACGACACCTAGAACGATGTCACAAATGCGGAAAATGGTCACATGGAGGTAAATGTTCAAATAATCAAACCTATTCAAATACCGAATTTGTTACTTTATGCAGAGACGGACCGTTCATATGTTTAGAAGAAAAGACACTGAATGCTCGAGGTTACGCCTATGTAGCCATGGAAAACCAATTAAACCGACTATCTTATGAATGGGATAGATCATATAACTAAGAAATGTATTTCACAGGTATGTCTGTACAGTTTTTATTTTTATTTTTAACCTTTTGATAATAAACGCTAATTTGTTCGCTAAAAAGTATTAAATTGGTATTGAATAAAATTAGGTTTGGCGACCGAAATTATTGATATCATTCAAAAATTTATTACATCACTGCGAAATTTAACGTTTATTCTTAAGGTATAAATATCTTTAATCAATCAACCCAAAATATTTCAAAAATTCGTCATGAGTTAAATTAGGTCTTGGAACCGAAATTACTTTACCGAAAAGAGGGGCGCATATTTTTGATAATATTTGATTGATTAAAGTGGGATAAAAAGACAAAAAGATTTTTAATTTTATTTTTACCATATTTTTAAAATTAATATTTGAACCCTTTATAAATATTGTAAACTTTGTAAAATCAATATTTTTAAAATTGTAAATATTTGAAAAAAATTAATATAAGTTTGGTGTGAATTTACAATATGAATTTTTAAATTAAGATTGGTGTGAACTTTTAATTTTTAAAATATGAATTTTTAATTTTATGCATTTCAAATTTTAAGTTTGGTGTGAAATTTTAATATTAATTTTGAATTTTATATTTAAGTTGTGTGAATTTAAAAACAAGAATTTACTTTATCTCATTAAGTTAAAAATATGATTTTTAAAATTCGTCGTAAGTTGAAGACTAGGTCATTAAACCGAAATTGCTTTACCCGAGGGAGGGACGAGAACTTTTATTATCATTGTTTTTAATCTTATTGAATTAAAGTATGCCAAAAACATTGAAAAAACCCAAAAATCTTAGCTTTTAAAACAATCGCTACAAAAAGACAAATTTTAAAATTTTGTCGAAGGACGGACTAGGACATCGATCCGAAACGACCTCGTCCTAAATAACAAGGGAAACAAAATTTTAAAATTAAATACTTAATTGTTTTATAAGTTAATGATTATAAAAAAAAAATATATATATATATATATATATATATATATATATATATATATATATATATCAAACTCCGCGACTCACGGAGTTTGAAGAGTAATTCACAGCGGGTCGCGGAGGGGTCGGATTACAGAAAAAAATAAGAGCTGAAACAGCTCAGTCCACACAAAACCCACAGAAGAAAAAATACTGCGAAAACCCACGAAAAAACCCGAGAAAAAACCCCCAAAATCACAATTTTTAACCGTTAATTACCAAATCTTTTACTAAAATCATGTTGAGAAGGATGCTATCTAGGAATTACTCAAGAAAAACGGTAAATTTCTACACCTAAACACCATTTAATCCGAAATTTGGTGTTCTTGAGCAATTTTTTTCCCAATTTGATTTTGATGCTTTTTAGTGTAATTATGCTTAAATTGTTTATGTATTATGCTTGTATAACCTAGATTGATGCTGTTTAACATGATTAGAAGCTTTAAACTTCAAATTTTGAGTAATCTAGGGTTTGTGTTCTTGAGCAAATTTGGGGCTTTTTGATATAAACAGGTTATGGCCGATTTTTGTCATGAATTGTTGCTAAAATAAGTAGTGTAACATGTTTAGGTAGTTAAATGATCCAAACTTTGAGCCTAAACATGATTTTGAGAATTAAAGTGGACTTTTTCAAGTCTAAAATTCATGAACTTGATTTTTGAAAGACAATGCCATTTGAAACTTGTTTAATTACTAGTAATGATTATTTTGACATGTTATTTGAGTTGAATGCTTATGAACTTGGCGAACATTTTCGTATATGCTTATTTGAAAAAGTGTAGATTTGATAAAAATGTGAAAATGAACTTAAGTTTGATATAAATTGATCATGTCATTGTAATTATTTTGATTGATGATTTTGCTGACACTAATGCATATTTGGATGCACAAAAATTGTGTTTGATGTGTTTTGCAGACTGAAAGGGGTGAATCTTCATCCCAAGCCCGCAATGCTCCTGCTGAGAATGTGGAACAACAGGAGGTGGATAACTACTACAAGCAGGATATACCTCATCCAGTCATGACCTTTTCTGATATGCACTTGGAAGAGTTGCACCCGTACCTGAGATTTGACAGACTTTGGATAGATTATCCAAAATATCAAAGGGGTTTGCATACTCTTCATTCTAAGGTTGTTGAGGTACCGAGGGTCATAGAATGGGGACCCTTAGAAGCTGTAGAATTGGCCGGGCCAATTAGAGAATTACTTGTACAGAGGTATGGTAATTCCACTTTTAATGACTGGGTACGTTTATTCACCATGCGTAGACCTGTATATAAAGTATGGTGTGAAGAATTGTTATGTAGTATAGAGTTGAATGATCGGGTGGCTAGTTTAACCGATCGTTCTTTTATTAGATTTTTGTTAGGCGGTTCGATGCGCCACATGTATTTACTAGACATGGCTCAGGCTTTACGTATATATACGCCTGAGGAGTTAGCATCTGCCGATTATAGAGGGTTGATACTAAACGGTAGAAAGATAGATGAAAATTTTGATACACACGGTGTGTGGAGTCAAATGACAAGCCATCACCGTTTCAAAGGGGGAAATTACTCTTATTTGGATATAGATAGAGCCGAATTAAGAGTGATACATAGGTTTTTAGCTAATTCGATTACACAAAGGGGTAAGAACAAGGAAAAAGTAAATGAACAGGATTTGTTTTACCATATGTGTATTCGAGACCCACAAAGCGCTGTAAGTATACCATATTGTGTGGGTTATTATTTATCAGCTATGGTTCGGGGGATGCGACCGCATAGCATAATAGGAGGTGGTATTTTTATTACTTTGATTGGTGAATATCTCGGTGTGGATATAAGTCGGGGGGGATTATTAGTAGAAGAACCAGAACCCCGCGATACTATAGGTTTAAATGTATACCATGGTGCGAAAGTTTTGAAAAGGCGAAATAACGCCGCAGTACAATACCATGGTAGACATCCACAGGTGGAGAGAAACCAACAGCAAGGTAATGTAGGAGGGGGGAATGAGATGCAAGAAATGCAAAGGTTTATAGCTTCTCAGGAATACGAAAATGCTAGACAGAGAGCATTTGAAGATTGGCAAGTTCATCAGAACCAAATCATAGCTCATTGCCAACATATAGGTAGAAACTATATTCCTACACCGAAACCCATCTTCCCTCCTTGGTCTATAGAGATGCAGCCACCATATCCTACGTATAACCCTGCCGAAGCATTCTATAGCACCTATGGTTATGCCTGGAACCCCTATTGGTACCAGTATCATCCCTAGTATACTTAGTTTTTTTTTTTTTTTTTTTTGTAATTTGTAATTATTGATACGTTTAATGCTTTTGTTAATATTGTAATCATTTTTATAATTATCTAACCTTTATTCTTAGATTTTAATAATTTTTGAATGTGGGGTAATATACCAAATTTCAAAAATATGTATATATGTTTGCAGTTTATCTTATGTACACAACAGGGTAAAACAACGCATTTTCAAAGACTGGCATTAAGTTCAGCAAAAGCAACTAATTTTGACGACAAGATGCAAAAATATATGTGAAATAACAACAAGACAGAATGAACAAATGATGTGCACCATTTATCATTCAGCAAACAAACGCCAATATATTTGGAAACTTTGGTAAAAATTTAATCATTTTCAAACAAATCACCCTCAATAATTTAAATTGTTACTGATTTCTTGCAAATGAGGGCATTGCAAGATCTTAAGTGTGGGAAGGGGTTAAATTCTTTCGGATTTTAAAATTTTTATCTTAAACACTTGGTTACCATTAAAAATACTAGTAAAGCAGTAGTTGTATTAGAATCTAGTGCTCTCTGATAATAAAGAATAGCCCTAGTCTTATATACTGACTACCCAATTCTAGTAAAATTTTTCAAAATTTTCAATTAAATGAATTGAAAATCATGTTTATACATATTTATGAACGATAAAACTAGGTTTTAACACCGAAATTATTGTTACCTCGGAAAGGACATAAATTGAGAAACAAACTAAAATGTTAAAATTCATTTAAAATGGAATAGAGGACGATAAAAAGGAAAATAAAAGCCAAGTGTGGGAAAATTTACCAAGTTATCTTAAACATATGTCACATATATCTGTAACAAATAACTGAAAATACTTTTGCTTTGGACTAAACTAAACTGTTTTACCAAATGAAAGAAAAGAAAAGATGGATCTACACGATGAATCAATTCCATCATTAAAAGGAAGTAAAATCTTCCGAAAAAGAAACGCGCTTCTTGATCTAGGTCATGAAGTTGTCGTCCAGGCCAGCTGTAGGTTGACGAAAAATCCAGAAAAGTCATCACTAAAATCAGCAGGAAATCCACGGACCTCAGCATCAAACAGGGTCGCCAAGTGGTCAGATTTATCCTAACCATGAGAAGGATTTATCTCGTACAATGGGGGGGGGGGCACCATGCAAATTAGCTGGATAAGACTAATGAATCAGATCCCCAGAAAGGATAATCTCCTTAAAGATTAAAAATCAGCTTTTAAGACTGATATTACTCAATCCTAGAGATTGACCTTAAAGATTGAGAATTCAAACTCATGGAATTCAATGATATCTAAACTCGAGCTTGAACGAGAAAATATTTTGATCAAAATTATAAACCGATTTGTTTTCTGAAAACCCATTTTCAATGCGTTCATTACCATTGAACGTAAAATCCTAGGAATTCACCTGGAATTCATTAGGTCACCTGAACTAAATCGGGTGTCAACCGTAAGAACGGTGGTTGCATAGTGGTCAAAGACAGGACCTTGTGCCATGCCGAAAAATCATAAGGGTGAACTTTACTATTGCTCCTACCAAGGATAGTAATTGCGTCCGACACGTTATAGACCATAATTAAAAGCATGTCAGGGGACATTGCCTTAACAATTGCTTGTTCAACGCTTTCCTTTACAACCGGACGGTAGTTTACCGAAAGGTAATATACGGGACAAGTAAACTGGACGTGTTGCTTTCCAAATACAAGGTTAGCAAGTGGGTGACACAAAACCGCAAGTTTTGAGCTAAAATTTTCAAATCTGAAACCCACCAAACCCACAAAAATATTTTGCAAACACCGGTAAAGGGTTATCCCGGAAAACTTATCTAGGGTAAAAACTAGATTTAATTTTCAAAAGATCAAATGTTTTCATAAAGATCCAATTTCCTTAATGGATCTAAATTTTTATAGTCATGTGGAACTGTACACCATATCGTTACTACCATTGTTTATACTGCCGTATAGAAATTACTGATGTACAAAGTGTGAAGAATAAAGAAGTGATTCTTGTATTTCAAGACCATATTGCTTGAGGACAAGCAACGCTTAAGTGTGGGAATATTGATAAGGCTAAAAAGGAACATATATTTCATAGCATTATCCCCCAAGAAAGACAAGATTTTAGTTGCAATTGTTCCATTTTCAAGTAATATTCGTTTATATTAAATAAGTGCGAAGACAAAAGGCGAAAATGACGAATTGAAGACACAAAGGTCCAAAAAGCTCAAAAGTACAAGATACAATCAAAAAGGTTCAAATTATTGATGAAGAACGTCTAAAAATGACAAGAGTACAAGTTACAAAACGCAAAGTACACGATATAAAATAGTACGCAAGGACGTTCGAAAATCCGGAACCGAGACATGAACCAACTTTCAACGCTCGACGCAACGGAGCTGAAAGTACAAGTCAACTATGCACAAGAATATAATATAATATTTAAATAATTCATAATAAGAATAATATTAAATAATAAACAGTTGTTAATTGAGCATAGTTCAGGGGTCATAAATAAAAATTCAAATTTATATTTTGCCTATAAAAGGCATGTAATTCGATGAATTGGAACGGCACCTTTTACATCTTTTTCTTTTCTTATATCTTTCTCTATCGTAATATTAACATAAATATTATAATAATAATTTTAATTTTAATCTTAAATTATAATAATAATAAGATTATGATAGAGAATGTTTTGAGTGTATAAGTCGAAATTCTGTCCGTGTAACGCTACGCTATTTTTAATCATTGTAAGTTATGTTCAACCTTTTTACATTAATGTCTCATAGCTAAGTTATTATTATGCTTATTTAAAACGAAGTAATCATGATGTTGGGCTAATTACTAAAATTGGGTAATTGGGCTTTATACCATAATTGGGGTTTGGACAAAAGAACGACACTTGTGGAAATTAGACTATGGGCTATTAATGGGCTTTATATTTGTTTAACTAAATGATAGTTTGTTAATGTTAATATAAAGATTTACAATTGGGCGTCCCTATAAATTACCATATACACTCAATCGGACACGATGGGCGGGGTATTTATATGTACGAATAATCGTTCATTTAACCGGACACGAGAATGGATTAATAGCCACTAGAATAATTAAAACAGGGGTGAAACTATGTACAAAGGACACTTGGTATAATTGATAACAAAATATTAAAACCTTGGGTTACACTCAGTCGACATCCTGGTGTAATTATTAAACAAAGTATTAAAATCTTGTTACAGTTTAAGTCCCCAATTAGTTGGAATATTTAACTTCGGGTATAAGAATAATTTGATGAGGACACTCGCACTTTATATTTATGACTGATGGACTGTTATGGACAAAAACCAGACGGACATATTAAATAATCCAGGACAAAGGACAATTAACCCATGGGCATAAAACTAAAATCAACACGTCAAACATCATGATTACGGAAGTTTAAATAAGCATAATTCTTTTATTTCATATTTAATTTCCTTTATTTTATATTTAATTGCACTTCTAATTATCGCATTTTTATTGTTATTGTATTTAATCGCACTTTTAATTATCGTACTTTTTAATTATCGCAAGTTTATTTTATCGCACTTTTATTATTCGCAATTTCATTTATCGTTATTTACTTCATGCTTTAATTTAAGTCTTGTATTTATTTTTAATATTTTACATTTGGTTTTAACTGCGACTAAAGTTTTAAAATCGACAAACCGGTCATTAAACGGTAAAAACCCCCCTTTATAATAATAATATTACTTATATATATATTTGTATTTTTATAAAAGTAAACTAATATAGCGTTGAGCTTTGTTAAAAAAAAGATTCCCTGTGGAACGAACCGGACTTACTAAAAACTACACTACTGTACGATTAGGTACACTGCCTATAAGTGTTGTAGCAAGGTTTAAGTATATCCATTCTATTAATAAATAAATATCTTGTGTAAAATTGTATCGTATTTAATAGTGTTTCGTTGTAAAATTTAATAGTATTATATACCACTCCGCTACCACATCAAGTAGAAAGGACAGAGAACCCATTCGAGTAAAAGCTATGAATATAATGATTCACAATAACCTTACTACTCAAATAAAGGAGGCGCAACAAGGAGTTTTAAAAGAGGGAAATTTAAAGGATGAAATACCCAAAGGATCGGAGAAGCATCTTAATATTCGGGAAGACGGAACCCGGTATAGGGCTGAAAGAATTTGGGTACCAAAATTTGGAGATATGAAAGAAATGGTACTTAGAGAAGCTCATAAAACCAGATACTCAATACATCCTGGAACGGGGAAGATGTACAAGGATCTCAAGAAGCATTTTTGGTGGCCGGGTATGAAAGTCGATATTGCGAGATATGTAGGAGAATGTTTGACATGTTCTAAGGTCAAAGCTGAACATCAGAAACCATCAGGTCTACTTCAACAACCTGAAATCCCGGAATGGAAATGGGAAAACATTACCATGGATTTCATTACTGAATTGCCAAGGACTGCAAGTGGTTATGATACTATTTGGGTGATAGTCGATCGTCTCACCAAATCAGCACACTTTCTACCAATGAGAGAAGATGATAAAATGGAGAAGTTGGCGCGATTATATTTGAAGGAAGTTGTCTCCATACATGGAATACCAATCTCTATTATCTCTGATAGGGATGACATATTTGTTTCAAGGTTTTGGCAGACATTACAGCAAGCATTGAGAACTCGCCTAGACATGAGTACTGCCTATCATCCACAAACTGATGGGATTGACATCTACCGTTAGCAGAGTTTTCCTGCAACAACAGTTACCACTCGAGTATTGAGATGGCACCGTTTGAGGCACTTTATGGTAGAAAGTGCAGGTATCCGATTTGTTGGAGTGAAGTTGGGGATAGACAAATTACGGGTCCGGAGATAATTCAAGAAACTACAGAGAAGATCATTCAAATTCAACAACGGTTGAAAACCACCCAAAGTCGACAAAAGAGCTACGCGGACATTAAAAGAAAAGATATAGAATTTGAAATTGGAGAGATGGTCATGCTTAAGGTTTCACCTTGGAAAGGTGTTGTTCGATTTGGTAAACGGAGGAAACTAAATCAAAGATACATCGGGACATTCAAGATTATAGATCGTGTCTGACCAGTAGCTTACCGACTCGAGTTACCTCAACAACTCGCGGCTATACATAACACTTTCCACGTCTCGAATTTGAAGAAATGTTTTGCTAAAGAAGATCTCACTATTCCTCTAGACGAAATCCAAATCAATGAAAAACTTCAATTCATCGAAGAACCCGTCGAAATAATGGATCATGAGGTTAAAAGACTTAAGCAAAATAAAATACAAATTGTTAAGGTTCGATGGAATGTGAAATGTCCCGTTCATATTGATTATAAACGTTCCATATTAATTGATTTCGTTGCGATGTTTTGACCTCTATATGAGGCGTTTTTCAAAGACTGCATTCATTTTTAAAACAACCATAACCTTTATTTTATCAATAAAGGTTTCAAAAGCATTACGTAGATTATCAAATAATGATAATCTAAAATATACTGTTTACACACGACCATTATATAATGGTTTACAATAGAAATATATTACATCGACATATGTTTCTTGAATGCAGTTTTTACATAATATCATACAAACATGGACTCCAAATCTTGTCCTTATTTTAGTATACAACAGCAGAAGCTCTTAATATTCACCTAAGAATAAACATGCTTTAAACGTCAACAAAAATGTTGGTGAGTTATAGGTTTAACCTATATATATCAAATCGTAACAATAGACCACAAGATTTCATATTTCAATATACATCCCATACATAGAGATAAAAATCATTCATATGGTGAACACCTGGTAACCGACATTAACAAGATGCATATATAAGAATATCCCCATCATTCCGGGACACCCTTCAGATATGATATAAATTTCGAAGTACTAAAGCATCCGGTACTTTGGATGGGGCTTGTTGGGCCCGATAGATCTATCTTTAGGATTCGCGTCAATTAGGGTGTCTGTTCCCTAATTCTTAGATTACCAGACTTAATA
Source organism: Rutidosis leptorrhynchoides (assembly GCF_046630445.1). Taxonomy (NCBI): domain Eukaryota; kingdom Viridiplantae; phylum Streptophyta; class Magnoliopsida; order Asterales; family Asteraceae; genus Rutidosis; species Rutidosis leptorrhynchoides. The sequence goes on along the minus strand of NC_092335.1, from coordinate 592,971,559 downwards.
AAAAGGGCATATTCGATTTTGATAATTCAACCATAGAATGTAGTTTCACGTACTTGTGTCTATTTTGTAAATCATTTATAAAACCTGCATGTATTCTCATCCCAAAAATATTAGATTTTAAAAGTGGGACTATAACTCACTTTCACAGATTTTTACTTCGTCGGGAAGTAAGATTTGGTCACTGGTCGATTCACTAACCTATAACAAATATGTACATATATATCAAAGTATATTCAAAATATATTTACAATACTTTTAATACATTTTGATGTTTTAAGTCAGCTGTCCTCGTTAGTAACCTACAACTAGTTGTCCAACGTTAGATGTACAGAAAAAATTGATATATATTATCTTAAATCAATCCACGACCCAGTGTATACACGTCTCAGGCTAGATCACAACTCAAGTATATATATTTTTGGAATCAACCTCAACCCTGTATAGCTAACTCCCACATTACTGCATATAGAGTGTCTATGGTTGTTCCAAATAATATATACACATGGGTCGATATGATATGTCAAAACATTTGCATACGTGTCTATGGTATCCCAAGATTATATAATATAGTATAATACATGTATAATACAATATAAGTTAGCTAGGATATGATTAATATAGATTTGTTACCAATTTTCACGTTGCTACAACAAAAAAAATTATCCAATCTTGTTTTACCCATAACTTCTTCATTTTAAATCCGTTTTGAGTGAATCAAATTGCTATGGTTTCATATTGAACTCTATTTTATGAATCTAAATAGAAAAAGTATAGGTTTATAGTCGAAAATATAAGTTACAAGTCGTTTTTGTAAAGGTAGTCATTTCAGTCGAAAGAACGACGTCTAGATGACCATTTTAGAAAACATACTTCCACTTTGAGTTTAACCATGATTTTTGGATATAGTTTCATGTTCATAAGAAAAATCATTTTCCCAGAAGAACAACTTTTAAATCAAAGTTTATCATAATTTTTAATTAACTAACCCAAAACAGCCCGCTGTGTTACTACGACGGCGTAAATCCGGTTTTACGGTGTTTTTCGTGTTTCCAGGTTTTAAATCATTAAGTTAGCATATCATATAGATATAGAACATGTGTTTAGTTGATTTTAAAAGTCAAGTTAGAAGGATTAACTTTTGTTTGCGAACAAGTTTAGAATTAACTAAACTATGTTATAGTGATTACAAGTTTAAACCTTCGAATAAGATAGCTTTATATGTATGAATCGAATGATGTTATGAACATCATTACTACCTCAAGTTTTCTGGATAAAGCTACTGGAAATGAGAAAAATGGATCTAGCTTCAAAGGATCCTTGGATGGCTTGAAAGTTCTTGAAGCAGAATCATGATACGAAAACAGTTCAAGTAAGATTTTTACTCAAATAAGATTGTTATAGTTATAGAAATTGAATCAAAGTTTGAATATGAGTATTACCTTGTATTAGAAAGATATCTTACTGTAAATAAGAAAGATTTCTTGAGGTTGGATGATCACTCTACAAGATTGGAAGTAAGCTAGCAAACTTGGAAGTATTCTTGATTTTATGAAACTAGAACTTGTAGAATTTATGAAGAACACTTAGAACTTGAAGATAGAACTTGAGAGAGATCAATTAGATGAAGAAAATTGAAGAATTAAAGTGTTTGTAGGTGTTTTTGGTCGTTGGTGTATGGATTAGATATAAAGGATATGTAATTTTGTTTTCATGTAAATAAGTCATGAATGATTACTCATATTTTTGTAATTTTATGAGATATTTCATGCTAGTTGCCAAATGATGGTTCCAACATGTGTTATTTGACTCACATGGGCTACTAAGAGCTGATCATTGGAGTGTATATACCAATAGTAAAAACATCTAAAAGCTGTGTATTGTACGAGTACGAATACGGGTGCATACGAGTAGAATTGTTGATGAAACTGAAAGAGGATGTAATTGTAAGCATTTTTGTTAAGTAGAAGTATTTTTATAAGTGTCTTGAAGTCTTTCAAAAGTGTATGAATACATATTAAAACACTACATGTATATACATTTTAACTGAGTCGTTAAGTCATCGTTAGTCGTTACATGTAAGTGTTGTTTTGAAACCTTTAGGTTAACGATCTTGTTAAATGTTGTTAACCCAATATTTATAATATCAAATGAGATTTTAAATTATTATATTATCATGATATTATGATGTACGAATATCTCTTAATATGATATATATATACATTAAATGTCGTTATAACGATAATCATTACATATATGTCTCGTTTCAAAATCATTAAGTTAGTAGTCTTGTTTTTACATATGTAGTTCATTATTAATATACTTAATGATATGTTTACTTATTATAATATCATGTTAACTATATATATAACCATATATATGTCATCATATAGTTTTTACAAGTTTTAACGTTCGTGAATCACCGGTCAACTTGGGTGGTCAATTGTCTATATGAAACCTATTTCAATTAATCAAGTCTTAACAAGTTTGATTGCTTAATATGTTGGAAACACTTAATCATGTAAATAACAATTTCATTTAATATATATATAAACATGGAAAAGTTCGGGTCACTACAGAATGCTCGTAGAGGACCCGAGTTCACCTGGGAACGTGAAGATCAGATGAAGAAGAAATACCCGCACCTATTTCCAGAAGATGCGTCAACACTTCCAATAGCTTGAAATTCGGGACGAAATTTATTTAACGGGTAGGTACTGTAGTGACCCGAACTTTTTCATGATTATTCCATGATTATATATAAAATAAAAACTATATTTGCATGATTAAATGTTTCCAACATGTTAAGTAATCAAACTTGCTAAGACTTGATTATTTGAAATGAGTTTCATGTAGACAATTGACCACCCAAGTTGACCGGCGATTCACGAACGTTAAAACTTGTAAAAATGACATGATGATATATATATGGACATATATATGGTTAACATGAGATTATGATAAGTAAGTATCTCAATAAGTATATTAACAATGTGTGATATACATAAAAAATGAGAATATTGAATTATGAAGCTCGAAACGATATACATAACGATTATCGTTATAACAACGTCTTACTAAATACATATGTATTATATTAAGATATTGATATGCTATATTTAACAAGATAAAATGATAATTAAGTATATCATTGAGTGCATTAACAATGAACTATACAAGTAAGATGAGACTGCTAACTCAAGAATTTCGAAATGAGACATATATGTAACGATTATCGTTGTAACGACATTTTAAAGTATATATATCATATCAAGATATATTCATTGTTGGTGATTTGTGCCACCAATATGATTTAAGTGTAATGGGATTAATTTGTTAACCAAAATAACCTTGATAAATATCGAAAAAGTTTGGGAAAGTGAGGAGTGCACAATTGTTTGAACTTATCTTGATTATGACGGGGGTTCGGGGGCAGCGCCCCCGATAGCGGGGTCCAAGGGGTGGCAACCCCTGGCGGGGTCCAAGGGGCAGAGCCCCAGCCTGGGGTCGAGCTTAGAAAATTTTTGTTTGGGTTAATATCGCTTTATTAAAAATGTGTTAAAATTTGATTTTAAGATTTCAACAACATTAAATAAGATCGTTAACTAAGACACATATCAAAGTAATTCTACTTAGCAAAAATACTTACAATTTCATTCTCATTCGTTTTCATCAACAATTTTACTCGTATGCACCCGTATTCGTACTCGTACAATACACAACTTCTAGATGTATTTACTATTGGTATATACCAATAGGAAACCATCATGATCAGCCATAATTGATTGGAATTTGGAGTCTTTCATGTAAGGTTTATCTTTTGACTAATTGTAAGAATTATTGCAACTAAATTCCAAGCTTAAAAGTTAATCAAATTTGACTACATATACATGCATATTCACGTCCATAATTCTATCACCATAACCCATTTGATTTCAATCTTAATCTTAATTTTCTTTCTACCTAAACACTTTCATTCAAGAACACATCTATATTCAGCAACCTTTCTTCATCTACATCAAATTCTACTTCAAAATCTAATCTATAATCGTCATAAGAAAAATCATTCAAGAATCATTTCAAGTTTACTAGATTACTACCAAGCTTTCTAATCCAATCCAAGTAGTCATCCAAGATCAAGAAACCTTTGTTATTTACAGTAGGTTATCTTTCTTATTCAAGGTAATACTCATATCCAAACTTTGATTCGATTTCTATAACTATAAACTATCTTGATTCGAGTAATAATCTTACTTGAAATTATTTTCGTGTCATGATTCTGCTTCAAGAACTTCCAAGCCATCAAAGATCCATTCAAGCTCAAGATTATTTTTGTTATTTCCAGTAGGTTTACCTACTATACTTGAGGTAGTAATGATATTCGTAACATCATTCGATTCATATATAAATAACTATCTTATTCAAAGATTTGAAAACGTAATCACTAGAACATAGTTTAGTTCATTCTAAACTTGTTCGCAAACAAAGTAAATCCTTCTAACTTGACTTTTAAAATCAACTAAACACATGTTCTATATCTATATGATATGCTAACTTAATGATTTAAAACCTGGAAACACAAAGAACACCGTAAAACCGGACATACGCCGTCGTAGTGAAACCGGAGGCTGTTTTGTGTTAGAAATATAAAAAAATATCTTAATCTTTGAATTGGAAGTTTGTTTTTTGGAAAAATGATATTTTATATGAACATGATACTATATCCAAAAATCATGGTTAAACACAAAGTGAAAGTATGTTTTTTTTTTCAAAATGGTCATCAAGATGTCGTTCTTTCGACGAAAATGACTACCTCTTTCAAGAATGAATTGTAACCTGTATTTCTGACTATAAACTTATACTTTTTCTGTTTAGTTTCATAAATTACAGTCCATTATGAAACCATAGCAACTTGAATCACTCAAAACGGATTTAAAACGAAGAAGTTATGGGTAAAACAAGATTGGATAATTTTGCTTGTTGTAGCTACGTGAAATTTGTAACAAATCTATACAAATCATATCCTAGCTAACTTATATTGTATTATACATGTATTCTAATATATTATGTAATCTTGGGATACCATAGACACGTATGCAAATGTTTGACATATCATATTGACCCATGTATATATATTATTTGGAACAACCATAGACACTCTATATGCAATAATGTTTGAGTTAGCTATACAGAGTTGAGGTTGATTCTAAAAATATACATACTTTGAGTTGTGATCTAGCCTGAGACGTGTATACACTGGGTCGTGGATTGATTCAAGATAATATATATCGATTTATTTCTGTACATCTAACTGTGGACAACTAGTTGTAGGTTACTAACGAGGACAGCTGACTTAATAAACTTAAAACATTAAAATGTATTAAAAATGTTGTAAATATATTTTGAACATACTTTGATATATATGTACATATCTGTTATAGGTTTGTGAATCGACCCGTGGCCAAATCTTATTTTCCGACGAAGTGAAAATCTGTAAAAGTGAGTTATAGTCCCATTTTTACTATCTAATATTTTTGGGATGAGAATACATGTAGTTTTGAAAATGATTTACAAAATAGACACAAGTATTGAAACTACATTTAATGTTGAATCGTTATACCGGATATCGCCCTTGTTGAACTTGGTAGCCTAAGAATTGGTGTTTATTATAATTGCCACCAATTGACGCGAATCCTAAAGATAGATCTATGGGCTTTGACACGCCCCAGTCAGAGAATTTGAACTGCTTTAGTACTTCGATATTTATATATGGGAATATTCTAGATACATTTGTTAATGTCGGTATGAATGATTTTATGCAGATTGCATGTTATTGAAAGATGAAATCTTGTGGTCTATTATTATAATTTGATATATAGGTTAAACCTATAACTCACCAACATTTTTGTTGACGTTTAAAGCATGTTTATTCTCAGGTGATTATTAAGAGCTTCCGCTGTTGCATGCTAATTTATGGACAAGAGTTGGAGTCAGCATGCTTGTATAATATTGTTTAAAAACTGCATTCGAAGACATATATATTGTTGTGTAATATTATTGTAAACCATTATGTAATGATCGTGTGAAAACGCTATATTTTAGATTATCATTATTTGATAATTGTCGTAATATTTCAAAGGTTATGGTTTGTTTTAAAAATCGAATGCAGTCTTTGAAAAATGTCTCATATAGAGGTCAAAACCTCGCAACGAAATCAATTAATATGGAACGTTTATAATCGATATGAACGGGACATTTCACAATAATTACTCGCCACCAAATGCTACTTAATTTGGCGGCGCATATCTATGAATTTTTTTTTGAACAGCGATTGGGATCACCCGAGGGGGACTTTACCACCTGTTGCGATCATCTCCCGTTTTGACTATGCCGATGCAGCGATAATAACCCCGCCTTCATCGCTGCCCGGGAGGAAATCTTGAAATCGATCCAAGGGTACGGCCAAGTAAAACCCCCTCCCCTTTACCCCCCAAACGATATGAGAAATGTGTCATGGGTGGATACTTCATGGCAGAGATGAAATTGTGTTTTTAATATGTAGCCAACGGGGGTCGAACTCCTGACCTCTCCTAAAGGAAGCAGGCTACCAACCGCTGGACCACATCACAACTTCGCATATCTGTGAGTTAAATTTAGTGTTTAGTTAAATGACATTAGATTCAACATTATAATATTTTATACATAATTACGATGTGAGTGAAATAATAAACTTTAAAACTATATATACCATGCTAAGTCATGCGTACAAAAAAAATAACATGATACAAATTCAAAACTTGCGAAAAGAACATTAAAATGAGTAAAATATCATTTTCGGTATCCAAACGACCTTGAATCTCGAGACACTTTCAGAGAGTCTTGCACGTTGGACTGTTTTAGGTTGATCTTGAGAATTTCAGCATAATCTAAAACTGAAAATTACTCGCTGCCAAATGCAACTACATTTGGCGGCGCATATCTATGAGTTAAATTGTGTGTATTTATTGAAGTGACGTTAGACTCAAAATTATATGTTTAATACATAGTGTTAGTCCCGAATATGAAGATCCGATCGGTTTTGTGGTGATGTTTGTGGGTTTTGATATGAACAAGTTATTATGATAAGTGAGAGAGAAATGTGTAAACTTGTAAGAGTGTAATATTAGATTTAAACTCAACTAGTTACAAATGAGAGTGAGAGGTTGCTTTTATACTAGCAACCTCCAAGTGGTAACTTGACATGGTAAGTTACATTTACCATGGTAAACTACCTAAAATACATTAATAAGTAAGCTAACTCTTAAATCAACACTAACTAAAACCGCATGCCACATATAATAGACAATATTCATTGTCAACAATCTCCCCCTTAGCATGGGGTTTTCAAAACAGTGTTGATTGTCAACAATTTTCCCTTTGTCAACAGTCTTCCCCTTGATTATCAGCAATTAGTCCTTAGCGCGGGGTTTTCAAAAGATGTAACTCTCCCTTGATCATTCTCTTGCAGTTTCTTGTGCAGCCTTCTTCTGGGCATTGATTTCGGTTTGAAGCTATGAAGCTTTTGTTGCTATCAGCTTTGAACACGAACTTTTACACATAGGATGAATTGATCTGGGAGTGTTATGGTTGATTTATTCTGTCTTCTTCTTTAGTTCGGGGCGGGTGATGAGGTCTTGATCTTTGACTTTCGACCATCTTTGTGAATTGAAGGTAGCTTGATAAGATATTGTGTAAACCTCTTTTGCTCCCCCTCAAATGTTGAGTCGTCTTTTTCATGGTCGTGATTGGTTTGTTTTTGACTCATGTTTCATGTGTAGCATGAATATGGCATCCCGTGTTCATCGCAAAAGAGCAGAGAGAGCATATACGATTATCATTAGAGAGGAAACGTGTACCTGCTAAGAAGAGACAAATAGGTTAAGCTAAAAGTTTGATCCTCGGGGAAAACCGAATCTTTCAGAAACTGTTTTTTGGTTTTGTAAAAATCAAGCTAGTTGTTATACTAGACAGGTTTAAATCAGGCGTGCTAGTTGTTACACTAGACATGTTTTCTGAAATCAAAACAGTTTCCGAATTTGGGGACCTCACCGGTATTGGTAGGTCCAAGTTTAACCTCGGTGGATGTTGAGGATGACTGGTCACCGAAGTTCCAGTCGGCGTTAGCAAGCTATCCACCTCCATGATTAAAGTATCATGGGACCTTTGTGCGACTATGCCGCTCTTGGTTATACCAAGTCTTCCAACTGTACCTAACACCGGATTGGTGTCGGTCGAAATTGATGTAATGTAGGTAGATGTTACATCGCGTCCTGAAGTCATTGATATGTCATGAGGTGACACATCTCTTTCAGTTATTACACTCTCTAAGGAGTGTGTGTGGTCACGTTTAAATGCTGACTGATCGTTGAGGTGATCATCCTTCCGGAGGTCTGATAAATCTACCAAGGTAAGCCTAAGCATTGTCATATTGCCTCTCCGTTGAACTAGACAGATCTCCCTCATCAAGATAAGTCTGACCTCCGGACCCTGTTTGAGGTCCCACCTTCTAAAATAAGGTGTTGATAGAGGATTTTCGGCCGATACGCAGGGTTCCTATTCATAGTTTTTCGAAACCCCTTCAGCAGTTCGAGACTCCAAATACTTAATTTGCATTAAGTTGTTGGGTCATTCCACATTTGAGGCAGTCATCTAGACACATCCTCCTGAGGCAGTCACTGGGACACATCCTCCGTCATTTGATGACTATTTTGTTTGAGGCAGTCATCTAGACACATCCTCCTGAGGCAGTCACTAGTACACATCCTCCGTCATTATTGACATTTGAATCTTTAAACTCCCCCTTGATATTTGCACATTTTAGCTTTGTTTATTGGGAGAGTTATGTGTGAAAATACGGGTTTTACACTATTATTTGTGAAAAAGCCATTTTGATGTTTAACACCACATTCAGATGCGGGTTCTACACATAAGTATGTAGAAGCCATTTTGGATGAAACTCATGTTGGTTTTAATCCCTTTACCCTCCCCCTCAATATATGACGTGTCATGTTTTGATAAAACCTTTATTTTCTTGGTCTTTTTCTCCCCCTCAAAATATGATTTATTTGGAATTAAAACATATTTTGACAATTTGCTACACAGAAAATTCAGGTTTTGATGAGAAAGGTTGAAAGGCAGTTGAGGCGCGGGTCATAGAAGGTTTTGGTGAAAACGTTCTTTGCGGGTCTATTTAAGGTTTTGGATAAGACCTTCTTTGTAGTGCAGGTTCCATAGAGATCTATTATGGGAACCATCATGATCTCTATGGGAACCGTCATTCCCCCCTTCTTCCCCTAAAAAAAATTTGACATTTCCACTGAAGCGTTTTTAAGAGAAAGAGTGGAAGACAATTGCGGCGCGGTGCATGCACTGAAATATGAGCATGCACGATATAAGGTTTTGGACGAAACCTACTTTGATTTGCGGGTCCCTTAGAGATCTATTATGAGAACCATCATTCTCAGGGACTTCTTTGGTTTGTGGGTCCCATAGAGATCTATTATGGGAACCATCATGATCTCTATGGGAACCATCATTCCCCCCTTCTCCCCCTAAAAAAAATTTGACGTTTCTCCATTGAAATGTTTTTAAGAGAAAGAAAGAAAGACAGTTGAGGCTCGGGACATCCATTGAAAGGTTTTGGTGAAAACCTTATTTGCAGTGCGAGTCACATACAGATCTATTATAGGAACCCACATTCCCCCTTCTTCCCCTAAAAAAATTTGGACGTTTCAGATTTTGATAACCGTCATTTCATTGCGGGTCTCATTGCTCCCCCTAGACATATGCATTACTCCCCCTAGGAACATGCATTGCTCCCCCTAGTCACATGCAGTTGTCAAGTTCATCTAGGAGAAGAAACTCAGATAAGTCGTTTTCAACGGATAGTGATTCGCCTACAACTACTGCGGTAGATGTGCCAAAGGTTATGGATTCGGGCAAAATTGGTTTTAGTGAAACCGTGTGATTGAGCGAGGTTGGAGGAAAGAAAGGTTCAAACAACACATCAGGTCATCTGAGGTTGCGAGTGGGACATGCCTGAGTGGATAGTCAGGTGTCAGCGGGTTAAGTCCGGGTCTTGAACTGTTGTGTCCAAGAGCCATTTTGAATTCAAATCATTTTTTGAAAGTCAAATTTGAATACCATTTATAGGCATTGTCGATCTGACTTATGGACGTTGAATTCCACTTAGGTTTGATACACGACGTATCCTTAGAAAGTTGATTTTGTGGAATCAAGGATGATTGAAAAACTTTTGACATAGCCAGAGAAACGGATCTCGGCTTAAGTTTAAGTAACTCAGACGAAGAGTACTTAATTGATTTTGAAGAAGAAGTGGATCTTGGTGTTGAAAATGGTTTGGTTGTCCACTTCTTATTTGACACTTGTTTAGCAGAATTATTCTTTGAGTGTTTAGAAACAAGGTCAATATTAGTGCGCGGGGTATTTCCTCGACCTATGGATGGCTTCATGGGTCTGTGTGGAAGCCAACTATATTGATCGTGAAGCCCCGTAATCTCCCCATTTTCCCCATAAGTTGTTTCCAGAAACGGGCGGTTAAACTTGGTCTGGTAACCGGAGTAAATCCTTTTGCTTGGGAACTTGGATTCTACGGGTAGGGAAACGTTAAATTCCTTTGGTTTGGGTTGAGTAACTTTGGGTTCGTTTGTTTTCGAGGATGTTTTTCTCGGAGTCACCGTTGACTTTGGAGAACCTCGTTCTTTTGGTTTGGGGTTAGAGAACCTTTTGGGTGAGGTATCCAGGTGAACTTTTGGTTTCATGGGGGATTTCCTCAGTGCATGTGTAGGCTTAGGAGGACCGTTGTCTTTTGGTTTTGGTGCCTCCAAGGTCTTTGGTGTTTTTCGTAAAGCAGTCTTTGAGGACATTGAGGATTGGAACGCTATGGGTTTGGGATTGGTCTTGGCAAAAGTCACATGCTTTTTCACAGCCTTGGGAATAGACATTGAAGCATTGGACAACTCAGACTTTGTAACTCGGGAACCAACTGACACATTTGATTTTGGAGTGTCAGTGGAGGTCAGTATAGTCTCAGTACCAGGACAGATCTTGTAAGAACCAGGTTTTGAATATATGATATTGGTCACGAAGTCCATACTTTCCAGTGAATCACATTGGTCATGCAAGGTCTCATTATCTTCCTTAAGTAGATTCACATGAGCTTTTAACTCCTGAATTTCTAAGACAAGGTCATCAACAAAAACTACTACAGAGTCTTTAAAATCAAAAGTGGGTTCTACTTTGGGAACTACAGGCATCTTCTCAATTGTTGCTAGAGTTTTCTTGTAGGTCTCACATTTAACCTGAAGATCTATGTTTTCTCGTTCCAGCTTATCAACAAATTGAGTAAGGTCAGCCTCAACATCCTGAGCTCCTAAAGATATAGGTTCTTTCTCGGGTTGTGGTTCTACCTTAACTTCTGGAATCTTGGGTTGAGATTCTAAGAAGTGATCTAGAGATTTGGACCTAGATGATTCTAACCTGTGTTCAACAATGTCAAATTTGGTCAAAAGAGAATCACTAAAGTCTTTGAGTTCTTGTGCTAGACCTTCACAATTGATGGTGTCATTCACGGATTTTGGGTTTGAGTCCCGTGATTCAGTGTTCTTTGAAATCAATTCACAAAAATTAACAACTTGATTTGCAATTTGATTTTCAAGTTTATGAACATTGGAGACCAGTTTGTTGTTTTGGGATTCAATGACAGAGATTTGGTGTTGTAAAGCCTTAATGATCATTTGAAATTTGAGTTCGTTGTCAAAATATTTGATTTTGTTTTGATCAAGTTCGTCCTCCAGACTGATGATGTATCTTTCTAAAACCAAGGTTGGTAAATAGATTATACGCTTTTTAGGACTATTTTGAGCATTCAAACTTTCAAAATCATTGAATAAATCGAGAGGTGTGTTATAATATGAACCATCTTTTCTCATGTAATTTGCATTTATTTTGTCATAAATTAACGACACCTTACGTTTCATTTTTGTTGATCGATTGGCTATTCTTTCCTCAATCTCACTTTCATTGGCAAAAGTGAGTCTCTCTGGTAAACCTATCTTAATGTATCTACCATCATATAAACAAGGTTCGGCTTTGGAGATCTTGGACTGTATTTGAGGATTTTCAAACCCTAACCCCTGGTGTTTTTGGTAGTAGTTTTTGGGTTGATTCAAGAACAGAGCTTGTTTAGAAATGTGGCCATCTAAGACTACTTTAGCTTGGTCAGTTCTGTAAAGTTTTTCTTCAAGTAAACTTAGTTGGGTTTTCAAGTCTAAGTTTTTTGTAACTAACTTAGAGCATTCAGAAGTCTTCTCGGCCAGGTCACTCAAAGGCTTTCTAGTGTTCTGTTCTACAGTCTCTAGAAAAAGTTTCTTAGAATCATTAAGCTTCTTAAGTTCTTTTTCAGCGTTGTTAATTTTTTCCGTGAGAACTGCATTCCTCAGTTTAAAATCTTTCCCTTTCTATCAGTAGGGGATTCACACTACTTTCTAGCTCTCTTAATTCAGTTACTTTGTCAGCTAGATCTTGTTTTATTTTCAAATAAGTATGATTTGACACTTTTGTTTCCAATTCTGATTTCAACCTAGAGTTATCATTTTTGAGTTCACTAATTTGACTAGCAAATGATCTAAGATCTCTATTCATCTTGGCAAATTTGTCTATATAGATATCAGGTAGTATAGGAAACACAAATTCTTCATTAAAAGGCACAGATTCAGATTTGATGGGCAGTTTCATTTGGACATGTGGGAGTGTGGTATGACAAGCAGAGCTACATGCAATTGTATCATTTTGATCAAGAGGTGTTTCAGGACAAGTTCGCAATACATCAGATATAAGCACATAATTATTATGCACAGAATTGTAATATTCATGAGTAATATCAGTGTATAATTGTACCTCTTCCTCGACATTAGAGGACACGTGATCATCACGATTTGCCATATTAACAAGTCGGGTGTTCAACAAAGGGATTAAGACAGACAAGGATTACAAGCAAACCATGAAACGACAAATAAACTTAAGAAATATCACTTTTCTCCCCCTCAAAATATGATTCACATGAATCAAATTTTGAAAATGATGTTTCGTTGGTTTTCGTTAACTTTTCCGTTAAGTGTCCGTTAAGTGTCAGTTATGAATTTCCCTCCAAAATTTATCGACAAAAATTTATGCCGTAAACTTTTGAGAAATGAGCTTATGAGTGTTCGGGAGGTTGAGAAAAAATTTTGAAATTTCCGAAAAATTTTCGTGAAATTTCGTTCAAAATTGTGCGGTTTTTGGGTGATTTTCGGGGCCGAAAAATTATCTGTCGTGAAAATTTAAACCTAGCGTAAAAATGAGTTTTTTTTTTTTTTTGAACTTTATAAGGGTTTCAGGCAGTAGGTTTTCGGTCAAAAGTTTTCGAGCAAGGTTCTCAGGCAGGTGGTTTTTGAGCAAGAGTTTTCGAGCAGGTTTTCGAGCAAGAGTTTTTGGCCAAGTTCACAAAATTTTCGAGCAGGGTAAACTTTCGAGTAGTATGTTTTCGAGCAGCAGACTGTCAACTTTTTGTACTTTTGTCCTTTGTACTTTTTCTGATACACAAGGTCAAAGATGCCTTTTCGATGGGTAATAACCACAAAATAAAAGATTTTCGGTGGGTATTATCCAAGGGATAAAATTTTGGAGCCAAAACTAAGTCAAACTTGAAGTCAAAATTATGAGGTTTTCGAGCAAAAGTGGCACACGCTTAGATTTTCGAGCATGTTAACTGTCACAGTGGTTGGTTTTCGAGCAACAAAATATCCACAGATTCAAGTAATAGAGCACTTTTTCCAGGTTTTTGAGCACAAATAGGGGGTTGTGTATTAGTTTCTTGATATTTTCGCTTAAAATTACACAATAACAGTTTCAGAACACAAAATTAATCAATTCGGGCAGTATTTTTTTTTTTTTTTTTTAAACTCACTCTTTTAATCCGAAAATTAGTCTTTTAGTGTTCTAAGCACTGTTCGTTCACAGAATCAATCATAAACAAAATATTGAACTCCACATATAACAAGTTTAAGCACACATATAAGTCCAAAATATTTTGTTTAATCAGTGGGTTTTAGGGAGAAATTCAAGAGATTTAACAAGCATATATGTTATGAGACAAGTATCAAACTAACAAGAATAACAAAAAAAAATGAGTTGAGTTATTTGGTACCTAAGCCGAAATAGAGCACAAACACTTCAAAAACGCGATGGAGACCTTCGAGCCTTGGATCTTCTAGTCACGATGCCTAGACCCGCTCTGATACCAATTGTTAGTCCCAAATATGAAGATCCGATCGGTTTTGTGGTGATGTTTGTGGGTTTTGGTATGAACAAGTTAATATGATAAGTGAGAGAGAAATGTGTAAACTTGTAAGAGTGTAATCAGAGGCGAAACTAGGATTTTTTTCACCGGGGGCAAAAAAAAAAAAATTTAAACCGTAGCAATTTTTTTGGACAAAATTTGAAGATTTTGGGGTAAAAGTTGGAGATTTTGGGGCAAAATTTGAAGATTTTAGGGTAAAAGTTGGAAAATTTGGAGCAAAATTTGAAGGTTTTGGGGCAAAATATGTAGGTTTATGGGCAAAAAAAAAAAATCCACCGGGGACAAAGTCGAAAAACCCAAAATTTTTACACTGAAAAAAAAATCCACTGGAGGCGTCCGCCCCCCCTTGCCCCATACCATTTTCGCCTCTGAGTGTAATATTAGATTATAACTCAACTAGTTACAAATGAGAGTGGGAGGTTGCTTTTATACTAGCAACCTCCAAGTGGTAACTTGACATGAAAAGTTAAATTTACCATGGTAAACTAGCTAAAATACATTAATAAGTAAGCTAACTATTACATCAACACTAACTAAAATCGCATGCCACATATAATTGTCAACACATAGCTACAATGTGAGTGAAATATTAGGCCTTAAAACTATATATATATATATATATATATATCATGTTAAGTCATGCGTACACAAATAAATAACATGATACAAATTCAAAACTTTCCAAAAGAACATTAAAATGAGTAAAATATCATTTTCGGCATCTAAACGAGTTTGAATGGCAAGAAACTTTCAGAGAGTCTTGCACGTTGGGCCGTTTTAGGCTGATCTTGAGAATTTCAGCCTAATCTGAAACCGAAAATTACTCGCCGCCAAATGCTACTCCATTTGACGACGCATATCTATGAGTTAAATTGTGTGTTTAGTAAGTGACATTAGATACAAAACTATAATATTTTATACATAATTACAAAGTGAGTAAAATAATAGGCCTTAAAACTATATATACCAAGCTAAGTCATGCGTACACAAAAATAATAATATGATACAAATTTAAAACTTTCGAAAAGAATATTAAAATGAGTAAAATAACATTTTCGACATCTAGACGATCTTGAAGGGAAAAAAACTTTCAGAGAGTCTTGTACGTTGGGCAGTTTTAGGCTGATCTTGAGAATTTCAGCATAATCTAAAACCGAAAATTACTCGCCGCCAAATGCTACTCAATTTGGCGGCACATATCTATGAGTTAAATTGCGTGTTTAGCGAAGTGACATTATAGTCAAAATTATATGTTTTATACATAGTTTCAATGTGAGTGAAATAGTAGGCCTTAAAACTATATATACCATGTTAAGCCATGCGTACACAAAAATAACATGATACAAATTTCAAAACTTTCGTAAATAACATTAAAATGATTAACATATCATTTTCGGCATCTAGACGACCTTGAATGGCAAGATACTTTCAAATAGTCTTGCACATTGGGCCGTTTAGGGTGTTATTGAGAATTTCAGGCCAATTTGAAACCGAAAATTACTCGCCACCAAATGCAACTCCATTTTGCGTCGCATATCTATGAGTTAAATTGTGTGTTTAGTGAAGTGACATTAGATTCAAAATCATAATGTTTTACACATAATTACAATGTGAGTAAATTAATAGGTCTTAAAACCATATACCATGCTAAGTCACACGTACACAAAAATGATAATATGATACAAATTCAAAACTTTTGAAAACAACATTAAAATGAGTAAAATAGTATTTTCGGCATCTAGACGACCTTGAAGGGCAAGAAACTTTCAGAGAGTTTTGCACGTTGGGTTGTTTTAAGATGATCTTGAGAATTTCAGCCTAATCTAAAAACGAAAATTACTCGTCGCCAAATGCTACTCAATTTGGCGACGTATATCTATGAGTTAAATTGTTTGTTTAGTGAAGTGACATTAGATTCAAAATTATATTTTTTATACATAGTTACAATGTGAGTGAAATAAGTCATGTGTACACAAAAAAATAACATGATACAAATTCAAAACTTTCGAAAAGAAAACTATAATGAGCAAAATATCATATTCAGCATCTAGACTACCTTGATTGGCAAGACACTTTCAGATAGTCTTGCTCGTTGGGCCGTTTTAGAGTGTTCTTGAGAACTTCGGCCCAATCTGAAACCAAAATTTCTCGCCACCAAATGCTAATACATTTGGTGTCGCATATCTATGAGTTAAATTGTGTGTGTTTAGTGAAGTGACATTAGATTCAAAATTATATGTGTTATACATAATTACAATCTGAGCGAAATAATAGGCTTTATAACTATATATATCATGCTAAGTCATGCGTCCACAAAAATAATAATATGATACAAATTCAAAACTTTGGGTAAGACCATTAAAATGTGTAAAATATCATTTTCGGTATCTTGACGACCTCGAATGGCAAGACACTTTAAGAGAGTCTTGCTCGTTGGGCCGTTTTAGGCCGATCTTGAGATTTTCAGCCCAATCTGAAATCGAAAATTACTCGCCGTCAAATGTTACTATATTTGGGTAAATGTTACTACATTTGGCGGCGCATATCTATGAGTTAAATTGTGTGTATTTGTTAATTGTTTAACTTAACAAATAAAGATACACGAACTTCTCGAGAAACGTTTCATGTACATGTATATAGAATACTCCGTATGTTTTATTTTACTTGTTGGAAAGAATAAATACCAATGTATTCTAATGTCATCAATTTTGTGTGTTTTAGTTCCGTGAAACAAAAAATATAGTAATAGTAATGTTAATGAAGAAAGAAACGGAAATACCATCACTACATGTTGTGCAATTAAAATCATTTGAATTGTATTGTCGAACATGGGACTTTTAATGTTTAGTTAAGGATAAATAAATAATACTCTGAAATGAACTTGTGAAAAAGTTGGACAACATATTATATTCGCAGGTTTATGACTAGATCTATATGAGATTGAAGTTGTCTTGGCCCAACAATTTTAAGGAATATTAAGAGCTTTAATTGGTTAACTAATATTAGGCTTCTAACAGATCAATTAATGGAAAAATTACGTGGGCCAAAACCCACTTGCTTGTAAAAAGTTGGCACCCACCTAACTAGGGATGGCAATGGATACATGATCCAGTAGATATCCACCTGATCCACCCGATTATTCGTGGATATAGACAATCTAAATGAATATGAATACGAATATGGATGAATCGAAATGGATACGGATGTGGATTTGGATGAAAAATTTCATCCATGGATGAACCCGCTTTCACCGAAATAACTAAATATATAAATTTATCACTCGAATTAATATCATTTATGTAGTGATATTTCATTAATTATATTCATGTTTCTTTATATTTTCTTTAAAAATATAAATTTTTTCTTATGTTTTGTATTGTTTAAATCATTAAATGTATTTATCGTACTTTGGTGGTTTATATGTGATTTCATGTAGCTAAAAAGTAAACAACTTACAGGTAATCGACATCTTTACACGTTAAATAGGCTATTTGTTGACTATTTGTTATATAAATTAGTAAAAATGTGACTTTCGGTTGCATAAACTATTAAGAAATATTACTTTTGATTGTATTTGTTAAAAATAAAATAAATTAAAATAGATATGGATGATTATCCATTAACCCGCTTCACCCGGTGGATATGGATATGGATGGATGAAATTTTTATAAATGGATATGAATATGGATATGGATTAAAAAAAATAAATGGATATTGATATGGATATGGATACGGCCTCACCTGATCCATATCCGATCCATTGCCATCCCTACACCTAACCCTCCAATCTTCTATAGTTTCTATTAAAATGCTATCATGATAATTTCATTATTAGGCTAATTCTTTTGTTAAGAAAAAATCAAAAATAAAAAGAAAAAAATCTAAGAATGGTGAGTGATGTCATTAATTTAAATAATTTTGAATTAAAATTAAATTTTATTAATTAATTAATTATTATTATATCTTATTAATAATTATTTTAATTATTAAAACTAAATAATTTTGAATATTTTAATTAATTATTTTGAATTGAGTACGAGAAGGTATAAAAGCTAGGAGAAGGAAACCAATTCTAAATTTATAATTTAATTTACACTTTTAAAATAAAATAACAGCTAATATAATATATTATGATTGGATGTCGATTATTTAATATGCATTTTAGGTGTTTGATGAAATGTTCAGCTGACGAGTTTCTTAGTCGGACTCTGTGGTTTCACGGGTCATTAAACTAAATGACTTTAGCATTTACGTTCACTTAATACGTAAAACATATCATTAAACTGTTTCGTGTAAACAAACCCGTGATTCCACGGGTCATTTCACTAGTTTTATTTATTTATTTATTTATTTTTGGCAAAAATAACGAAAATTTATATAAAGAAAGGAAAACGTTTTCGAAAAGAAAACGCCTTCAAACGAGGGAACAAGAATGAAACCGGTGAGGCTCGAACCTAACCCTTCCATTAAGGCTCGAGTTTTTTTTTTAGATGTAAAGGAAAGGAAATGGATGAAGTACATATTAATCAATCATTTTTAGACCACTCTTAATCATGACAGACCGTCATGGGATCACTGACTGCTACATTATCGCCACATCAGCACCTTCTTCCCATCACTAACCAACCACTAACTGCTAACAACCATGACGTACCACCACTTGGTCCCACCTCATTATTTTATACGGAGTATTAAACTTATTTCACTTATTATTTCTTTATGATTAATATTATTATTACTTGTATATTACTCCATTATTTATTACAGTATATATTACACTATTAATTTAGTTTATACATTCGTCTCTATCTCTCTCCATTTATACAGACCCCTCATCTCTCTTCAAAACTCATTCACCTACCTCATCAAGAAGAACCCATCATAAACCCACTTCACAATCCATCCATTTGGCCATTTCCATCTCTAAAAACCCAAAAGTCACAGCTTTTATTAAGCTTCTGAACCACAGGTGGACGGAAATGGAGCTCCGGTGCCGGAACCGGTGGAAGAAGTGGTGGTAAAATTTGAAGACCCAAAATTGAAACACAAATATACCCGTTTATATATATACCTGTTACATTTATATAGCCGTGATGGAAGATGTCGTTGCATAGCAAAATGAAGGGCGGGTGGTAGGAGGGCGGCCAACGATTGGATTGCTAGTATCGGCGTGAGAGAACCGCGGGTGCAAGGGCGGCCCCATCACGAATCGATACTAGCGGTCTTAGTATCTTTGGCAAAGAAAGAGTGGAGATGACATGATTTATAAGAATTGTGCATGACACTTCATTATGAAATTATATTAACTAAAAAAACACCATTCAACTCTTTTAAACACAAACATAAAATTTTCATGCTTACAATAAAAACAGTGTATTGAAAACTCTACTCTTAGATACTTTTAGATAACATACAAACACTCCCTAATTACAAAATACCCAAAGTTACTAAATCCCAAAAACCCTAGCTAAGAATCTTTAAGAAAAGTTAGGGTTCTTCCAAATTTAAGAATACGAAGATGATTAGATGTTGAGATTCTTCTTCTCCTTTATTGATTTACACACAAAAATTACCAGGTGATCATGCATATTTTTACCATAGGGTTTAATATGCCTGCTCAATACGTAGAGGGGTTTAAGGATCTTAGAACGTGGCTCTCCGGTCCGGCTACCGTGAATAACCCTGGCCGACATGATGATGTCGGCGGGGTGGCCAAGTGATTAAGTCCACCTCCGATAACGGTTGTCGATCAAGAGGCCCCAAATAAGGTCGTAGGTACTAGCTTACGAAAGACTAACCTGTTAACCTTGAAAAGATGCTGAATGATGCTTTTTTACGTAATGTGTATCGTAGGTGATGGTTACGTAATATGTTGTGTATCGTAGGTGATGATTAGGGTTTGTATTTATAGGCAAACCCTAATTCTAGAACCGTCCCAGATCATGATAACTTCGTCCATAACTGACTCCCCCGAATCACGGATATAATTATGGAAAAGATATTTACTTGACAGCTAAGCAACCGCCGTACCGGGAACAAAGGCATTCGTACGTCGCATAACGCACACAAGAACACGCATACGCACAATAGTGATTGCCCGCATACATATGTGGTGCGCCTGCGGGTTGCGGTATCATTATGTCCCCCCAGTTTGATGTTATATGGCGCAAGGCGTATGACATCAAACTATTAAGCGAAAAAGAAAAAACAAGAAAACGACTAGCATTTAATATTCCGCGTGCGTCTCGATGCCATTAAATGCCTGTCACAATCGCAGAAGCCCATTCGGCTGACATGACATAAAGTGGCAGTGTGGCAGGCGCGTGCCAACCACGCGCGTATATGTAATCATACCCAACTGGCATCCACGCGCATAAATAAAATGCTACCCGTCGATTGCGTTACACGTGTACAGCCACGATCACACCACTCCATCCCATGACCCCCAATCTTCCCTATAAATAGCCCATTTTGCAGCTCATTTCCACTTTCCTGCTTCAAGCTTCCTCGTTAAGCTGCCAATTTGAATTCCGATCAAAAATCAAACATTCCGGTCACCATTTAAAGGTTAGTATTCATCCGATTACTCCTAGAAAATGGCTAAAGCTAACGAGACGTATGTATATAGCGTAGAGTCTGTTATAGAGCAGAAGCACGTAGATCACTTAGTGAAATAGTACCCCCTTAGCCAAGTACAATGCGGTGCCCCCTTTGTCCAATCAACGAGCCCACGAGCCACCGGAGAAAAAGGTGGCTATTTACGAACATGCTTTTAAGCATGGAAATTTTAGGGTTCCTCCCACCGATTTCTTTCTAGGCGTGCTAGATCACTTTAAGGTCGGATTAGGTCAGTTACACCCTTACGCTATAGGGAAAATAGTCTTGTTCGAGATGTGGTGCGTTGCACTCAACAAAGTGCCCCTGGTGAAGGTGTTTTGCCATTTATACCGACTAGCCTACCACCACAAATCGTGGTTCACCTTCTTCGCTCGTCAAAACTTCACCAAGACCCCAAAATCGAATGCGGGGAATTGGAACGAGACATTCTTTTTCATCGACCAAACTGTGGTGAGTGCAAACTTCTCGCAAACGCTGATATGGTTCGAGAAGGTGGAGAAGGATGTAAACAAGACCCCCACCCTGAATGACGACGAAAGGAAACTATTAGCGGAGTGTGCAAACGCACAGCTAGTGCATCGATCATATGGGAACGTGATGCTGCGGTTAGGGAAGATATCCGCACATTGGCCATGGGAGGATGTGCGCCCAGCCATAGTCGGACCGGATGGAAAGGGTAGGAATAGTATAATCACGTACTAACAGCTGTTTTTGTATGTATATTATCTAACGCATGCGTGTATCTTTGCAGAAATGAGGATGAAGAAGGTGCTGACTGCGGAAGAGATTGCGAAAATCTCCTTCCGCAAGCAAGATGTGAACGTACAGCTAGAGCAGGAGAAAGCTAGCGATAACGTGGGGCTATCGCCTGCGGCATCTGGCAACAAACGCAAAGCAGCTGAGACTTCTGCAGCTCAGCAGAAGAAGAAGAAGATGACTCCCAAACAAAGGGAGGACATGCGGAACGATAACTTTGTTCCAATCGAGCCGCGCTCCGCAGAACTACCTCCCCACATTACTGGTAAGCCTCCATTCCTTGCGCGTATACCACATACTAAAGTTTACGTTATAACTATTTACTGATATGCAGAGCATGTGGAGGAGACGCAGCCGTCCACCCCGCGGGTCAACCCAGATCTCGAAGCTACCGCCACATCAAAGGATAAGGCGATACACGTGGATTCTGATTCCACACCAACTCCTCCGCAAGGTAGCTTCTGCCTTGCCAACCTCGGCCAACTCACACAGTCTTCTGCGGAAAATGCCGCAGAGCAGTCTGCGTTCCTGCAGCAAATCTTTCGGGCCGAATTCTGCGTGCAACTGGCCGCTCTGCCGTTCAACCAGGCGCACAATGCCTTCATTCAAAACGGCCTGGTATTTTTCGGCATGTTTGTGGATCAGGCCCGCCGCTCCTCCAGCATATACCAGCTAGCTCTGCGCAAAGAGGTAGAGCTAGGGCTACTGCAGGCGGGTGTAGATCAGGTCAAGAAGGATAGGGATGCTGCTGAGGAGGCACGCAAGGCGGTTGAGTCGACCGCGAATGAAACCAAAACTGTGCTGATTGAGGAAAGAAAAAAGAGCCGCGAGCTGGTTGGTGCGGTTGAGCAGGCGAAGGGGGATGCAGAGCGTTTGCGGTCGGAGCTTGAGAAAGTGATGAGGGAAAGGGATGACGCGGTAACCAACCGCGAACTGGCAGAGGCGGATCTAGCGGAGCTGCGCACCGCACTCCCTACTCTTGCGCAAAAGGTGATGGACTCAGAGCCTGTGTCCGACAAGTTCAATGCCTACGTTGATGCGGTCAGGGACCATGAAATCAACAAGGCTGTGCAGGAGGTAATCCAAGCTTGCGGTCTAACACCGCCGTTCCCCGACATCGTTCAAAAGAAGCTAAAAGAGGGAACGGCTGCGGCGTTAATGGAGGCGGAAGAAGCCATCAAGTTCATCCCTATCCCCCTAATCAACGCATTTTCTGCGGACCCGAACATGTCGATCGATGGGTTTTTGAAGGAGGATTATTAGTGTTGGATTGCGCTGTAAGTCCTATGCTTAGGCAGGTATTTGTATTTTTGTAGCCCTAAGTCCCGTGTTGGGCAGGCGTTTCAAACAATTACCTCTTATGTAACAACTTAATTTGATGTATATATATTTCTGTTATGCATGCGTACTGTGTTTATTTGTTTATATATCGCGAATCAAAACAAAAGGTGAACCGCATGCCCATGTGCATAGTTAACCAAAACTCATGCGTATGCGGATGGTACTGCGTAAAATAAACCAATACTTTAACAATTTACAATTTAGACTCAGAAGCTACTGCGTTTTTGCTTTGTCATGTACTAGAGGTGCACGGTAGCTGTATGGTAAGCAACGCAACTAAAAACAAGCCAATGTCTTTATGCTTAAGAGTTCCACAAGCAAACCAATGCGAGAGTAATTACACACAAGCAAACCAATGCTTGTAATTTTTTAAGTCGACTTTGCAGTCATCTAGTCTGCGTGGCGCTTGGCTAGGGGAAAACCAATTCCCTTTGCCTGCCGTTAGCGTCTAGCCTTGTAACCAAACAGGCTTCTGCCGCACGGGGGCTAGAGGACACCCCTTAAGTAGGCAAGAACCGCATACAAAAAAGATTTAAACAACAAAAGTATGCGCGAGTAAATATTTAATTGGCATTAATCACAATTACAACCGCGACACATCCAAACGGACAGAAATTGCATAGAAAAAATAATGTGCTATAATAAACTGGAGTGATCAGGTCCACCTAGCTACATATAATATTTTTTCAATAACGTCGCATGCCAAGTGTGTTTCACAGGTTTTCCATCTAATGTCTCGAGATGGTACGCCCCGGTATTGTTTGCCTTCGCTACCCTGTATGGACCTTCCCAATCGGGGCCCAGTTTTCCAGTATCCTCCGCATGACTTGCGTCGTTCTGATGCCAAACCAAGTCACCGCACTTGTAAGAGCGCGAACGCACACGCTGATTATAGTACTTTGCAATTTTTTGCTTGTTATTTGCTTCGTTGACAGCCGCAGAGAGTCTGTGCTCTTCCAGCAAATTAAGATTTTCCTGCAAAGCTTCAGAGTTATTTTTCTCATCAAAATTTTGTATGCGGAACGTTGGTACCCCAATTTCTGCGGGTACAACAGCTTCTGATCCATAGACCAAACTGAATGGGGTCTCACCAGTGCTTGCTTTGGGTGTTGTTCTATGCGCCCATAAAACCTTCGGTAGTTCATCCACCCAACCAACGCGACCATGACCCAACCTAGCTTTGATTCCAGCTACTATATCCCGGTTGGTGACTTCGCACTGGCCATTCGCCTGCGGATGCGCAACAGATGTAAAAGTTTGCTTAATATTAAGCTCCGCGCACCAGCTGCGAAAAGGGTCACCCGCGAACTGCGTACCGTTATCACTAACAATTTCGTTTGGTATACCAAATCGACAGACGATGTCTTCCCATACACAATTTCGCACCCTTTTTCCTGAGATTGCTGCCATCAGTCTCGCTTCGACCCACTTTGTGAAATAGTCGATTGCAACAATCAAGAATTTGATGTTTCCTGCGTGTGCAGAATGTGCGTAAGATACTGATGTGAGTAGCATGTTTAGAAAATAAATGATAAAATTACCTCGGCCTTTTGGGAATGGTCCGACTATGTCGATTGCCCATTTGCAGAATGGCCATGGTGAGGAGACTGGTATCATTGGATGCGCAGGTGCTCTGCTAATAGGTGCATGTATTTGGCATGATTCGCATTGCTTAACTATGCGCGCAGTATCCGCGTACATGGTGGGCCAATAATATCCTAGCCGCATTATTTTTGACACAATGGACTTGTGCCCCGAATGGAGTGCGCATGCACCCTTATGCACCTCGCGTACAACTTCCTCCGCCTCTTTCGGGCCAATGCACCTTAAGTACGGTCCCAAATAATTCTTTCGATATAGGACGTCACCCTCAAGGGCATACAGCGGTGCCTTAACGCGGACTTTCTTTGCATCAGCGGAATCCGCAGGAGAAGTGCCATCCCGCAGAAAAGCCACGATGGGCGTCATCCATGCTGAGCTTGATTCCTCAACTGGTGCCACTAAAGGCATCATAACAATGGATTTCGCATTTAGTTCTTCTATTAGAACTTTCTTCCCCATATGATCAAAAGCCAAGGCAGCCAGTTTGCTTAGCGCATCCGCTTTCTTATTTTGCCCCCGCATTACGTGGGAGATTTGAAAAGCTTCAAACTGGTCAGCGAGGTTGTGAACAAGCGATAGATATTGCTGCATGGCTATGTCATGCGCTTCGAAATCTCCGCTGACTTGACTGCATACTAGCTTTGAATCCACATATGCGTGCAAAATTTTAACATTTAACTTATGCGCAATGCGCATACCTGCTAACAGAGCCTCATACTCTGCTTCGTTGTTCGTAACAGCAAAATTAAACCGCAGTGTGTGTGTATGCTCTTCGCCATCCGGGCCTGTTAAAATTACACCCGCACCTGCACCAGATGCGCTGCACGCACCATCGGTGTACAATTCCCATGGTGACAAAGTTGGTGCAGGTGGATCCTGATGTTCTGCTGATGCCTCGACATCCGCAGGTAATTCTGCTAGGTAATCAGCAAGTATTTGACCCTTAACCGCACTGCGCGAAGAAAAATTTATTTCATGTTCTCCTAATTCAACTGCCCACTTAGCCATTCGGCCAGAAATCTCAGGCTTGTATAACACCTGAAAGAAAAATGATAGCGTTAGTCAATGCGGTAACCCCGGTCATTGCCCCAAAGTAGGCGTTTACCAACCTGTTTGATTGGTTGATCAGTTAGGACCACGATTGGATGTGCTTGAAAATATCGGCGCAAACGCCGCGCCGTATGGACCAGCGCATATACGAGCTTTTCTATCAGTGAGTAGTTTACTTCGCTTGATGTCAGCGTCTTGCTTACGAAGTAGACCAGCATTTGCGTCTGAGAAAAACCTCAGTCGTTAAGTTTCTGCGAAATAAATAAAGCATGTAAATTAATGGATTACCTTTTCGCGATCCACGATGAGAACTGAACTGACAGCTTCCTTCGATGCCGCGAGGTACAGCGTTAGCGTTTCTCCTGATACTGGTGCAGTAAGTGTTGGTAATTCCGCAAGCACCTTTTTCATCTCCTGAAAGGCTGATTCTGCTTCCTGAGTCCATACGAAGTCTTTTTTCTTTAAGCAATTCTTCAAAGTATTGAAGAATGGTAATTGTCGCTCTGCGGCCTTCGACAAAAACCGCATGATCGCCGCAAGCTTCCCGGTTAGACTCTGCACGTCTTTCTTTGTTTTCGGAGATGGCAAACTATCAATGGCTTCAATCTTTTTGGGATTTGCCTTGATTCCCCGCGCTGTCACCACATGACCAAGAAACTTGCCTTCCTCTTCTCCAAAACTACACTTGAGCGGGTTAAGCTTCATGTTTATTCTTCGTAGAGACGTAAATATTTCTAGGATGTCCGTGAGCATTTCTTCTTCAGTGTTGCTCTTAATTACCAAGTCGTCAACGTACGCTTCAAGATTCCTGCCAATTTGGTGTT
The DNA here is from genome assembly GCF_046630445.1 of Rutidosis leptorrhynchoides. NCBI lineage: Eukaryota > Viridiplantae > Streptophyta > Magnoliopsida > Asterales > Asteraceae > Rutidosis > Rutidosis leptorrhynchoides. Next base: position 592,944,973 of record NC_092335.1, on the reverse strand, counting down.
TGAATGCCGCATCAATTACGCGCTGATAGGTTGCGCCTGCGCTTTTTAATCCGAAGGGCATATTCGTATAATAGTAGATACCTTGCGGTGTATGAAAAGCAGTTTTGTCCTCATTTTCGGCAGCCATTAAGATTTGGTGATAACCCTTGTATGCATCTAGAAAACACTTGTACCGAAAACCTGACAGTGATTCCACCTTCCAATCTATCTCCGGGAGAGGATAGTTGTCCTTGGGACATGCTTTATTAATATCCTTAAAATCAACACACATCCGCCAGTTACCGTCAGCCTTTTTCACCAACACAGGATTAGCAACCCATGTCTGATAGCGCACTTCCCGCAGAATGTTTGCTTTGACTAGGTTATCTACTTCTGCGCACATCTAATCACTGCGTTCAAGAGCCATATGCCGCTTCTTTTGCCTAACGGGCGTGAGTGATGGATTAACATTCAATTTATGTTCCGCAATATCTCGCGGAACCCCAGTCATGTCTGATTCGCGCTACGCGAAAACATCTGCGTTTGCGGATAATATTCCATGTAGCTTAGCCTTGGTTTCAGCTGACAAACCTGCGCCGATTTTAATTCGCTTATCCGGATGTAAACGATTCGCTATGACCGCACAATTTGCGAGTTGTTGCCCCACGCTGGGAGTGCTTATAGGCACAACTGAGCCACACAACTCAGTTGTTTAATGGGACGCAATCATGGCAACGCCTCCCACTGTAGGAAACTTAATCAAGCTGTAGTGACCCGAACTTTTCCATATTTATATATATATTAAATGAAATTGTTATTTACATGATTAAGTGTTTCCAACATGTTAAGCAATCAAACTTGTTAAGACTTGATTAATTGAAATAGGTTTCATATAGACAATTGACCACCCAAGTTGATCGGTGATTCACGAACGTTAAAACTTGTAAAAACTATACGATGACATATATATGGTTATATATATAGTTAACATGATTTTATTATAAGTATGTATCTCATTAGGTATTTTAACAATGAGTTATATACATAAAAATGAGACTATTAATTTAAGAAACTCGAAAACGATATATATAACGATTATCGTTATAACAACGTCTTACTAGGTACATATGAATCATATTAAGATATTGATACACTTGGTTAATTATGTTAAATGATAAGTAAATATATTATTAAGTGTATTAACAATGAAATACATATGTAAAAATAAGACTACTAACTTAATGATTTCGAAACGAGACATATATGTAACGATTATCGTTGTAACGACATTTAACTGTATATATATCATACTAAGATATATTATATATCATAATATCATGATAATATAACAATTTAACATCTCATTTGTTATAATAAACAATGGGTTAACAACATTCAACAAGATCGTTAACCTAAAGGTTTCAAAACAACATTTACATGTAACGACTAACGATGACTTAACGACTCAGTTAAAATGTATATACATGTAGTGTTTTAATATGTATTCATACACTTTTGAAAGACTTCAAGACACTTATCAAAATACTTCTACTTAACAAAAATGCTTACAATTACATCTTCGTTCAGTTTCATCAACAATTCTACTCGTATGCACCCGTATTCGTACTCGTACAATACATAGCTTTTAGATGTTTTTACTATTGGTATATACACTCCAATGATCAGCTCTTAGCAGCCCATGTGAGTCACCTAACATATGTTGGAACCATCATTTGGCAACTAGCATGAAATATCTCATAAAATTACAAAATTACATATCCTTTATATCTAATCCATACACCAACGACCAAAAACACCTACAAACACTTTCATTCTTCAATTTTCTTCATCTAATTGATCTCTCTCAAGTTCTATCTTCAAGTTCTAAGTGTTCTTCATAAATTCCAAAAGTTCTAGTTTCATAAAATCAAGAATACTTCCAAGATTGCAAGTTTACTTCCAAGTTTTCTAAATCCATTCCAAGTAATCATCCAAGATCAAGAAACCTTTGTTACTTACAGTAGGTTATCTTTCTAATACAAGGTAATAATCATATTCAAACTTTAATTCAATTTCTATAACTATAACAATCTTATTTCGAGTGGAAATCTTGAAATTGTTTTCGTGTCATGATACGGCTTCAAGAACTTTCAAGCCATCCAAGGATCCTTTGAAGCTAGATCCATTTTTCTCTTTTCCAGTAGGTTTATCCAAGGAACTTAAGGTAGTAATGATGTTCATAACATCATTTGATTCATACATATAAAGCTATCTTATTCGAAGGTTTAAACTTGTAATCACTAGAACATAGTTTAGTTAATTCTAAACTTGTTCGCAAACAAAAGTTAATCCTTCTAACTTGACTTTTAAAATCAACTAAACACATGTTCTATATCTATATGATATGCTAACTTAATGATTTAAAACCTGGAAACACGAAAAACACCGTAAAACCGGATTTACGCCGTCGTAGTAACACCGCGGGCTGTTTTGGGTTAGTTAATTAAAAACTATGATAAACTTTGATTTAAAAGTTGTTATTCTGAGAAAATGATTTTTATTATGAACATGAAACTATATCCAAAAAAATTATGGTTAAACTCAAAGTGGAAGTATGTTTTCTAAAATGGTCATCTAGACGTCGTTCTTTCGACTGAAATGACTACCTTTACAAAAACGACTTGCAACTTATTTTTTCGACAATAAACCTATACTCTTTTTGTTTATATTCATAAAATAGAGTTCAATATGAAACCATAGCAATTTGATTCACTCAAAACGGATTTAAAATGAAGAAGTTATGGGTAAAACAAGATTGGATAATTTTTCTCATTTTAGCTACGTGAAAATTGGTAACAAATCTATTCCAACCATAACTTAATCAACTTGTATTGTATATTATGTAATCTTGAGATACCATAGACACGTATACAATGTTTCGACCTATCATGTCGACACATCTATATATATTTCGGAACAACCATAGACATTTTATATGTGAATGTTGGAGTTAGCTATACAGGGTTGAGGTTGATTCCAAAATATATATAGTTTGAGTTGTGATCAATACTGAGATACGTATACACTGGGTCGTGGATTGATTCAAGATAATATTTATCGATTTATTTCTGTACATCTAACTGTGGACAACTAGTTGTAGGTTACTAACGAGGACAGCTGACTTAATAAACTTAAAACATCAAAATATATTAAAAGTGTTGTAAATATATTTTGAACATACTTTGATATATATGTATATATTTTTATAGGTTCGTGAATCAACCAGTGGCCAAGTCTTACTTCCCGACGAAGTAAAAATCTGTGAAAGTGAGTTATAGTCCCACTTTTAAAATCTAATATTTTTGGGATGAGAATACATGCAGGTTTTATAAATGATTTACAAAATAGACACAAGTACGTGAAACTACATTCTATGGTTGAATTATCGAAATCGAATATGCCCCTTTTTATTAAGTCTGGTAATCTAAGAATTAGGGAACAGACACCCTAATTGACGCGAATCCTAAAGATAGATCTATTGGGCCTAACAAACCCCATCCAAAGTACCGGATGCTTTAGTACTTCGAAATTTATATCATATCCGAAGGGTGTCCCGGAATGATGGGGATATTCTTATATATGCATCTTGTTAATGTCGGTTACCAGGTGTTCACCATATGAATGATTTTTATCTCTATGTATGGGATGTGTATTGAAATATGAAATCTTGTGGTCTATTGTTACGATTTGATATATATAGGTTAAACCTATAACTCACCAACATTTTTGTTGACGTTTAAAGCATGTTTATTCTCAGGTGAATACTAAGAGCTTCCGCTGTTGCATACTAAAATAAGGACAAGATTTGGAGTCCATGTTTGTATGATATTGTGTAAAAACTGCATTCAAGAAACTGATTTCGATGTAACATATTTGTATTGTAAACCATTATGTAATGGTCGTGTGTAAACATGATATTTTAGATTATCATTATTTGATAATCTACGTAAAGCTTTTTAAACCTTTATTTATGAAATAAAGGTTATGGTTTGTTTTAAAAATGAATGCAGTCTTTGAAAAACGTCTCATATAGAGGTCAAAACCTCGCAACGAAATCAATTAATATGGAACGTTTTTAATCAATAAGAACGGGACATTTCAGTTGGTATCCGAGCGTTGGTCTTAGAGAACCAGAAATTTGCATTAGTGTGTCTTATCGAGTTTGTTAGGATGCATTAGTGAGTCTGGACTTCGACCGTGTTTTCTTTAAAAATGATTGCTTAACATTTTTGTTGGAAACTATATATTATTAACATGTATAGATTATGTGATATATTAATCTCTTAACATGTTTGATATTGTGTGATAGATGTCTACCTCTTGCACAAATCCCATTGACTCACCTAATAATAACGAAGAGTCGAATATATATTGGACTGATTCACAAGTTCCCGAAGAAGAACCGGAAGAAGAATCAGAACCGGAAGAGGAGGAACTGGAGGAGGAAATAGAACCGGTGGGGGAAATAATAAAACGGTTAAGTAAAAGAAAATCCTCAACCAAATCACCTAGGTTAATTATGGTCAATGGTGTTTCCGCCAAGGAAGCAAAATATTGGGAGGATTACCAATTCTCCGATGAATCGGATTCCGACGAGAATTCCGATGATGTTATAGAAATTACCCCAACTGAAAATAATAAGGGAAAATAATAAGGGAAAAGGCATAAAAATAGAGAAATCTAATTCCAACCCCGATGAACTTTATATGTATCGTCAACCCCCGAAGCCCTTAAGTTGTAACAATGACCCGGGAACCTCTAAACCACCAGGTTTTTCTAAACCGTTGTGGAAAACGACAGCTCGTATTAGGGGAACATCATATATCCCTAGAAACTTGGCAAAACGAACCAAAACCGAAGAAGAAGAAATGAGCGAGTCGGAATAAGATAGTTGTATTCGTGTGGTGTAATATATGTAATATAGTGTGCTTATGCTTTATGATATATGTAAAAATTGCTTGTATTAATAAGTATTTTTTTTTATGAATCTAACTCTTGTCTATTGATGTTATACGAGGTGTATATAAAATAGCTTTATATTTTAGCAGGAAATACTATTAAATACGATACAATTTTACACAAGATATTTATTTATTTAGAGAATGGATATACTTAAACCTTGCTACAACACTTATAGGCAGTGTACCTAATCGTACAGTAGTGTAGTTTTTAGTAAGTCCGGTTCGTTCCACAGGGAAAATCTTTAAACAAAGCTTAACGCTATATTAGTTTACTTTTATAAAAATACAAATATATATATAAGTAATATTATTATTATAAAGGGGGGTTTTACCGTTTAATGACCGGTTTGTCGATTTTAAAACTTTAGTCGCAGTTAAAACCAAATGTAAAATAATAAATAAATACAAGACTTAATTTAAAGCGTAAAGTAAATAACGATAATGAAATTGCGAATAATAAAAGTGCGATAAAATAAACTTGCGATAATTAAAAAGTACGATAATTAAAAGTGCAATTAAATACAATAACAATAAAAATGCGATAATTAGAAGTGCAATTAAATATAAAATAAAGGAAATTAAATATGAAATAAAAGAATTATGCTTATTTAAACTTCCGCAACCATGATGTTTGACGTGTTGATTTTAGTTTTATGCCCATGGGTTAATTGTCCTTTGTCCTGGATTATTTAATATGTCCGTCTGGTTTTTGTCCATAACAGTCCATCAGTCATAAATATAAAGTGCGAGTGTCCTCGTCAAATTATCCTTATACCCGAAGTTAAATATTCCAACTAATTGGGGACTTAAACTGTAACAAGATTTTAATACTTTGTTTAATAATTACACCAGGATGTCGACTGAGTGTAACCCAAGGTTTTAATATTTTGTTATCAATTATACCAAGTGTCCTTGTACATAATTTCACCACTGTTTTAATTATTCTAGTGGCTATTAATCCATTCCCGTGTCCGGTTAAATGAACGATTATTCGTACATATAAATACCCCGCCCATCGTGTCCGATCGAGTGTATATGGTAATTTATAGGGACGCCCAATTGTAAATCTTTATATTAACATTAACAAACTATCATTTAGTTAAACAAATATAAAGCCCATTAATAGCCCATAGTCTAATTTCCACAAGTGTCGTTCTTTTGTCCAAACTCCAATTATGGTACAAAGCCCAATTACCCAATTTTAGTAATTAGCCCAACATCATGATTACTTCGGATTAAATAAGCATAATAATAACTTAGCTACGAGACATTAAATTAAAAAGGTTGAACATAACTTACAATGATTAAAAATAGCGTAGCGTTACACGGACAGAATTTCGACTTACACCCTTACAACATTTGCTAACATACCCTTATTATTAGGATTAAAATTAAAATTAAAATTAAAATATAAATTATAAATATAAATATTACGTATATAGATAGAGAGATTGATGGATATTGGATGAAAAATTGATCAGAATTCGTTGGGCTTTATAGGGAGTTTCAGTTTTTGGGGCTCCGCGACTCGCGGCCCATTCCTTCTTCAAACTCCGCGAGTCGCGGAGTTTGTAAATACAGCTCACTCCATTTTGGCTCTTTGTTTACCGACGGTTTATTATATAAATATAATATATATATAATTTATATAATTAATTATATATTATATTATATTTATATACATAGTTAACTTGTAATTTTTAGTCCGTTGCGTCGAGCGTTGAGAGTTGACTCTGGTCCCGGTTCCGGATTTTCGAACGTCCTTGCGTACAATTTAATATCTTGTACTTTGCGTTTTGAATCTTGTACTCTTGTAATTTCGAGACGTTTCTTATCAATAATTGGAACCTCTTTGATTGTCTTTTGTACTTTTGAGCTTTTTGGTCATTTGCGTCTTCAATTCGTCGAATCTGTCTTTTGTCTTCACCTTTTATTATTTAAACGAATATCACTTGTAAATAGAACAATTGCAACTAAAAGCTTGTCTTTCTTGAGGAATAATGCTATGAAATATATGTTCGTTTTTAGCATTATCAAATATTCCCACACTTGAGCGTTGCTTGTCCTCAAGCAATATCGTCTTGAAATACTAGAATCACTTCTTTATTCTTCATACTTTGTACATCAGTGATTTCTATACGGCGGTATAAACAATGGTAGTAACGATGTGGTTTACAGTCCCAAATGACTATAAAATTTAGATCCATTAAGGAAATTGGATCTTTGTGAAAACATTTGATCTTTTGAAAATTAAATCTAGTTTTTACCCTAGATAAGTTTTCCGGAATAACCCTTCACCGGTGTTTGCAAAATATTTTTGTGGGCTTGGTGGGTTTCAGATTTGAAAATTTTAGCTCAAAACTTGCAGTTTTGTGTCATCCACTTGCTAACCTTGTATTAGGAAAGCAACACGTCTAGTTTACTTGTCCCGTATATTACCTTTCGGTAAACTACCGTCCGGTTGTAAAGGAAAGCGTTGAACAAGCAACTGTTAAGGCAATGTCCCCTGACATGCTTTTAATTATGGTCTATAACGTGTCGGACGCAATTACTATCCTTTGTAGGAGCAATAGTAAAGCTCACCCTTATAATTTGTCGGTCTGGCACAAGGTCCTGTCTTTGACCATGCTATGCAACCACCGTTCTTACGGTTGACACTCGATTTGGTTCAGATGACCTAATAAATTCCCGGTGAATTCCTAGGATTTTACGTTCAATGGTAATGAACGCATTGAAAATGGGTTTTCAGAAAACAAATCGGTTTATAATTTGATCAAAATATTTTCTCGTTCAAGCTCGAGTTTAGATATCATTGAATTCCATGAGTTTGAATTCTCAATCTTTAAGGTCAATCTCTAGGATTGAGTAATATCAGGCTTAAAAGCTGACTTTTAATCTTTAAGGAGATTATCCTTTCTGGGGATCTGATTCATTAGTCTTATCCAGCTAATTTGCACGGTGCCCTCCCCATTTTACAAGACAGATCCTCTCATGGTTAGGATAAGTCTGACCACTTGGCGACCCTGTTTAATGCTGAGGTCCGTGGATTTCCTGCTGATTTTAGTGATGACTTTTTCTAGGTTTTTCGTCAACCTACAGCTGGTCTGGACGACAACTTCATGACCTAAATCAAGAAGCGCGTTTCTTTTTCGGAAGACTTTACTTCCTTTTAATGATGGAATTGATTCATCGTGTAGATCCATCTCTTCTTTTCTTTCATCGGGTAAAACAGTTTAGTTTAGTCCAAAGCAAAAGTATTTTCAGTTATTTGTATAAAAATATGTGACATATGTTTTGAATAACTTGGAGAATTTTCCCACACTTGGCTTTTATTTTCCTTTTTATTGTTCTCTATTCCATTTTAAATGAATTTTAACATTTTGGTTTGTTTCTCAATTTATGTCCTTTTCGAGGTAACAATAATTTCGGTGTTAAAACCTAGTTTTATCATTCATAAATATGTATAAACATGATTTTGAGTTCATTTAATTGAAAATTTTGAAAATTTTTACTAGAATTGGGTAGTCAGTATATAAGACTAGGGCTGTTCTTTATTATCAGAGAGCACTAGATTCTAATACAACTACTACTTTACTAGTATTTTTTTTTAATGGTAACCAAGTGTTTAAGATAAAAATTTTAAAAATCCGAAAGAATTTAACCCCTTCCCACACTTAAGATCTTGCAATGCCCTCATTTGCAAGAAATCAGTAACAATTTAAATTATTGAGGGTGATTTGTGTGAAAATGATTAAATTTTATCAAAGTTTCCAAACATATTTGTGTTTGCTTGCTGAATGATGATAAGGCTAAAAATGAACACATATTTTACAGCATTATTTCCCAAGAAAGACAAGATTTTAGTTGATATTGTTCGATTTACAAGCACTATTCGTTTAAATATTAAAAAGTGAAGATAAAAGGCAGATTCGACAAATTGAAGACGGAAAGGTCCAAAAAGCTAAAAAGTACAAGATTCAATCAAAAAGGTTCAAATTATTGATGAGGAACGTCTCAAAATAACAAGAGTACAAGTTACAAGACGCAAAGTACGCGATTTAAAATAATACGCGAAGACGTCCGAAAATCCGGAACCGGGACCTGAGCCTAGAAGAAACGCCCGACGCAACGGACCAAAAATATCTAGTCTACTATTCACAAGAATATAATATAATATATATATAATTATATATAATTATATATTATATATTATTATATTACGTCGGCAAGAAGAAAACAAAGCAATTTGGCTGGATCCAGGGTGGCCATGCGACTCGCATGGCCAGAGGCACAAAATCCATGCGAGTCGCATGGAGTGAAAATGCTGGTCAGGTCCTATATAAAGCCAGTTTTCTGCCGAGTTTTAAAATAGAAAATATATCTCTCTCTCTCATATATACGATATATATATATATATAATTTATATTTTAATTTTAATTTTAATTTTAATTCTAATAATAAGGGTATGTTAGCGAATGTTGTAAGGGTGTAAGTCGAAATTCTGTCCGTGTAACGCTACGCTATTTTTAATCATTGTAAGTTATGTTCAACCTTTTTATATTAATGTCTCGTAGCTAAGTTATTATTATGCTTATTTAAAACGAAGTAATCATGATGTTGGGCTAATTACTAAAATTGGGTAATTGGGCTTTGTACCATAATTGGGGTTTGGACAAAAGAACGACACTTGTGGAAATTAGACTATGGGCTATTAATGGGCTTTATATTTGTTTAACTAAATGAAAGTTTGTTAATGTTAATATAAAGATTTACAATTGGGCGTCCCTATAAATTACCATATACACTCGATCGGACACGATGGGCGGGGTATTTATATGTACGAATAATCGTTCATTTAACCGGACACGGGAATGGATTAATAGCCACTAGAATAATTAAAACAGGGGTGAAATTACATTCAAGGGTAATTGGTGTAATTGTTAACGAAGTAGTAAAACCTTGGTTTACACGCAGTCGATAACCTGGTGTATTCATTAAACAAAGTATTAAAACCTTGTTACAATTCGAATCCCCAATTAGTTGGAATATTTAACTTCGGGTATAAGAATAATTTGATGAGGACACTCGCACTTTATATTTATGACTGATGGACTGTTATGGACAAAAACCAGACGGACATATTAAATAATCCAGGACAAAGGACAATTAACCCATGGGCATAAAACTAAAATCAACACGTCAAACATCATGATTACGGAAGTTTAAATAAGCATAATTCTTTTATTTCATATTTAATTTCCTTTATTTTATATTTAATTGCACTTCTAATTATCGCACTTTTATTTATTGTTATTTAATCGCACTTTTAATTATCGTACTTTTTAATTATCGCAAGTTTATTTTATCGCACTTTTATTATTCGAAATTTCATTATCGTTATTTACTTTACGCTTTAATTTAAGTCTTGTATTTATTTTATATTTTACATTAGGTTTTAACTGCGACTAAAGTCTTAAAATCGACAAACCAGTCATTAAACGGTAAAAACCCCCCTTTATAATAATAATATTACTTATATATATGTTTGTATTTTTTAAAAAAGTAAACTAATATAGCGTTGAGCTTTGTTTAAAGATTTCCCTGTGGAACGAACCGGACTTACTAAAAACTACACTACTGTACGATTAGGTACACTGCCTATAAGTGTTGTAGCAAGGTTTAAGTATATCCATTCTATAAATAAATAAATATCTTGTGTAAAATTGTATCGTATTTAATAGTGTTTTCGCACTAAAAATATAACTATTTTATATACACCTCGCATAACATCAAGTATTTTTGGCGCCGCTGCCGGGAAAAACGCCGAAGCAAAACGCCATATATTTTTTTTTAGTTATAATTAGTTTTTGTAAAATTTATATTTTTGTTTAAAAATTAAAAATATAAAAAAAAAAAAAAATCTTTTAAAATCGAAAAAAAAAAAAAATATATTTTAAAGTGTATTTTAAGTTTTTCTTTATTATTTACAAAATATTAAAGTATTTGTATTTTATTTTAGTATTTTATTAAGTTTTTATTTAAATTATATATTTATATCTTATATTATATATAAAACAGAAATTAAAAATAAATATTAAATAATTACGTGACCTGTCATTTGAACCAGTCCAATTGAACCAGTTCAGAATGGCCATGCGACTCGCATGACCCACCCCCTTATTCCATGCGACTCGCATGAAGGGGTTGACCAGGCCACAAACGAACCCTAATTCCGCATTTATTACGGATATTATTTAATTATTATTATTTAAACCCTAAAACTATTATTATTATTATAATTAAGTTTTTAATTTATTTAGTTATTTTTACTTTTGTTTAGTTTTATTAATTATTTACTTAATACTATAATATAAAAAAAATATAAAAATAATATTTTTATAAAATCTAATATTTTTATAACTTTTTATAACTTTTATATTTTTGTATCTTTTAATTATTTTAGCGTAATTTTTATATTTTTATTATTCGTACTTAGTTTTTAGACATAGTATTTACCGTAGTAATCCTAGATTTTTAAGCTTTGCCGTAGAATTCCTTAAGTGCTTTTTCTTTAAACTAAGATTTAGGTGCTTTAGAATTTTGCGACGCCTTTTTAAGTTTTAGTTTCTTTTTAAGTTATTTCCATTTGGGATTTAGTTTTTCCTGTAAGCTTTAATATTTTTAGACACCTTTTACTATGTATCAATTATCATTCCAATTAGTAATTTCAATTTGCGATTATAATTTTAAGTTAGTTGTAGTAATAAGGTTAGGTTAGTCAAGTATTTTTAAGTTTTTATAAGTTTCTTTTATTTTTCCGTCACCTTTTATTTTTCAACCATTTTTCTTTTTCGACCTTTTGCGACGAACTCTTTTTCTCTCTTATTTCTCGCTATTCTAGTTTTTAGGACTTAGAATTTTTTCTACTTCTTATCTAAATTTCTTAAAATTACGAAAATTTATTTTGAGTGGTTAAATTGATAGACATCAAAATTTTCTGGTTCGTAGTAATAGTTGGATTTGTACGTGGACCGGGTTATTGGAGCCAAACAGTCCTCAATTATATTGAGACCAAACGAATCCTGCCCCTCTGCTGCATCTTTTGGCTATTCGAAACGTGGGCAAAATCAGAAAAGTCTATTAATTGGATAACTTATTATAATTTTTCTTTCCTTTTAAAAACTAATAGGATATTCAGTGAATGCACCGAGCAAGACGTTCATCACCTTTTGTACGTTCACCACCTGTAACTCGATCAAGACATCGTTTAGCAAATATAACCGCCGTTGATTTTTCTTTAGAATCATCATCCAGTCGACCAAGTACTTCAGTTCAAATTTCCGATAATCCATTTTTTGAACCCGACCTCACAATTGAGAATCCGGAAAATATTCAGGAACGGTTCGTAGATCCTGAACCATTAAACTTTCCTCTGGAACCACCAATCATTCAAACAGAGATTGTTGAGGAACGAACCATTAAATCTGAATCCTCTAGTGATACCGATTCAACAAATTCAATTATGGAGAATCTGGAACCCTTAAGTATGGAAGACCGAATGAGAGCTAAACGCACTGGCCAAGGTCACGCAATTACTCATCCAGACATTAATGCGCCAGATTATGAAATCAAAGGACAAATTCTACACATGGTGACTAATCAATGCCAATTTAGTGGTACGCCGAAGGAAGATCCAAATGAACATCTACGTACCTTTAATAGGATCTGCACACTATTTAAAATCTGAGAAGTGGAGGATGAACAGATATATCTCATGTTATTTCCCTGGACTTTAAAGGGAGAAGCCAAAGATTGGTTGGAATCGTTACCTGAAGGGGCGATCGATACATGGGACGTTTTAATTGACAAATTTCTTAAACAATTCTTTCCTGCATCTAAAGCCGTAAGACTTCAAGCAGAAATTGTTACGTTCACACAGAAACCAAATGAAACTCTATATGAGGCGTGGACAAGATATGGAAAGTTATTAAGAGGATGTCCGCAACATGGTTTAGACACCTGTCAAATAGTACAAATATTCTACCAAGGATGCGACATCACTACAAGGAAAGACATAGATATAGCAGCTGGTGGTTCTATTATGAAGAAAACCGAAAATGATGCTTACAAAATTATTGATAACACTGCTTCCCACTCACATGAGTGGCACCAAGAAAAAGACATCATTAGATCATCTAAAGCAGCTAGAGCCGATTCTAGCCATGACTTAGATTCCATTTCTGCAAAGATAGATGCTGTGGAGAGACGAATGGAAAAGATGACTAAGGATATTCACTCAATACGAATTAGTTGTGAGCAGTGTGGAGGACCACATTTGACAAAAGATTGTCTCAGTATTGAATTAACAATGGAACAAAGAGAGAATATTTCATACATAAACCAAAGGCCTGGAAATAATTATCAGAATAATTATCAACCGCCAAGACCAATTTACAATCAAAACCAGAATTATAACCGAAATATTCCATACAACAACCAACAAGGTCCTAGCAATCAACAAGTATCCAATAATACTTACAATCAGCAAAGACCTAATTTTCAAAACAAACCACCACAACAAACCGATGATAAAAAGCCGAATTTAGAAGATATGATGACGAAGCTAGTTGAAACTCAAACGCAGTTTTTCACATCTCAAAAACAAACCAATGAACAAAATGCTCAAGCATTTAGAAATCAACAAGCTTCTATTCAAAATCTGGAACAAGAAGTAAGTAACCTAGCAAGGTTAATAGGTGAAAGAAAACCGGGAAGTCTACCTAGTGATACAAATGCTAACCCCCGGAATGAAACAGCTAAAGCTATTACCACAAGAAGTGGTACAACACTTAAACCACCTGAAATACCTGTAACTTCTGATGAAACTATTCCTACTCCACAAGAACCACAACCTGATCAAGATAAGGAAAAAGAACCGGTAGTTGAAAAGGTTAATGAAGATAACACAGTTAAGGATAAACCTTATGTTAAACCATACCAACCACCACTTCCTTACCCGAGTAAAATGAAGAAAGAGAAACTTGAAGCCGAGCAATCCAAATTCTTGGATATGTTTAAACAGATAAATGTAAATCTTCCTTTCATTGATGTGATTTCAGGAATGCCAAGATATGCTAAATTCTTGAAAGATCTAATCTCAAATAGAAAGAAAATGGAAGAACTCTCGGCTGTTACTATGAATGCTAATTGTTCAGCAGTGCTGTTGAATAAGATACCAGAAAAACTATCTGATCCAGGAAGTTTCACAATTCCATGTTTTCTGGGTAGTCTTAGTTCAATAGAAGCATTGGCAGACTTAGGTGCTAGTATAAATCTAATGCCGTATTCACTATACGCTAAACTAGACCTTGGAGAATTGAAACCAACCAGAATAAGCATACAACTAGCCGATAGATCTATAAAATATCCTAGAGGGATAATGGAGAACATGCTAGTTAAAGTTGGTACTTTAGTATTTCCAGTAGATTTTGTTGTTTTGGACATGGAAGAAGATTCTCAAGTTCCTCTCATATTAGGAAGACCATTCTTAAACACGGCTAAAGCAATGATAGACGTGTTCGGTAAGAAACTGACCCTATGTATAGAGGATGAGAGTGTTACCTTTTCAGTTGATAGAGCAATGCAACAACCACAATCTGCAGATGATACATGTTATTATATTCAAACTATAGATGCACATGCAGAATTATTAGAAGAATTTCCAGAATTACAAGGAACAGGAGAATGTTCTTTAGGAGAAGGTAATGAACCAATTGATGAAGCTGAAATGTTAGCTACACTTATAGCTAATGGATATGAACCAACAACAGAAGAAATTCAAATGCTAAAAGAAGAAGACAGATATCGATATAAATCATCGATAGAAGAACCTCCGAAATTAGAGTTAAAGCCACTTCCAAACCATTTGGAATACGCTTATTTACATGGTGAATCTGAATTACCTGTAATAATATCGTCTTCTCTTACAGAAAATGAGAAATCACAACTCATTTCTGTGTTGAAAGCTCATAAACCAGCCATTGCATGGAAGATTCATGATATTAAAGGAATAAGTCCTTCGTATTGCACACATAAAATCCTTATGGAAGAAGGTCATAAAACGTATGTGCAACGCCAACGAAGACTAAATCCTAATATGCAAGATGTAGTTAAGAAAGAGATTATTAAACTGCTAGATGCAGGTTTGATATATCCAATCTCTGATAGTCCATGGGTAAGCCCAGTTCAATGCGTGCCTAAGAAGGGTGGCATGACTGTCATTACAAATGAGAAAAATGAGCTTATTCCTACTAGGACTGTAACAGGATGGCGTGTATGTATTGATTATAGAAAATTAAATGACGCCACCAGAAAAGATCACTTTCCCTCACCTTTCATAGATCAAATGTTGGAAAGATTAGCCGGAAATAGTTACTATTGTTTTCTAGATGGATTTTCCGGATATTTTCAAATTCCAATAGCACCCGAAGACCAAGAGAAAACCACATTCACGTGCCCTTATGGTACTTTTGCTTACAAACGCATGCCATTTGGACTTTGTAACGCCCCTACAACCTTTCAAAGGTGTATGATGGCGATTTTTCATGACATGATAGAAGAATGCATGGAAGTATTCATGGATGACTTTTCAGTCTTCGGTGATACATTTAAATCATGTCTAGTTAATCTGGAACGAATGCTAATTAGATGCGAAAAATCAAATCTAGTACTTAATTGGGAGTAATGCCATTTCATGGTTAAAGAAGGCATCGTTCTTGGACATAAAATTTCAAAAGAAGGAATTGAAGTGGATAGAGCTAAAGTAGATGTAATTGCTAAACTTCCACATCCCACCAATGTTAGAGGAGTTAGGAGTTTTCTAGGGCATGCCGGTTTTTACCGACGTTTCATAAAAGATTTTTCTAAAATTGCCACTCCTATGAATAAACTCCTAGAAAAGGATGCTCCATTCATCTTTTCAGATGAGTGTATCAAATCTTTTAATATTCTTAAAGAAAAACTCACTAATGCGCCGATCATGATAACACCAAATTGGAATCTACCATTTGAACTAATGTGCGATGCAAGTGATTTTGCAATGGGAGCCGTTTTAGGACAAAGGATTGAAAAACGATTTCAACCTATATATTATGCTAGTAAGACGTTACAAGGAGCACAAACGAACTATACAACTACTGAAAAAGAACTCCTTGCTATTGTCTTTGCTTTTGACAAATTTCGATCATATCTCGTTCTAGCAAAAACGGTGGTCTATACCGACCATTCTGCTCTTAGATACCTATTTTCAAAACAAGATGCTAAACCAAGATTAATCCGTTGGATCTTACTCTTACAAGAGTTTGATTTTGAAATCCGAGATAAAAGAGGAGCAGAAAATCTCGCCGCTGATCATCTTTCTCGTCTTGAAAATCCCGAATTAGAAGTTCTGAATGAATCAGCCATACAAGACAACTTTCCTGATGAATATCTATTGAAGATAGATTATAAAGAAATCCCATGGTTTGCAGACTATGCAAACTACTTAGTTTGTGGATTCCTTGAAAAAGGATTATCGTACCAAAGACGAAAGAAATTCTTCAGTGATATAAAACACTATTTCTGGGAAGATCCACATTTGTTTAAAAGTTGTCCCGATGGAATAATACGCCGATGTGTATTTGGAGATGAAGCTAGTAAAATTTTAAACCATTGTCACACAGGACCAACAGGAGGGCATTATGGGCCTCAACTAACAGCAAGAAAAGTTTATGAAGCTGGATTCTATTGGCCTACAATTTACAAAGACGCACACCTTGTTTGCAAATCCTGTGATGCATGTCAAAGGGCCGGAAAAATAAGTCAACCTGATGAAATGCCACAAAATGTCATCCAAGTATGTGAAGTATTTGACATTTGGGGTATTGACTTTATGGGTCCATTTCCAAAATCTAATAATAATCTATATATACTCGTAGCCATTGATTATGTATCTAAATGGGCGGAAGCACAAGCTCTCCCAACTAACGATGCACGAGTTGTAGTCAACTTTTTAAAACGTCTTTTTGCAAGGTTTGGAACACCGAAAGCTTTAATAAGTGATCGGGGTACTCATTTCTGTAATAATCAACTTGAGAAAGTTCTTAAAAGATATGGAGTAACTCATAAAATCTCCACCGCATATCATCCACAAACAAGTGGACAAGTTGAAAATACCAACCGAGCTTTAAAACGTATTCTAGAGAAAACCGTAGGATCAAATCCGAAGGAATGGTCCATTAAATTGGAGGATGCACTCTGGGCTTTTAGAACAGCCTACAAAACTCCAATTGGAACCACACCTTTTAGACTTGTTTATGGAAAAGCATGTCATCTTCCAGTAGAAATTGAACACAAAGCATTTTGGGCTTTGAAGACATGTAATCTTGATTTACATGAAGCCGGACGTCTACGATTAAGTCAACTAAACGAATTAGAAGAATTAAGACATGAAGCATACGAAAATTCGTTAATCTATAAAGAAAGAACGAAGAAATGGCATGATAAAAGAATCAGAAGTTCAAAAGAATTTAAAGAAGGAGACAGAGTTCTTCTTTTCAATTCACGATTCAAGCTATTTCCTGGAAAATTGAAATCAAGATGGTCTGGACCATTCATAGTCAAAAGAGTTTTCCCATACGGAACGATAGAATTAATAAATTCAAATGGGATTGAATTTAAAGTTAATGGTCACAGAATTAAACATTACATACATGGTCCGATGGAAGTCGACAACGAAGTTAATCACAATTTCGACACCACAGCTAACTAAGTGTGGGGAGAATCAAGTCTTTAAAGGATAATATGTATTTCTGTTAGAGTTAGATTGTCTGTTTTCGTGTAGTTCTCGAAAATGGAACACGTATGGTCTTTCCCTAGCAGACCCTAAAGAACTAGTCTTCTCCCCCCATTCTGAATTTTTATTTTTTTTAGGTTTCTACGAAATGAAGACTGCCTGTGAACTAAACCATGGTCTAATGCTACACGCTTTGATCACTAAACGTAATAATGACATACTACCGAGCGAATTAGTATCAGTAATCAGAGAAAGAATGGACGGAGTTAGAAAAGAATCCAGATGCGAAGATAATAAGTTACAATTTGGTAAAGGAAAATCAAAATCCGCAGCGAAAAGAAGAGCACGACACCTAGAAAGATGTCACAAATGCGGAAAATGGTCACATGGAGGTAAATGTTCAAATAATCAAACCTATTCAAATACCGAATTTGTTACTTTATGCAGAGACGGACCGTTCATATGTTTAGAAGAAAAGACACTGAATGCTCGAGGTTACGCCTATGCAGCCATGGAAAATCAATTAAACCGACTATCTTATGAATGGAATAGATCATATAACTAAGAAATCTATTTCACAGGTATGTCTGTACAGTTTTTATTTTTATTTTTAACCTTTTGATAATAAACGCTAATTTGTTCGCTAAAAAGTATTAAATTGGTATTGAATAAAATTAGGTTTGGCGACCGAAATTATTGATATCATTCAAAAATTTATTACATCACTGCGAAATTTAACGTTTATTCTTAAGGTATAAATATCTTTAATCAATCAACCCAAAATATTTCAAAAATTCGTCATGAGTTAAATTAGGTTTCGAAACCGAAATTACTTTACCGAAAAGAGGGGCGCATATTTTTGATAATATTTGATTGATTAAAGTGGGATAAAAAGACAAAAAGATTTTTAATTTTATTTTTACCATGTTTTTAAAATTAATATAAATCTTAAATTAATATTGTAAACTTTGTAAAAACAATATATTTAAAATTGTAAATATTTGAAAAATTAATATAAGTTTGATACGAATTTATAAATTTTTAAATTAAGTTTGGTATGAATTTTTAATTTTTAAAATATTAATTTTTAATTTTATGCATTTCAAATTTTAAAGTTTGGTGTGAATTTTTAATATTAATTTTGAATTTTATATTTAAGTTGTGTGAATTTAAAAACAAAAATTTACTCTATCTCATTAAGTTAAAAATATGATTTTTAAAATTCGTCGTAAGTTGAAGACTAGGTCTTTGAACCGAAATTGCTTTACCCGAGGGAGGGACGAGAACTTTTATTATCATTATTTTTAATCTTATTGATTTAAAGTATGCCAAAAAAAAAAAAAAAAAATTAAAAAATCCAAAAATCTAAGCTTTTAAAACAATTGCTTGAAATTGACAAATTTTAAAATTTTGTCGAGGGACGGACTAGGGCATCGTCCCGAAACGACCTCGTCTTAAAAAGAAACAAGATTTTTAAAATTTTATTAATTTTATGTTTTAAAAGTATAAGGTTTATTATTAAAAAAAAAAAAAAAAAAAATACCAGAAATTACACCCCATGCGACTCGCATGGGGGTATGCACAAAACCATGCGACTCGCATGGCTGTTAAAAATAGGCCAGGTACAAGTTCCAGTCGAGTTCTGCTTCTTTCACAATACACACACAAACACATACGAAAACCTCCCAAACTCTTTCAATTTTTCACCAATTTTCACCAAATTTCTTGCAAAAATTTCACAATAATCATGCCTAGATTCAGTAGTCTCAACCCCTTCAGGAGAACGGTAAAGATTTCACCCCTAATCTCTTTAAATTCGAATTTTTGTGTTCTTGAGCTAGAAATTTTATATTTTGATTTTGTTAATTTTTAGTAAAATTAGTGTTAAATTGATGTTATATTATGCATGTATATCCTAGATAGAAGCTATTTAACATGAATTGAAGCTAAAAACTTCAAATTTTTAAGAATCTAGGGTTTGTGTTCTTGAGCAATTTGGGGCTTTTTGATATAAACAGGTTATGGCCGATTTTTGTCATGAATTGTTGCTAAATTAAGTAGTGTAACATGTTTAGGTAGTTAATTGATCCAAACTTTGAGCCTAAACATGTTTTTGAGAATTAAAGTGGACTTTTTAAGTCTAAAAATTCATGAACTTGGATAATTTGATATAAAGGCTATTTGAAACTTGTTTCATTGCTAGTAGTGATTATTTTGGCATATTATTTGAGATAAATGCTTATGAACTTAATGTACATTTTTCGTATATGCTTATTTGACAAAGTGTAGACTTGACAAAAATATGAAAATGAGCACTAGTTTGATTTGAATGCCATGTAACAAGTGTTTAATTGCTATAATGATTATTGTTGACATGTTTAAGAGTTTAAATGTGATAAAACATTGTACACATTTCCGTATGTAAAAGTGTAGAATTGTTATTGTTAAGAAAAATGTGTATAAAATGTGTTATGAATTGAACATGTCATCATAATTGTTTCAAATTATTATTTTGCTAACACTAATGCATATTTGGATGCACAAATTTTGTGTTTAATGTGTTTTGCAGAGAAATACAGATACGGACGGTGCATCATCGTCCAGACAACCAGAGCCCGAACCAGAAATGTTTTATGAACAAGAACAACATATGCAACAAGAAGAAGAACAACATGAGGATCAACATATTCCATATCACGATCAAGATCAATTATTCATGAATCAGTTTCGTCAATTCGCTCCACATCAAATGATTCTGAGCTTAGACATTAATGAAGATCAGTTACACCCAAATCTGAGATTTGATCGATGTTGGATAGAGTATCCAGATTATCAAAAGAACATGCACATTCTCTACTTTAAGGTTGTTGAAATGCCAAGGGCAATTGACTGGGTACCTTTGGAAACAGTTGACCTTGCCGAACCGATTCGGGAATTATTGGTGCAAAGGTATGGTAATTCTCAGTTTAACGATTGGATGCGCCTATTTTCCATTCGTAGAACCATATATAGGGAATGGTGTATAGAATTACTTAGTACTATTAAGTTAAACAGTGATGTTAGGAGGATAGATGATAGAAGCTTTATTAGATTTCTGTTAGGTGGACGCATGTACAGAATGTCCATGATAGATTTAGCCAGGGCCTTACAGATTTACACCCCTGCTGAACTTTTGAGCCCCGACTGTAATAGCCTGATTGCCCAAGGAGAAAGGATAGATAGGGAATTTGATATTAACGCCGTCTGGAGGCGTATGTCCCACTTTAATGAATTTCACGCCAGTGGAAATCATACATACTTAGATATAGATAGAGCTGAACTCCGGGTGATTCATAGATTCTTAGCAAACACAATTACACAAAGGGGTAAGAATAAGGAGAAATTGACCGTAAACGATTTGTTCTACCTCAAGTGTATTAGAGACCCGAGGAGTTTCGTTAACATTCCCTATTGTGTTGGTTATTATCTCGCTAATGTAGTTTCGGGGATGAAATCGGGGAGTATTATAGGTGGTGGTATTTTCATTACTCTCATTGGAGAGTATTTAGGTGTGGATAAGCACCAAGGGGGTCCAATGAACGAAATAGAGGACGAAGGTGAAACTATAAGTTCAAACCTTTATCACGGTGCAAGGGTATTATTGATGAGACGTGGTCGGGTATATCGATACGAGGGACCTCAGCGACAGGTAGAAAGAGGTTCGGATGACGAAATGGAAGAGGCGAACAACATTATAGGAGTTGTTCGGGAGACTGCTCTTGATTTAGGCGTTCGTATGGAGGATGAATACATGACGAACTATGATAGGCATATGCAGTACGAGGCATGGCAACGTCGGAATGACTACGAGCATTCCCGGCAACGAGAGCATGGCCGATGGGATTATCATCAGCGCCAAATTATAAGCCAGTTGCAGCCTGGCGAGATGTATTATCCGACCCGACCCGCATACTATCCTGCACACCAGCCAGAAATGAGACCGCCCTATGACATATATGATTATGACGCAGCATACCAGTTCACCTATCAACAGCCATGGAACCCTGATCCGAACATGAATTGGGATCCCTATCCTAATTATCCTCCTAACCCGCCTCCTGATGAGTAGAGATAAGTTGGTAATTTTTATTTTTATTTTAAACACTTAACATTTTATTACATTTATGTAATGTTTGATATTCTTATTATTATTGTGTACTAATATTTTTCTTATAGTTTGAAAGTGGGATGCCAAAGTTCCATTTCAAATTACATGTATGATTATATTTGTATTGTATGTATTCTATTTTATGCACAAAACAGGGTA
Source organism: Rutidosis leptorrhynchoides (assembly GCF_046630445.1). Classification (NCBI taxonomy): domain Eukaryota; kingdom Viridiplantae; phylum Streptophyta; class Magnoliopsida; order Asterales; family Asteraceae; genus Rutidosis; species Rutidosis leptorrhynchoides. The sequence continues at coordinate 592,922,835 of NC_092335.1, read as the reverse complement.
AAACAACGCGTTTTCAAAGACTGGCATGATTTCTTGCAAATGAGGGCATTGCAAGATCTTAAGTGTGGGAAGGGGTTAAATTCTTTCGGATTTTAAAATTTTTTACTTTATACACTTGGTTACCATTAAAAATACTAGTAAAGCAGTAGTTGTATTAGAATCTAGTGCTCTCTGATAAAAAAGAACAACCCTAGTCTTATATACTGACTACCCAATTCTAGTAAAATTTTTCAATTAAATGAATTCAAATCATGTTTATACATATTTATGAACGATAAAACTAGGTTTTAACACCGAAATTATTGTTATCTCAGAAAGAACATAAATTAAGAAACAAACTAAAATGTCAAAATTCATTTAAAATGGAATAGAGGACGATAAAAAGAAAAATAAAAAGCCAAGTGTGGGAAAATTTACCAAGTTATCTTAAACATATGTCACATATATCTGTAACAAATAACTGAAAATACTTTTGCTTTGGACTAAACTAAACTGTTTTACCCGATGAAAGAAAAGAAGAGTTGGATCTACACGATGAATCAATTCCATCATTAAAAGGAAGTAAAGTCTTCCGAAAAAGAAACGCGCTTCTTGATTTAGGTCATGAAGTTGTCGTCCAGACCAGCTGTAGGTTGACGAAAAATCTAGAAAAGTCATCACTAAAATCAGCAGGAAATCCACGGACCTCAGCATTAAACAGGGTCGCCAAGTGGTCAGATTTATCCTAACCATGAGAAGGATTTATCTCGTACAATGGGGGGGCACCATGCAAATTAGCTGGATAAGACTAATGAATCAGATCCCCAGAAAGGATAATCTCCTTAAAGATTAAAAATCAGCTTTTAAGACTGATATTACTCAATCCTTGAGATTGACCTTAAAGATTGAGAATTCAAACTCATGGAATTCAATGATATCTAAACTCGAGCTTGAACGAGAAAATATTTTGATCAAAATTACAAACCAATTTGTTTTCTGAAAATCCATTTTCAATACGTTCATTACCATTGAACGTAAAATCCTAGGAATTCACCTGGAATTCATTAGGTCACCTGAACCAAATCGGGTGTCAACCTTAAGAACGGTGGTTGCATAGCATGGTCGAAGACAGGACCTTGTGCCAGACCGAAAAATCATAGGATGATCTTTACTATCGCTCCTACCAAGGATAGTTCTAGCATCCGACACGTTTAATAAGACCATAATCATCTGCATGTCATAGGACATTGCCTTAACAGTTTCTTGTTCATCGCTTTCCTTTACAACCGGACGGTAGTTTACCAAAAGGTAATATACGGAACAAGTAAAGTGGATGTGTGCTTTCCGATACAGGGATAGCAGTGGATTACACGAGCCTAAAAGTTTTAGCCAAAATATTGATCCACAGATATATTTTGCAACACCGATGATGGATCAAATCAGAAAACTTGTCTAGGGTAAAATCTAGCTTGAATTTTCAAAAGATCAAATGTTTTCATAAAGATCCAATTTCCTTAAGGATCTAAATTTTTATAGTCATGTGGGACTGTAAACCACCTTTCAAATGTGCACTTTGCTTTGGAAACCGAAAGTAAATCGGCTATTTGATTGCCAGTGTCATTGACCTAAACCCGAGGCAACCATAAAAAGACACACCCACCTTTAACCACATCGTTACTATCATTGTTTATACCGCTGTATTGAAGTCACTTATGTACAAAGTGTGAAGAATAAAGAAGTGATTCAAGTGTTTCAAGACTATATTGCTTGAGGACAAGCAACGCTTAAGTGTGGGAATATTGATAAGGCTAAAAATGAACACATATTTTACAGCATTATTTCCCAAGAAAGACAAGATTTTAGTTGATATTGTTCGATTTACAAGCACTATTCGTTTAAATATTAAAAAGTGAAGATAAAAGGCAGATTCGACAAATTGAAGACGGAAAGGTCCAAAAAGCTAAAAAGTACAAGATTCAATCAAAAAGGTTCAAATTATTGATGAGGAACGTCTCAAAATAACAAGAGTACAAGTTACAAGACGCAAAGTACGCGATTTAAAATAATACGCGAAGACGTCCGAAAATCCGGAACCGGGACCTGAGCCTAGAAGAAACGCCCGACGCAACGGACCAAAAATATCTAGTCTACTATGCACAAGAATATAATATAATATATATATAATTATATATAATTATATATTATATATTATTATATTACGTCGGCAAGAAGAAAACAAAGCAATTTGGCTGGATCCAGGGTGGCCATGCGACTCGCATGGCCAGAGGCACAAAATCCATGCGAGTCGCATGGAGTGAAAATGCTGGTCAGGTCCTATATAAAGCCAGTTTTCTGCCGAGTTTTAAAACAGAAAATATATCTCTCTCTCTCATATATACGATATATATATATATATATAATTTATATTTTAATTTTAATTTTAATTTTAATTCTAATAATAAGGGTATGTTAGCGAATGTTGTAAGGGTGTAAGTCGAAATTCTGTCCGTGTAACGCTACGCTATTTTTAATCATTGTAAGTTATGTTCAACCTTTTTATATTAATGTCTCGTAGCTAAGTTATTATTATGCTTATTTAAAACGAAGTAATCATGATGTTGGGCTAATTACTAAAATTGGGTAATTGGGCTTTGTACCATAATTGGGGTTTGGACAAAAGAACGACACTTGTGGAAATTAGACTATGGGCTATTAATGGGCTTTATATTTGTTTAACTAAATGAAAGTTTGTTAATGTTAATATAAAGATTTACAATTGGGCGTCCCTATAAATTACCATATACACTCGATCGGACACGATGGGCGGGGTATTTATATGTACGAATAATCGTTCATTTAACCGGACACGGGAATGGATTAATAGCCACTAGAATAATTAAAACAGGGGTGAAATTACATTCAAGGGTAATTGGTGTAATTGTTAACGAAGTAGTAAAACCTTGGTTTACACGCAGTCGATAACCTGGTGTATTCATTAAACAAAGTATTAAAACCTTGTTACAATTCGAATCCCCAATTAGTTGGAATATTTAACTTCGGGTATAAGAATAATTTGATGAGGACACTCGCACTTTATATTTATGACTGATGGACTGTTATGGACAAAAACCAGACGGACATATTAAATAATCCAGGACAAAGGACAATTAACCCATGGGCATAAAACTAAAATCAACACGTCAAACATCATGATTACGGAAGTTTAAATAAGCATAATTCTTTTATTTCATATTTAATTTCCTTTATTTTATATTTAATTGCACTTCTAATTATCGCACTTTTATTTATTGTTATTTAATCGCACTTTTAATTATCGCACTTTTTAATTATCGCAAGTTTATTTTATCGCACTTTTATTATTCGAAATTTCATTATCGTTATTTACTTTACGCTTTAATTTAAGTCTTGTATTTATTTTATATTTTACATTAGGTTTTAACTGCGACTAAAGTCTTAAAATCGACAAACCGATCATTAAACGGTAAAAACCCCCTTTATAATAATAATATTACTTATATATATGTTTGTATTTTTTATAAAAGTAAACTAATATAGCGTTGAGCTTTGTTTAAAGATTTCCCTGTGGAACGAATCGGACTTACTAAAAACTACACTACTGTACGATTAGGTACACTGCCTATAAGTGTTGTAGCAAGGTTTAAGTATATCCATTCTATAAATAAATAAATATCTTGTGTAAAATTGTATCGTATTTAATAGTGTTTTCGCACTAAAAATATAACTATTTTATATACACCTCGCATAACATCAAATGATAAATGGTGCATATCATTTGTTCATTCCGTCTTGTTGTTATTTCACATATATTTTGCATCTTGTCGTCAAAATTAGTTGCTTTTGCTGAACTTAATGCCAGTCTTTGAAAATGCGTTGTTTTACCCTGTTGTGTACATAAGATAAACTGCAAACATATATACATATTTTTGAAGTTTGGTATATTACCCCACATTCAAAAATTATTAAAATCTAAGAATAAAAGTTAGAAAATTATAAAAACTATTACAATATTAAATAAGTATTAAACGTGTCAACATTACAAATTACAAAATAAATAAAACTAAGTAGACTAGGGATGATACTGATACCAGTAGGGGTTCCATGCATAACCATAGGTGCTATAAAATGCTTCGGCTGGGTTATACGTAGGATACGGTGGTTGAATCTCTATAGACCAGGGAGGGAATATGGGCTTTGGAGTAGGAATATAGTTTCTACCTATATGTTGGCAATAAGCTATGATTTGGTTTTGATGAACTTGCCAATCTTCAAATGCTCTATGTCTAGCATTTTCATACTCTTGTGAAGCTATAAACCTTTGCATTTCTGCCATTTCATTTCCCCCTCATACATTACCTTGCTGTTGGTTTCTCTTAACCTGTGGATGTCTACCATGGTATTGTACTGCGGCGTTATTTCGCCTCTTCAAAACTTTCGCACCATGGTATACATTTAAACCTATTGTATCGCGGGGTTCTGGTTCTTCAACTAATAATCCCCCCGACTTATATCCACACCGAGATATTCAGCAATCAAAGTAATAAATATACCACCTCCTATTATGCTATGTGGTCTCATCCCCCTAACCATAGCTGATAAATAATAACCCACACAATAAGGTATACTTACAGCGCTTTGTGGGTCTCGAATACACATATGGTAAAACAAATCCTGTTCATTTACCTTTTCCTTGTTCTTACCTCTTTGTGTAATTGAATTAGCTAAAAACCTATGAATTACTCTTAATTCAGCTCTATCTATATCCAAATAAGAGTAATTTCCCCCTTTGAATCGGTGATGGCTTGTCATTTGACTCCATACACCATGTGTATCAAAATTTTCATCTATCTTTCTACCATTTAGTATCAACCCTCTACAATCGGCAGATGCTAACTCCTCAGGCGTATATATACGTAAAGCCTGAGCCATGTCTAGTAAAGACATGTGGCGCATCGAACCTCCTAACAAAAATCTAATAAAAGATCGATCGGTTAAACTAGCTACCCGATCATTTAATTCTATACTACACAACAATTCTTCACACCATACTTTATATACAGGTCTACGCATGGTGAATAAACGTACCCAGTCGTTAAAAGTAGAATTACCATACCTCTGTGCAAGTAATTCCCTAATTGGCCCGGCCAATTCTACAGCTTCTAATGGTCCCCATTCTATGACCCTAGGTACCTCAACAACTTTAGAATGAAGAGTATGCAAACCCCTTTGGTATTTTGGATAATCTATCCAAAGTTTGTCAAATCTCAGGTTCGGGTGCAAATCTTCCAAGTGCATATCAGAAAATGTCATGACTGGATAAGGTATATCTTGTTTGTAGTAGTTATCCACCTCCTGTTGTTCCGCATTCTCAGCAGGAGCATTGCGAGCTTGGGATGAAGATTCACCCCTTTCAGTCTGCAAAACACATCAAACACAATTTTTGTGCATCCAAATATGCATTAGTGTCAGCAAAATCATCAATCAAAATAATTACAATCACATGATCAATTTATATCAAACTTAAGCTCATTTTCATATTTTCATCAAATCTACACTTTTTCAAATAAGCATATACGAAAATGTTTGCCAAGTTCATAAGCATTCAACTCAAATAACATGTCAAAATAATCATTACTAGCAATTAAACAAGTTTCAAATGGCATTATCTCTCAAAAATCAAGTTCATGAATTTTAGACTTGAAAAAGTCCACTTTAATTCTCAAAATCATGTTTAGGCTCAAAGTTTGGATCATTTAACTACCTAAACATGTTACACTACTTAATTTAGCAACAATTCATGACAAAAATCGGCCATAACCTGTTTATATCAAAAAGACCCAAATTGCACAAGAACACAAACCCTAGATTACTCAAAATTTGAAGTTTAAGGCTTCTAATTATGTTAAATAGCATCAATCTAGGTTATACAAGCATAATACATAAACAATTTAAGCATAATTACACTAAAAAGTATCAAAATCAAATTGGGGAAAAATTGTTCAAGAACACTAATTTTCGGATTAAATGGTGTTTAGGTGTAGAAATTTACCGTTTTTCTTGAGTAATTCCTTGATAGCATCCTTCTCAACATGATTTTAGTAAAAGATTTGATGATTAACGGTCAAAAATTGTGAATTTGGGGGTGTTTTTTCGGGTTTTTGCGGTTTGTTTTCGCAGTATTTTCTGTGTTGTGGTGTGCAACTTGTAGTGACCCGAACTTTTCCATGTTTATATATATTAATTGAGATTGATATTTACATGATTAAATGTTTCCAACATGTTAAACAATCAAACTTGTTAAGACTTGATTAATTGAAATATGTTTCATATAGACAATTGACCACCCAAGTTGACCGGTGATTCACGAACGTTAAAACTTGTAAAAACTATATGATGACATATATATGGATATATATATAGTTAACATGATACTATGATAAGTAAATATATCATTAAGTATATTAACAATGAACTACATATGTAAAAACAAGACTACTAACTTAATGATTTTTAAACGAGACATATATGTAACGATTATCGTTGTAAAGACATTTAATGTATATATATATCATATTAAGAGATATTCATACATGATAATATCATGATAATATAATAATTTAAAATCTCATTTGATATTATAAACATTGGGTTAACAACATTTAACAAGATCGTTAACCTAAAGGTTTCAAAACAACACTTACATGTAACGACTAACGATGACTTAACGACTCAGTTAAAATGTATATACATGTAGTGTTTTAATATGTATTTATACACTTTTAAAAGACTTTAATACACTTATCAAAATACTTCTACTTAACAAAAATGCTTACAATTACATCCTCGTTCAGTTTCATCAACAATTCTACTCGTATGCACCCGTATTCGTACTCGTACAATACACAGCTTTTAGATGTATGTACTATTGGTATATACACTCCAATGATCAGCTCTTAGCAGCCCATGTGAGTCACCTAACACATGTGGGAACCATCATTTGGCAACTATCATGAAATATCTCATAAAATTACAAAAATATGAGTAATCATTCATGACTTATTTACATGAAAACAAAATTACATATCCTTTATATCTAATCCATACACCAACGACCAAAAACACCTACAAACACTTTCATTCTTCAATTTTCTTCATCTAATTGATCTCTCTCAAATTCTATCTTCAAGTTCTAAGTGTTCTTCATATATTCTACAAGTTCTAGTTACATAAAATCAAGAATACTTTCAAGTTTGCTAGCTCACTTCCAATCTTGTAAGGTGATCATCCAACCTCAAGAAATCTTTGTTTCTTACAGTAGGTTATCATTCTAATACAAGGTAATAATCATATTCAAACTCTGGTTCAATTTCTATAACTATAACAATCTTATTTCAAGTGATGATCTTACTTGAACTTGTTTTCGTGTCATGATTCTGCTTCAAGAACTTTGAGCCATCCAAGGATCCGTTGAAGCTAGATCCATTTTTCTCTTTTCCAGTAGGTTTATCCAAGGAACTTAAGGTAGTAATGATGTTCATAACATCATTTGATTCATACATATAAAGCTATCTTATTCGAAGGTTTAAACTTGTAATCACTAGAACATAGTTTAGTTAATTCTAAACTTGTTCGCAAACAAAAGTTAATCCTTCTAACTTGACTTTTAAAATCAACTAAACACATGTTCTATATCTATATGATATGCTAACTTAATGATTTAAAACCTGGAAACACGAAAAACACCGTAAAACCGGATTTACGCCGTCGTAGTAACACCGCGGGCTGTTTTGGGTTAGTTAATTAAAAACTATGATAAACTTTGATTTAAAAGTTGTTATTCTGAGAAAATGATTTTTATTATGAACATGAAACTATATCCAAAAAAATTATGGTTAAACTCAAAGTGGAAGTATGTTTTCTAAAATGGTCATCTAGACGTCGTTCTTTCGACTGAAATGACTACCTTTACAAAAACGACTTGCAACTTATTTTTTCGACAATAAACCTATACTTTTTTTATTTATATTCATAAAATAGAGTTCAATATGAAACCATAGCAATTTGATTCACTCAAAACGGATTTAAAATGAAGAAGTTATGGGTAAAACAAGATTGGATAATTTTTCTCATTTTAGCTACGTGAAAATTGGTAACAAATCTATTCCAACCATAACTTAATCAACTTGTATTGTATATTATGTAATCTTGAGATACCATAGACACGTATACAATGTTTCGACCTATCATGTCGACACATCTATATATATTTCGGAACAACCATAGACACTCTATATGTGAATGTTGGAGTTAGCTATACAGGGTTAAGGTTGATTCCAAAATATATATAGTTTGAGTTGTGATCAATACTGAGATACGTATACACTGGGTCGTGGATTGATTCAAGATAATATTTATCGATTTATTTATGTACATCTAACTGTGGACAACTAGTTGTAGGTTACTAACGAGGACAGCTGACTTAATAAACTTAAAACATTCAAATATATTAAAAGTGTTGTAAATATATTTTGAATATACTTTGATATATATGTATATATTGTTATAGGTTCGTGAATCAACCAGTGGCCAAGTCTTACTTCCCGACGAAGTAAAAATCTGTGAAAGTGAGTTATAGTCCCACTTTTAAAATCTAATATTTTTGGGATGAGAATACATGCAGGTTTTATAAATGATTTACAAAATAGACACAAGTACGTGAAACTACATTATATGGTTGAATTATCGAAATCGAATATGCCCCTTTTTATTAAGTCTGGTAATCTAAGAATTAGGGAACAGACACCCTAATTGACGCGAATCCTAAAGATAGATCTATTGGGCCTAACAAACCCCATCCAAAGTACCGGATGCTTTAGTACTTCAAAATTTATGTCATATCCGAAGGGTGTCCCGGAATGATGGGGATATTCTTATATATGCATCTTGTTAATGTCGGTTACCAGGTGTTCACCATATGAATGATTTTTATCTCTATGTATGGGATTTGTATTGAAATATGAAATCTTGTGGTCTATTATTATGATTTGATATATATAGGTTAAACCTATAACTCACCAACATTTTTGTTGACGTTTTAAGCATGTTTATTCTCAGGTGATTATTAAGAGCTTCCGTTGTCGCATACTTAAATAAGGATGAGATTTGAAGTCCATGCTTGTATGATATTGTGTAAAAACTGCATTCAAGAAACTTATTTTGTTGTAACATATTTGTATTGTAAACCATTATGTAATGGTCGTGTGTAAACAGGATATTTTAGATTATCATTATTTGATAATCTACGTAAAGCTTTTTAAAACCTTTATCTATGAAATAAAGGTTATGGTTTGTTTTAAAAATGAATGCAGTCTTTGAAAAACGTCTCATATAGAGGTCAAAACCTCGCAACGAAATCAATTAATATGGAACATTTTTAATCAATAAGAACGGGACATTTCAGTTGGTATCCGAGCGTTGGTCTTAGAGAACCAGAATTTTGCATTAGTGTGTCTTATCGAGTTTGTTAGGATGCATTAGTGAGTCTGGACTTCGACCGTGTTTACTTGAAAAATGATTGCTTAACAAATTTTGTTGGAAACTATATATTTTTAACATGTGAATATTATGTGATATATTAATCTCTTAACGCGTTTGATATTATGTGATAGATGTCTACCTCTAGAACAAGTCCCATTGACTCACCTAATAATAATGAAGAGTCAAATGTAAATTGGAATGATTCGTGGACTGATTCACAAGTTCCCGAGTCGGAACCGGAAGAAGAGTCGGAACCGGAAGAAGAATCGGAACCGGAAGAAGAATCGGAACCGGATGAAGAAATAGAACCGGTGGGGGAAATAATAAAACGGTTAAGTAAAAGAAAATCCTCAACCAACCGACCAAGGTTAATTATGGTCAATGGTGTTTCCGCCAAGGAAGCAAAATATTGGGAGGATTACCAATTCTCCGATGAATCGGATTCCGACGAGAATTCCGATGATGTTATAGAAATTACTCTAACTGAATTTAAAAAGGTAAAAGAAAATAATAAGGGAAAGGGCATAAAAATAGAGAAATCTAATTCCAACCCCGATGAACTTTATATGTATCGTCAACCCCCGAAGTCCTTAAGTTGTAACAATGACCCGGGAACCTCTAAACCACCAGGTTTTTCTAAACCAATGTGGAAAACGACGGCTCGTATTAGGGGAACATCATATATCCCTAGAAACTTGGAAAAACGAACCAAAACCGAAGAAGAAGAAACAAACGAGTCAGAATAAGATAGTTGTATTCGAGTGGTGTAATATATGTAATATAGTGTGCTTATGATTTATGATATATGTAAAAATTGCGTGTATTAATAAGTATTTTTTCTATGAATCTAACTCTTGCCTATTTTACAGTATAAAAACACAAAATGGATAGACAACCCAATATTTTAAGAGACCTACCCGGAGACATGATTGATGAAATCTTGTCTAGAGTCGTTCAGAATTCTTCGGCACAACTATTTAAGGCGAGATCAGTTTGTAAGACATTCGAAGAACGTTCCAATAATGCCTTGGTTTATAAAAGGCTTTCGTTCGAAAGATGGGGGATATTACATTGGGAAATCCATAAGTTACGATGTGTTTACTTTGACGCATATATTGCGGGGAACCCAAATGCTATTTTACGCAATGGGTTAAGAAATTATTTTGACTCAATATATTCGAATATTGGACTTCATGATTTAGAAAAAGCGGCTAACATGCAACATAAAGAAGCATGTTATGCTTACGGATTAGTAATGTTCGCTTCTCACCAAAGTGAGAACAAGAACATCGGGCTACAACTATTAAACAAAACGTTTCCACAAGTGACGGAGTCGGTAATTGGGGTAAGAAATGAGGTTTTTAGATTGTTACGGGACTGTTGGACATTACGTAACCCTCGTCCCTTTGACGACGTTTCAACACGCTGTCTTATCAACGGCCATAACGGTTATGTTCCACAAGACCAAGGATGGGAAGTAATCCTAGTAAAACCAGAATGCATGACTTGTTTCTGGACGTATGAATTACGTGTCTTTATTCCCTTTGCTGAACGACTTGTGTACTAGCTAGAATTATCTTCACAACCATATTGTATCAAATTTATTGTGTGCTATATTTCATGCTATATGTAAAGTAAGCGGTATTGTAAGTTTGTAAAATATTGTGTAAAAGTTTGAACGCGAAATATTATTATAATCAGTTTTTCATATAGAATTGTAGTAGTTGAATTGTATATTAGCTACTAAGTATGAACTTAACGGGTAGGTACTACCCGAATTTAAACTTATAAAACGCTAATATGAAGAAAAATCTTTTATAAATGATTTCATATTATGCTATGAAATACTATTAACTACTCTTAATATTCTGTATGATTAACTTGTTCCATTTGACTATTTTGAAGGAAATGGCACCGACTACTCTACACATCGTGAATATGAATGAAGAGGAATTCCGTACTTTTCTAGCTTCAAACATAGCCGCAGTACAGGCTGCGCTACATACCAACAATAACCTTGGATCTAGCAGTACAGGAAATCGTGTAGGATGCACCTACAAAGAATTCATTGCCTGCAAACCTTTGAAATTTGATGGAACCGAAGGACCGATCGGATTGAAACGGTGGACCGAGAAGGTCGAATCGGTGTTTGCCATAAGTAAGTGTACTGAAGAGGACAAAGTGAAGTACGCTACGCATACCTTCACAGGTTCTGCGTTAACATGGTGGAATACCTATCTAGAGCAAGTGGGACAAGACGATGCATACGCACTACCGTGGTCAGCATTCAAGCACTTGATGAACGAGAAGTACCGTCCCAAAACCGAGGTCAATAAGCTCAAGACAGAACTTAGAGGGTTACGAACCCAAGGATTTGATATTACCACGTACGAAAGACGATTCACATAATTGTGCCTATTGTGTCCGGGAGCATTCGAAGATGAGGAAGAGAAGATCGACGCATTTGTGAAAGGATTACCGGAAAGAATCCAAGAAGATATAAGTTCACACGAGCCCACCTCCATACAACAGGCATGTAGAATGGCTCACAAACTAGTGAACCAGATTGAAGAAAGAATTAAAGAACAGACTGCTGAAGAGGCCAATGTGAAGAAAGTCAAAAGAAAGTGGGAGGAAAATGGTGATAAGAATCACCAATACAACAACAACAGCAATTACAACAATAATCGCAACAATTATCCCAACAATCGCAACATCAATCGCAACTACAACAAACGGCCCAACAACAACAACAACAACAACAACAACAACAGCAACTACAACAATCATCCCAACAACAATAATAATCGCAACAACAACAACAATCAGAAGCAGCTATGCCAAAGGTGTGAAAAGTATCACTCGGGGTTCTGCACCAAATTTTGCAACAAGTGTAAAAGAAATGGTCATAGTACGGCGAAGTATGAGGTCTACGGACCAGGGGTTAATAGAACGAATGGAACAAATGGTGTCAGAACGAGTAATGGCGGAGCAAGTAGTGTCGGAGCAAGTTATGCCAATGTAGTTTGTTATAAATGTGGAAAACCGGGCCACATTATTAGAAATTGCCCGAACCAGGAGAACACGAATGGACAAGGCCGCGGAAGAGTTTTCAATATTAATGCGGCAGAGGCACAGGAAGACCCGGAGCTTGTTACGGGTACGTTTCTTATTGACAATAAATCTGCTTATGTTTTATTTGATTCGGGTGCGGATAGAAGCTATATGAGTAGAGATTTTTGTGCTAAATTAAGTTGTCCATTGACGCCTTTGGATAGTAAATTTTTACTCGAATTAGCAAATGGTAAATTAATTTCAGCAGATAATATATGTCGGAATCGAGAAATTAAACTGGTTAGCGAAACATTTAAGATTGATTTGATACCAGTAGAGTTAGGGAGTTTTGATGTGATAATCGGTATGGACTGGTTGAAAGAAGTGAAAGCAGAGATCGTTTGTTACAAAAATGCAATTCGCATTATACGAGAAAAAGGAAAACCCTTAATGGTGCACGGAGAAAAGGGCAACACGAAGCTACATCTTATTAGTAATTTGAAGGCACAAAAACTAATAAGAAAAGGTTGCTATGCTGTTCTAGCACACGTCGAGAAAGTACAAACTGAAGAAAAGAGCATCAATGATGTTCCCATTGCAAAAGAATTTCCCGATGTATTTCCGAAAGAATTACCAGGATTACCCCCACATCGATCCGTTGAATTTCAAATAGATCTTGTACCAGGAGCTGCACCAATAGCTCGTGCTCCTTACAGACTCGCACCCAGTGAGATGAAAGAACTACAAAGCCAATTACAAGAACTTTTAGAGCGTGGTTTCATTCGACCAAGCACATCACCGTGGGGAGCTCCTGTTTTGTTTATCAAGAAGAAAGAAGGTACATTCAGGTTGTGTATCGACTATCGAGAGTTGAACAAACTTACCATCAAGAACCGCTACCCACTACCGAGAATCGATGACTTATTTGATCAACTACAAGGCTCGTCTGTTTATTCAAAGATTGACTTACGTTCCGGGTATCATCAAATGCGGGTGAAAGAAGATGATATTCCAAAGACTGCTTTCAGAATACGTTACGGTCATTACGAGTTTATGGTCATGCCGTTTGGTTTAACTAATGCACCAGCTGTGTTCATGGACCTTATGAACCGAGTGTGTGGACCATACCTTGACAAGTTTGTCATTGTTTTCATTGATGACATACTTATTTACTCAAAGAATGATCAAGAACACGGTGAACATTTGAGAAAGGTGTTAGAAGTATTGAGGAAGGAAGAATTGTACGCTAAGTTTTCAAAGTGTACATTTTGGTTGGAAGAAGTTCAATTCCTCGGTCACATAGTGAACAAAGAAGGTATTAAGGTGGATCCGGCAAAGATAGAAACTGTTGAAAAGTGGGAAACCCCGAAAACTCCGAAACACATACGTCAGTTTTTAGGACTAGCTGGTTACTACAGAAGGTTCATCCAAGACTTTTCCAGAATAGCAAAACCCTTGACTGCATTAACGCATAAAGGGAAGAAATTTGAATGGAATGATGAACAAGAGAAAGCGTTTCAGTTATTGAAGAAAAAGCTAACTACGGCACCTATATTGTCCTTGCCTGAAGGGAATGATGATTTTGTGATTTATTGTGACGCATCAAAGCAAGGTCTCGGTTGTGTATTAATGCAACGAACGAAGGTGATTGCTTATGCGTCTAGACAATTGAAGATTCACGAACAAAATTATACGACGCATGATTTGGAATTAGGCGCGGTTGTTTTTGCATTAAAGACTTGGAGGCACTACTTATATGGGGTCAAAAGTATTATATATACCGACCACAAAAGTCTTCAACACATATTTAATCAGAAACAACTGAATATGAGGCAGCGTAGGTGGATTGAATTATTGAATGATTACGACTTTGAGATTCGTTACCACCCGGGGAAGGCAAATGTGGTAGCCGATGCCTTGAGCAGGAAGGACAGAGAACCCATTCGAGTAAAATCTATGAATATAATGATTCATAATAACCTTACTACTCAAATAAAGGTGGCGCAACAAGGAGTTTTAAAAAAGGGAAATTTAAAGGATGAAATACCCAAAGGATCGGAGAAGCATCTTAATATTCGGGAAGACGGAACCCGGTATAGGGCTGAAAGGATTTGGGTACCAAAATTTGGAGATATGAGAGAAATGGTACTTAGAGAAGCTCATAAAACCAGATACTCAATACATCCTGGAACGGGGAAGATGTACAAGGATCTCAAGAAACATTTTTGGTGGCCGGGTATGAAAGCCGATGTTGCTAAATACGTAGGAGAATGTTTGATGTGTTCTAAGGTCAAAGCTGAGCATCAGAAACCATCAGGTCTACTTCAACAACCCGAAATCCCGAAATGGAAATGGGAAAACATTACCATGGATTTCATCACTAAATTGCCAAGGACTGCAAGTGGTTTTGATACTATTTGGGTAATAGTTGATCATGTCACCAAATCAGCACACTTCCTGTCAATAAGAGAAGATGACAAGATGGAGAAGTTAGCACAACTGTATTTGAAGGAAGTCGTCTCCAGACATGGAATACCAATCTCTATTATCTCTGATAGGGATGGCAGATTTATTTCAAGATTCTGGCAGACATTACAGCAAGCATTAGGAACTCGTCTAGACATGAGTACTGCCTATCATCCACAAACTGATGGGCAGAGTGAAAGGACGATACAAACGCTTGAAGACATGCTACGAGCATGTGTTATTGATTTCGGAAACAGTTGGGATCGACATCTACCGTTAGCAGAATTTTCCTACAACAACAGCTACCATTCAAGCATTGAGATGGCGCCGTTTGAAGCACTTTATGGTAGAAAGTGAAGGTCTCCGATTTGTTGGAGTGAAGTGGGGGATAGACAGATTACGGGTCCGGAGATTATACAAGAAACTACCGAGAAGATCATCCAAATTCAACAACGGTTGAAAACCGCCCAAAGTCAACAAAAGAGCTACGCTGACATTAAAAGAAAAGATATAGAATTTGAAATTGGAGAGATGGTCATGCTTAAAGTTGCACCTTGGAAAGGCGTTGTTCGATTTGGTAAACGAGGGAAATTAAATCCAAGGTATATTGGACCATTTAAGATTATTGATCGTGTCGGACCAGTAGCTTACCGACTTGAGTTACCTCAACAACTCGCGGCTGTACATAACACTTTTCATGTCTCGAATTTGAAGAAATGTTTTGGTAAAGAAGATCTCACTATTCCGTTAGATGAAATCCAAATCAACGAAAAACTTCAATTCATCGAAGAACCCGTCGAAATAATGGATCGTGAGGTTAAAAGACTTAAGCAAAACAAGATACCAATTGTTAAGGTTCGATGGAATGCTCGTAGAGGACCCGAGTTCACCTGGGAGAGTGAAGATCAGATGAAGAAGAAATACCCGCATCTATTTCCAGAAGATTCGTCAACACCTTCAACAGCTTAAAATTTCGGGACGAAATTTATTTAACGGGTAGGTACTGTAGTGACCCGAACTTTTCCAAGTTTATATATATTAATTGTGATTTATATTTACATGATTAAATGTTTCCAACATGTTAAGCAATCAAACTTGTTAAGACTTGATTAATTGAAATATGTTTCATATAGACAATTGACCACCCAAGTTGACCGGTGATTCACGAATGTTAAAACTTGTAAAAACTATATGATGACATATATATGGATATATATATAGTTAACATGATAATATGATAAGTAAACATATCATTAAGTATATTAACAATGAACTACATATGTAAAAACAAGACTACTAACTTAATGATTTTTAAACGAGACATATATGTAACGATTATCGTTGTAAAGACATTTAATGTATATATATATATATCATATTAAGAGATATTCATACATGATAATATCATGATAATATAATAATTTAAAATCTCATTTGATATTATAAACATTGGGTTAACAACATTTAACAAGATCGTTAACCTAAAGGTTTCAAAACAACACTTACATGTAACGACTAACGATGACTTAACGACTCAGTTAAAATGTATATACATGTAGTGTTTTAATATGTATTTATACACTTTTGAAAGACTTCAATACACTTATCAAAATACTTCTACTTAACAAAAATGCTTACAATTACATCCTCGTTCAGTTTCATCAACAATTCTACTCGTATGCACCCGTATTCGTACTCGTACAATACACAGCTTTTAGATGTATGTACTATTGGTATATACACTCCAATGATCAGCTCTTAGCAGCCCATGTGAGTCACCTAACACATGTGGGAACCATCATTTGGCAACTAGCATGAAATATCTCATAAAATTACAAAAATATGAGTAATCATTCATGACTTATTTACATGAAAACAAAATTACATATCCTTTATATCTAATCCATACACCAACGACAAAAAACACCTACAAACACTTTCATTCTTCAATTTTCTTCATCTAATTGATCTCTCTCAAGTTCTATCTTCAAGTTCTAAGTGTTCTTCATATATTCTACAAGTTCTAGTTACATAAAATCAAGAATACTTTCAAGTTTGCTAGCTCACTTCCAATCTTGTAAGGTGATCATCCAACCTCAAGAAATCTTTGTTTCTTACAGTAGGTTATCATTCTAATACAAGGTAATAATCATATTCAAACTTTGGTTCAATTTCTATAACTATAACAATCTTATTTCAAGTGATGATCTTACTTGAACTTGTTTTCGTGTCATGATTCTGCTTCAAGAACTTTGAGCCATCCAAGGATCCGTTGAAGCTAGATCCATTTTTCTCTTTTCCAGTAGGTTTATCCAAGGAACTTAAGGTAGTAATGATGTTCATAACATCATTTGATTCATACATATAAAGCTATCTTATTCGAAGGTTTAAACTTGTAATCACTAGAACATAGTTTAGTTAATTCTAAACTTGTTCGCAAACAAAAGTTAATCCTTCTAACTTGACTTTTAAAATCAACTAAACACATGTTCTATATCTATATGATATGCTAACTTAATGATTTAAAACCTGGAAACACGAAAAACACCGTAAAACCGGATTTACGCCGTCGTAGTAACACCGCGGGCTGTTTTGGGTTGGTTAATTAAAAACTATGATAAACTTTGATTTAAAAGTTGTTATTCTGAGAAAATGATTTTTATTATGAACATGAAACTATATCCAAAAAAAATTATGGTTAAACTCAAAGTGGAAGTATGTTTTCTAAAATGGTCATCTAGACGTCGTTCTTTCGACTGAAATGACTACCTTTACAAAAACGACTTGCAACTTATTTTTTCGACAATAAACCTATACTTTTTTTGTTTAGATTCATAAAATAGAGTTCAATATGAAACCATAGCAATTTGATTCACTCAAAACGGATTTAAAATGAAGAAGTTATGGGTAAAACAAGATTGGATAATTTTTCTCATTTTAGCTACGTGAAAATTGGTAACAAATCTATTCCAACCATAAATTAATCAACTTGTATTGTATATTATGTAATCTTGAGATACCATAGACACGTATACAATGTTTTGACCTATCATGTCGACACATCTATATATATTTCGGAACAACCATAGACACTCTATATGTGAATGTTGGAGTTAGCTATACAGGGTTAAGGTTGATTCCAAAATATATATAGTTTGAGTTGTGATCAATACTGAGATACGTATACACTGGGTCGTGGATTGATTCAAGATAATATTTATCGATTTATTTATGTACATCTAACTGTGGACAACTAGTTGTAGGTTACTAACGAGGACAGCTGACTTAATAAACTTAAAACATCCAAATATATTAAAAGTGTTGTAAATATATTTTGAATATACTTTGATATATATGTATATATTGTTATAGGTTCGTGAATCAACCAGTGGCCAAGTCTTACTTCCCGACGAAGTAAAAATCTGTGAAAGTGAGTTATAGCCCCATTTTTAAAATCTAATATTTTTGGGATGAGAATACATGCAGGTTTTATAAATGATTTACAAAATAGACACAAGTACGTGAAACTACATTATATGGTTGAATTATCGAAATCGAATATGCCCCTTTTTATTAAGTCTGGTAATCTAAGAATTAGGGAACAGACACCCTAATTGACGCGAATCCTAAAGATAGATCTATTGGGCTTAACAAACCCCATCCAAAGTACCGGATGCTTTAGTACTTCGAAATTTATATCATATCCGAAGGGTGTCCCGGAATGATGGGGATATTCTTATATATGCATCTTGTTAATGTCGGTTACCAGGTGTTCACCATATGAATGATTTTTATCTCTATGTATAGGATGTGTATTGAAATATGAAATCTTGTGGTCTATTATTATGATTTGATATATATAGGTTAAACCTATAACTCACCAACATTTTTGTTGACGTTTTAAGCATGTTTATTCTCAGGTGATTATTAAGAGCTTTCGCTGTCGCATACTTAAATAAAGACGAGATTTGGAGTCCATGCTTGTATGATATTGTGTAAAAACTGCATTCAAGAAACTTATTTTGTTGTAACATATTTGTATTGTAAACCATTATGTAATGGTCGTGTGTAAACAGGATATTTTAGATTATCATTATTTGATAATCTACGTAAAGCTTTTTAAAACCTTTATCTATGAAATAAAGGTTATGGTTTGTTTTAAAAATGAATGCAGTCTTTGAAAAACGTCTCATATAGAGGTCAAAACCTCGCAACGAAATCAATTAATATGGAACGTTTTTAATCAATAAGAACGGGACATTTCACAACTGAGCTGTTCTGGCATTTTTTTTTTTTTGTATTTCGGTCCCTCCGCGACTCGCGGTGTTTGACCCATCAAACTCCGCGAGTCGCGGAGTTTATATATATATATTTTTTTTTATATATCTTATACTAATTAAAACAATTAAGTAATTAATTTTAAAATTTTGTTTCCCTTGTTATTTAGGACGAGGTCGTTTCGGATCGATGTCCTAGTCCGTCCTTCGACAAAATTTTAAAATTTGTCTTTTTCAAGCGATTGTTTTAAAAGCTTAGATTTTTTTTTAGTTTTTTAATGTTTTTGGCATACTTTAATTCAATAAGATTAAAAATAATGATAATAAAAGTTCTCGTTCATCCCTCGGGTAAAGCAATTTCGGTTCAACGACCTAGTCTTCAACTTACGACGAATTTTAAAAATCATATTTTTAAATTAATGAGATAAAGTAAATTTTTGTTTTTAAACTCACACAACTTAAATATAAAATTCAAAACTAATATTAAAAATTCACACCAAACTTAAAATTTGAAATGCATAAAATTAAAAATTCATATTTTAAAAATTAAAAATTCACGCCAAACTTAATTTAAAAATTCATATTATAAATTCACACCAAACTTATATTAATTTTTCAAATATTTACAATTTTAAATATATTGATTTTACAAAGTTTACAATATTAATTTAAGATTTATCTATTAATTTTAAAAACATGGTAAAAATAAAATTAAAAATCTTTTTGGCTTTTTATCCCACTTTAATCAATCAAATATTATCAAAAATACGCGCCCCTCTTTTCGGTAAAGTAATTTCGGTTCCAAGACCTAATTTAACTCATGACGAATTTTTGAAATATTTTGGGTTGATTGATTAAAGATATTTATACCTTAAGAATAAACGTTAAATTTCGCAGTGATGTAATAAATTTTTGAATGATATCAATAATTTCGGTCGCCAAACCTAATTTTATTCAATACCAATTTAATACTTTATAGCGAACAAATTATCGTTTATTATCAAAAGGTTAAAAATAAAAATTAAAAAAAATAAAAACTGTACAAACATACCTGTGAAATAGATTTCTTAGTTATATGATCTATCCCATTCATAAGATAGTCGATTTAATTGGTTTTTCATGGCTACATAGGCGTAACCTCGAGCATTCAGTGTTTTTTCTTCTAAACATATGAACGGTCCGTCTCTGCATAAAGTAACAAATTCGGTGTTTGAATAGGTTTGATTATTTGAACATTTACCTCCATGTGACCATTTTCCGCATTTGTGACATCTTTCTAGGTGTCGTGCTCTTCTTTTCGCTGCGGTTTTTGATTTTTCTTTGCCAAATTGTAACTTATTATCTTCGCATCTGGATTCTTTTCTAACTCCGTCCAATCTTTCTCTGATTACTGATACTATTTCACTCGGAAGTGTATCATTATTACGTTTAGTGATCAAAGCGTGTAGCATTAGACCATGGTTTAGTTCACAGGCAGTCTTCATTTCCTAAAAAAAATAAAAATTCAGAATGGGGGGAGAAGACTAGTTCTTTAGGGTCTGCTAGGGAAAGACTGTACGGGTTCCATTTTCGAGAACTACACGAAAACAGACAATCTAACTCTAACAGAAATACATATTATCCTTTAAAGACTTGATTCTCCCCACACTTAGTTAGCTGTGGTATCGAAATTGTGATTAACTTCATTGTCAACTTCCATCGGACCATGTATGTAATGTTTAACTCTGTGACCATTAACTTTAAATTCAATTCCATTTGAATTTATTAATTCTATTGTTCCGTATGGGAAAACTCTTTTGACTATGAATGGTCCAGACCATCTTGATTGCAATTTTCCAGGAAATAGCTTGAATCGTGAATTGAAAAGAAGAACTCTGTCTCCTTCTTTAAATTCTTTTGAACTTCTGATTCTTTTATCACGCCATTTCTTCGTTCTTTCTTTATAGATTAACGAATTTTCGTATGCTTCATGTCTTAATTCTTCTAATTCGTTTAGTTGACTTAATCGTAGACGTCCGACTTCATGTAAATCAAGATTACATGTCTTCAAAGCCCAAAATGCTTTGTGTTCAATTTCTACTGGAAGATGACATGCTTTTCCATAAACAAGTCTAAAAGGTGTGGTTCCAATTGGAGTTTTGTAGGCTGTTCTAAAAGCCCAGAGTGTATCCTCCAATTTAATGGACCATTCCTTCGGATTTGATCCTACGGTTTTCTCTAGAATACGTTTTAAAGCTCGGTTGGTATTTTCAACTTGTCCACTTGTTTGTGGATGATATGCGGTGGAGATTTTATGAGTTACTCCATATCTTTTAAGAACTTTCTCAAGTTGATTATTACAGAAATGAGTACCCCGATCACTTATTAAAGCTTTCGGTGTTCCAAACCTTGCAAAAAGACGTTTTAAAAAGTTGACTACAACTCGTGCATCGTTAGTTGGGAGAGCTTGTGCTTCCGCCCATTTAGATACATAATCAATGGCTACGAGAATATAGAGATTATTATGAGATTTTGGAAATGGACCCATAAAGTCAATACCCCAAATGTCAAATACTTCACATACTTGTATGACATTTTGTGGCATTTCATCACGTTGACTTATTTTTCCGGCCCTTTGACAAGCATCACAGGATTTGCAAAGAAGGTGTGAGTCTTTGTAAATTGTAGGCCAATAGAATCCAGTATCATAAACTTTTCTTGCTGTTAGTTGAGGCCCATAATGCCCTCCTGTTGGTCCTGTGTGACAATGGTTTAATATTTTACTGGCTTCATCTCCGAATACACATCGGCGTATTATTCCATCTGGACAACTTTTAAACAAATGTGGATCTTCCCAAAAATAGTGTTTTATATCACTGAAGAATTTCTTTCGTCTTTGGTACGATAATCCTTTTTCAAGGAATCCACAAACTAAGTAGTTTGCATAGTCTGCAAACCATGGAATTTTATTATAATCTATCTTCAATAGATATTCATCAGGAAAGTTGTCTTGTATGGCCGATTCATTTAGAACTTCTAATTCGGGATTTTCAAGACGAGAAAGATGATCAGCGGCGAGATTTTCTGCTCCTCTTTTATCTCGGATTTCAATATCAAACTCTTGTAAGAGTAAGATCCAACGGATTAATCTTGGTTTAGCATCTTGTTTTGAAAATAGGTATCTAAGAGCAGAATGGTCGGTATAGACCACCGTTTTTGCTAGAACGAGATATGATCGAAATTTGTCAAAAGCAAAGACAATAGCAAGGAGTTCTTTTTCAGTAGTTGTATAGTTCGTTTGTGCTCCTTGTAACGTCTTACTAGCATAATATATAGGTTGAAATCGTTTTTCAATCCTTTGTCCTAAAACGGCTCCCATTGCAAAATCACTTGCATCGCACATTAGTTCAAATGGTAGATTCCAATTTGGTGTTATCATGATCGGCGCATTAGTGAGTTTCTCTTTAAGAATATTAAAAGATTTGATACACTCATCTGAAAAGATGAATGGAGCATCCTTTTCTAGGAGTTTATTCATAGGAGTGGCAATTTTAGAAAAATCTTTTATGAAACGTCGGTAAAAACCGGCATGCCCTAGAAAACTCCTTACTCCTCTAACATTGGTGGGATGTGGAAGTTTAGCAATTACATCTACTTTAGCTCTATCCACTTCAATTCTTTCTTTTGAAATTTTATGTCCAAGAACGATGCCCTCTTTAACCATGAAATGGCATTTCTCCCAATTAAGTACTAGATTTGATTGTTCGCATCTAATAAGCATTCGTTCAAGATTAGCTAGACATGTTTCAAATGTATCACCGAAGACTGAAAAGTCATCCATGAAAACTTCCATGCATTCTTCTATCATGTCATGAAAAATCGCCATCATACACCTTTGAAAGGTTGCAGGGGCATTGCAAAGTCCAAATGGCATGCGTTTGTAAGCAAAAGTACCATAAGGGCACGTGAATATGGTTTTCTCTTGATCTTCGGGTGCTATTGGAATTTGAAAATATCCGGAAAATCCATCTAGAAAACAATAGTAACTATTTCCGGCTAATCTTTCCAACATTTGATCAATAAAAGGTAAGGGAAAGTGATCTTTTCTGGTGGCGTCATTTAATTTTCTATAATCAATACACACATGCCATCCTGTTACAGTCCTAGTATGAATAAGCTCATTTTTCTCATTTGTAATGACAGTCATGCCCCCCTTCTTAGGCACGCATTGAACTGGGCTTACCCATGGACTATCAGAGATTGGATATATCAAACCTGCATCTAGCAGTTTAATAATCTCTTTCTTAACTACATCTTGCATATTAGGATTTAGTCTTCGATGGCGTTGCACATACGCTTTATGACCTTCTTCCATAAGGATTTTATGTGTGCAATACGAAGGACTTATTCCTTTAATATCATGAATCTTCCATGCAATGGCTGGTTTATGAGCTTTCAACACAGAAATGAGTTGCGATTTCTCATTTTCAGTAAGAGAAGACGATATTATTACAGGTAATTCAGATTCACCATGTAAATAAGCGTATTCCAAATGGTTTGGAAGTGGCTTTAACTCTAATTTCGGAGGTTCTTCTATCGATGATTTGTATCGATATCTGTCTTCTTCTTTTAGCATTTGGATTTCTTCTGTTGTTGGTTCATATCCATTAGCTATTAGTGTATCTAACATTTCAGCTTCATCAATTTGTTCTGTTCCTTCTCCTAAAGAACATTCTCCTGTTCCTTGTAATTCTGAAAATTCTTCTAATAATTCTGCATGTGCATCTATAGTTTGAATATAATAACATGTATCATCTGCAGATTGCGGTTGTTGCATTGCTCTATCAACTAAAAAGGTAACACTCTCGTCCTCTATACTTAGGGTCAGTTTCTTACCGAACACGTCTATCATTGCTTTAGCCGTGTTTAAGAATGGTCTTCCTAATATGAGAGGAACTTGAGAATCTTCTTCCATGTCCAAAACAACAAAATCTACTGGAAATACTAAAGTACCAACTTTAACTAGCATGTTCTCCATTATCCCTCTAGGATATTTTATTGATCTATCGGCTAGTTGTATGCTTATTCTGGTTGGTTTCAATTCTCCAAGGTCTAGTTTAGCGTATAGTGAATACGGCATTAAATTTATACTAGCACCTAAATCTGCTAATGCTTCTATTGAACTAAGACTACCCAGAAAACATGGAATTGTGAAACTTCCTGGATCAGATAGTTTTTCTGGTATCTTATTCAACAGTACTGCTGAACAATTAGCATTCATAGTAACAGCCGAGAGTTCTTCCATTTTATTTCTATTCGTGGTCAGATCTTTCAAGAATTTAGCATATCTAGGCATTCCTGAAATCACATCAATGAAAGGAAGATTTACATTTATCTGTTTAAACATATCCAAGAATTTGGATTGCTCGACTTTAAGTTTCTCTTTCTTCATTTTACTCGGGTAAGGAAGTGGTGGTTGGTATGGTTTAACATAAGGTTTATCCTTAACTTTGTTATCTTCATTAACCTTCTCAACTACCGGTTCTTTTTTCTTATCTTGATCAGGTTGTGGTTCTTGTGGAGTAGGAATAGCTTCATCAGAAGTTACAGGTATTTCAGGTGGTTTAAGTGTTGTACCACTTCTTGTGGTAATGGCTTTAGCTGTTTCATTCCGGGGGTTAGCATTTGTATCACTAGGTAGACTTCCCGGTTTTCTTTCACCTATTAATCTTGCTAGGTTACTTACTTCTTGTTCCAGATTTTGAATAGAAGCTTGTTGATTTCTAAATGCTTGAGCATTTTGTTCATTGGTCTGTTTTTGAGATGTGAAAAACTGCGTTTGAGTTTCAACTAGCTTCGTCATCATATCTTCTAAATTTGGCTTTTTATCATCGGTTTGTTGTGGTGGTTTGTTTTGAAAATTAGGTCTTTGCTGATTGTAAGTATTGTTGGATACTTGTTGATTGCTAGGACCTTGTTGGTTGTTGTATGGAATATTTCGGTTATAGTTCTGATTTTGATTGTAAATCGGTCTTGGCGGTTGATAATTATTCTGATAATTATTTCCAGGCCTTTGGTTTATGTATGAAATATTCTCTCTTTGTTCCATTGTTAATTCAATACTGAGACAATCTTTTGTCAAATGTGGTCCTCCACACTGCTCACAACTAATTCGTATTGAGTGAATATCCTTAGTCATCTTTTCCATTCGTCTCTCGACAGCATCTATCTTTGCGGAAATGGAATCTAAGTCATGGCTAGAATCGGCTCTAGCTGCTTTAGATGATCTAACGATATCTTTTTCTTGGTGCCACTCATGTGAGTGGGAAGCAGTGTTATCAATAATTTTGTAAGCATCAGTTTCGGTTTTCTTCATAATAGAACCACCAGCTGCTATATCTATGTCTTTCCTTGTAGTGATGTCGCATCCTTGGTAGAATATTTGTACTATTTGACAGGTGTCTAAACCATGTTGCGGACATCCTCTTAACAACTTTCCAAATCTAGTCCACGCCTCATATAGAGTTTCATTCGGCTTCTGTGTGAATGTAACAATTTCTCCTTGAAGTCTTACGGCTTTAGATGCAGGAAAGAATTGTTTAAGAAAATTTTCAACTAAAACGTCCCATGTATCAATCGCCCCTTCAGGTAACGATTCCAACCAATCTTTGGCTTCTCCCTTTAAAGTCCAGGGAAATAACATGAGATATATCTGTTCATCCTCCACTTCTCGGATTTTAAATAGTGTGCAGATCCTATTAAAGGTACGTAGATGTTCATTTGGATCTTCCTTCGGCGCACCACTAAATTGGCATTGATTAGTCACCATGTGTAGAATTTGTCCTTTGATTTCATAATCTGGCGCATTAATGTCTGGATGAGTAATTGCGTGACCTTGGCCAGTGCGTTTAGCTCTCATTCGGTCTTCCATACTTAATGGTTCTGTTACTTCCATAATTGAATTTGTTGAATCGGAATCACTAGAGGATTCTGATTTAATGGTTCGTTCCTCAACAATCTCTGTTTGAATGATTGGTGGTTCCGGAGGAAAGTTTAGTGATTCAGGATCTACGAATCGTCCCTGAATATTCTCCGGATTCTCAATTGTGAGGTCGGGTTCAAAAAATGGATTATCGAAAATTTGAACTGGAGTACTTTGTAGTGACCCGAACTTTTCCATGTTTATATATATTAATTGAGATTGATATTTACATGATTAAATGTTTCCAACATGTTAAGCAATCAAACTTGTTAAGACTTGATTAATTGAAATATGTTTCATATAGACAATTGACCACCCAAGTTGACCGGCGATTCACGAACGTTAAAACTTGTAAAAACGACATGACGATATATATGGATATACATATGGTTAACATGAGATTATGATAAGTAAGTATCTCCATAAGTATATTAACAATGATTTATATAAATATAAACAAGACTACTAACTTAAGGATTTCGAAACGAGACATATATGTAACGATTATCGTTGTAACGACATTTAAATGTATATATATCATATTAAGATATATTAATATATCATAATATCATGATAATATAATAATTTAACATCTCATTAGATATAATAAACAATGGGTTAACAACATTAATTGAGATCGTTAACTTAAGGGTTTCAAAACAACACTTACATGTAACGACTAACGATAACTTAACGACTCAGTTAAAATGTATATACATGTAGTGTATTTAGATGTATTAAAATACTTTTGGAAGACTTCAAGACATATATCAAAACACTCATACTTAACAAAAATGGTTACAGTTACTTTCCCATTCTTTTCTTTCATCAAGAATTCTAGTCGTATTCTTACCCGTATTATACACAGCTTCAAAACGTACTTACTATGGGTATATACCAATAGGAACTAGCATGGGATTCCACTCTTGATTATGTCATGTATGACTAATCAATTTTAACTTCTACCATGAGCTAGTCAACTAACTAGAACTCCTTTTAACCCCACTCACCACTCACCAATTACCACTCATCATTCACTCCATTTCACTTCCAATTCTCTTTCTAATTCTCTCTCAACACACACACACTATTATGAACGTATTTTTCCAGTAGTTAATCATCATCTTCATCAAAAATCACTTCAAGAATCAAGCTATAATCATCATAGGAAGAACACTTCAAGAACACTTCAAAAATCCCTTCAAGTTTACTAATTTACTTCCAAGCTTTCTAA
Organism: Rutidosis leptorrhynchoides; assembly: GCF_046630445.1. Taxonomy (NCBI): domain Eukaryota; kingdom Viridiplantae; phylum Streptophyta; class Magnoliopsida; order Asterales; family Asteraceae; genus Rutidosis; species Rutidosis leptorrhynchoides. Next base: position 592,895,288 of record NC_092335.1, on the reverse strand, counting down.
TCCATTCCAAGTAATCATCTAAGATCAAGAAACCTTTGTTATATACAGTAGGTTATCTTTCTTATTCAAGGTAATATTCATATTCAAACTTTGATTCAATTTCTATAACTATAAACTATCTTAATTCGAGTAAAAATCTTACTTGAACTTGTTTTTGTGTCATGATCCTACTTCAAGAACTTTCAAGCCATCCAAGATCCTTTGAAGCTAGATCATTTCTTGTCACTTCCAGTAGGTTTACCTACTAAACTTGAGGTAGTAATGATGTTCATAACATCATTCGATTCATATATATAAAACTATCTTATTCGAAGGTTTAAACTCGTAATCACTAGAACATAGTTTAGTTAATTCTAAACTTGTTCGCAAACAAAAGTTAATCCTTCTAACTTGACTTTTAAAATTAACTAAACACATGTTCTATATATATATATGATATGCTAACTTAATGATTTAAAACCTGGAAACACGAAAAACACCGTAAAACCGAATTTACGCCGTCGTAGTAACACCGCGGGCTGTTTTGGGTTAGTTAATTAAAAACTATGATAAACTTTGATTTAAAAGTTGTTATTCTGAGAAAATGATTTTTATTATGAACATGAAACTATATCCAAAATTTATGGTTAAACTCAAAGTGGAAGTATGTTTTCTAAAATGGTCATCTAGACGTCGTTCTTTCGACTGAAATGACTACCTTTACAAAAACGACTTGTAACTTATTTTTCCGACTATAAACCTATAATTTTTCTGTTTAGATTCATAAAATAGAGTTCAATATGAAACCATAGCAATTTGATTCACTCAAAACGGATTTAAAATGAAGAAGTTATGGGTAAAACAAGATTGGATAATTTTTCTCATTTTAGCTACGTGAAAATCGGTAACTAATCTATTCCAACCATAACTTAATCAACTTGTATTGTATATTATGTAATCTTGAGATACCATAGACACGTATACAATGTTTCGACCTATCATGTCGACACATCTATATATATTTCGGAACAACCATAGACACTCTATATGTGAATGTTGGAGTTAGCTATACAGGGTTGAGGTTGATTCCAAAATATATATAGTTTGAGTTGTGATCAATACTGAGATACGTATACACTGGGTCGTGGATTGATTCAAGATAATATTTATCGATTTATTTCTGTACATCTAACTGTGGACAACTAGTTGTAGGTTACTAACGAGGACAAATGACTTAATGAACTTAAAACATCAAAATATATTAAAAGTGTTGTAAATATATTTTGAACATACTTTAATATATATGTATATATTATTATAGGTTCGTGAATCAACAGTGGCCAAGTCTTACTTCTCGACGAAGTAAAAAAATCTGTGAAAGTGAGTTATAGTCCCACTTTTAAAATCTAATATTTTTGGGATGAGAATACATGCAGGTTTTATAAATGATTTACAAAATAGACACAAGTACGTGAAACTACATTCTATGGTTGAATTATCGAAATCGAATATGCCCCTTTTTATTAAGTCTGGTAATCTAAGAATTAGGGAATAGACACCCTAATTGACGCGAATCATAAAGATAGATCTATTGGGCCTAACAAACCCCATCCAAAGTACCGGATGCTTTAGTACTTCGAAATTTATATCATATCCGAAGGGTGTCCCGGAATGATGGGGATATTCTTATATATGCATCTTGTTAATGTCGGTTACCAGGTGTTCACCATATGAATGATTTTATCTCTATGTATGGGATGTGTATTGAAATATGAAATCTTGTGGTCTATTGTTACGATTTGATATATATAGGTTAAACCTATAACTCACCAACATTTTTGTTGACGTTTTAAGCATGTTTATTCTCAGGTGATTATTAAGAGCTTCCGCTGTCGCATACTTAAATAAGGACGAGATTTGGAGTCCATGCTTGTATGATATTGTGTAAAAACTGCATTCAAGAAACTTATTTTGTTGTAACATATTTGTATTGTAAACCATTATGTAATGGTCGTGTGTAAACAGAATATTTTAGATTATCATTATTTGATAATCTACGTAAAGCTTTTTAAACCTTTATTGATGAAATAAAGGTTATGGTTTGTTTTAAAATGAATGCAGTCTTTGAAAAACGTCTCATATAGAGGTCAAAACCTCGCAACGAAATCAATTAATATGGAACGTTTTTAATCAATAAGAACGGGACATTTCAGTTGGTATCAGAGCGTTGGTCTTAGAGAACCAGAATTTTGCATTAGTGTGTCTTATCGAGTTTGTTAGGATGCATTAGTGAGTCTGGACTTCGATCGTGTTTACTTGAAAAATGATTGCTTAACAAATTTTGTTGGAAACTATATATTTTTAACATGTGAATATTATGTGATATATTAATCTCTTAACGCGTTTGATATTATGTGATAGATGTCTACCTCCAGAACAAGTCCCATTGACTCACCTAATAATAATGAAGAGTCAAATGTAAATTGGAATGATTCGTGGACTGATTCACAAGTTCCCGAAGAGGAACCGGAAGAAGAGTCGAAACCGGAAGAAGAATTGGAACCGGATGAAGAAATAGAACCGGTGGGGGAAATAATAAAACGGTTAAGTAAAAGAAAATCCTCAACCAACCGACCAAGGTTAATTATGGTCAATGGTGTTTCCGCCAAGGAAGCAAAATATTGGGAGGATTACCAATTCTCCGATGAATCGGATTCCGACGAGAATTCCGATGATGTTATAGAAATTACCCCAACTGAATTTAAAAAGGCAAAAGAAAATAATAAGGGAAAGGGCATAAAAATAGAGAAATCTAATTTCAACCCCGATGAACTTTATATGCATCGTCAACCACCGAAGTCCTTAAGTTGTAACAATGACCCGGGAACCTCTAAACCACCAGGTTTTTCTAAACCAATGTGGAAAATTACGGCTCGTATTAGGGGAACATCATATATCCCTAGAAACTTGGCAAAACGAACCAAAACCGAAGAAGAAGAAACAAGCGAGTCGGAATAAGATAGTTGTATTCGTGTGGTGTAATATATGTAATATAGTGTGCTTATGCTTTATGATATATGTAAAAATTGCTTGTATTAATAAGTATTTTTTTTATGAATCTAACTCTTGTCTATTTTACAGTATAAAAACACAAAATGGATAGACAACCCAATATTTTAAGAGACCTACCCGGAGACATGATTGATGAAATCTTGTCTAGAGTCGGTCAGAATTCTTCGGCACAACTATTTAAGGCGAGATCAGTTTGTAAGACATTCGAAGAACGTTCCAAGAATGCCTTGGTTTATAAAAGGCTTTCGTTCGAAAGATGGGGGATATCACATTGGGAAATCCATAAGTTACGATGTGTTTACTTTGACGCATATATTGCGGGGAACCCAAATGCTATTTTACGCAATGGGTTGAGAAATTATTTTGACTCAATATATCCGAATATTGGACTTCGTGATTTAGAAAAAGCATGCAACATAAAGAAGCATGTTATGCTTACGGATTAGTAATGTTCGCTTCTCACCAAAGTGAGAACAAGAACATCGGGCTACAACTATTAAACAAAACGTTCCCATAAGTGACGGAGTCGGTAATTGGGGTAAGAAATGAGGTTTTTAGATTGTTACGGGACTGTTGGACATTACGTAACCCTCGTCCCTTTGACGACGATACAACACGCTGTCTTATCAACGGCCATAACGGTTATGTTCCACAAGACCAAGGATGGGAAGTAATCCTAGTAAAACCAGAATGCATGACTTGTTTCTGGACGTATGAATTACGTGTCTTTATTGCCTTTACTGAACGACTTGTGTACTAGCTAGAATTATCTTCAAAACTATCTTGTATCAAAGTTATTGTGTGCTATATTTCATGCTTTATGTAAAATAAGCGGTATTATAAGTTTGTAAAATATTGTATAAAAGTTTGAACGCGAAATATTATTATAATCAGTTTTTCATATAGAATTGTAGTAGTTGAATTGTATATTAGCTACTAAGTATGAACTTAACGGGTAGGTACTACCCGAATTTAAACTTATAAAACGCTAATATGAAGAAAAAGCTTTTATAAATGAGTTCATATTATGCTACGAAATACTATTAACTACTCTTAATATTCTGTATGATTAACTTGTTTCATTTGACTATTTTGAAGGAAATGGCACCGACTACTCGACACACCGTGAATATGAATGAAGAGGAATTTCGTACTTTTCTAGCTTCAAACATAGCCGCAGTACAGGCTACGCTACACACCAACAATAACCTTGGATCTAGCAGTACAAGAAATCGTGTAGGATGCACCTACAAAGAATTCACTGCCTGCAAACCTTTGGAATTTGATGGAACCGAAGGACCGATCGGATTGAAACGGTGGACCGAGAAGGTCGAATCGGTGTTTGCCATAAGTAAGTGTACTGAAGAGGAAAAAGTGAAGTACGCTACACATACCTTCACAGGTTCTGCGTTAACATGGTGGAATACCTATCTAGAGCAAGTGGGACAAGATGATGCGTACGCACTACCGTGGTCAGCATTCAAGCACTTGATGAACGAGAAGTACCGTCCCAGAACCGAGGTCAATAAGCTCAAGACAGAACTTAGAGGGTTACGAACCCAAGGATTTGATATTACCACGTACGAAAGACGATTCACAGAATTGTGCCTATTGTGTCCGGGAGCATTCGAAGATGAGGAAGAGAAGATCGACGCGTTTGTGAAAGGATTACCGGAAAGAATCCAAGAAGATATAAGTTCACACGAGCCCGCCTCTATACAACAGGCATGTAGAATGGCTCACAAACTAGTGAACCAGATTGAAGAAAGAATTAAAGAACAGACTGCTGAAGAGGCCAATGTGAAGCAAGCCAAAAGAAAGTGGGAGGAAAACGGTGATAAGAATCACCAATACAACAACAACAGCAATTACAACAATAATCGCAACAATTATCCCAACAATCGCAACATCAATCGCAACTACAACAAACGGTCCAACAACAACAACAACAACAATAACAACAGCAACTACAACAATCATCCCAACAACAATAATAACCGTAACAACAACAACAATCATAAGCAGCTATGCCAAAGGTGTGAAAAGTATCACTCGGGGTTCTGCACCAAATTTTGCAACAAGTGTAAAAGAAATGGTCATTGCGCGGCGAAGTGTGAGGTCTACGGACCAGGGGTTAATAGAACGAAAGGAACAAATGGTGTCGGAACGAGTAATGGCGGAGCAAGTAGTGTCGGAGCAAGTTACGCCAATGTAATTTGTTATAAATGTGGAAAACCGGGCCACATTATTAGAAATTGCCCAAACCAGGAGAACACGAATGGACAAGGCCGTGGAAGAGTTTTCAATATTAATGCGGCAGAGGCACAGGAAGACCCGGAGCTTGTTACGGGTACGTTTCTTATTGACAATAAATCTGCTTACGTTTTATTTGATTCGGGTGCAGATAGAAGCTATATGAGTAGAGATTTTTGTGCTAAATTAAGTTGTCCATTGACGCCTTTGGATAGTAAATTTTTACTCGAATTAGCAAATGGTAAATTAATTTCAGCAGATAATATATGTCGGAATCGAGAAAATAAACTGGTTAGCGAAACATTTAAGATTGACTTGATACCAGTAGAGTTAGGGAGTTTTGATGTGATAATCGGTATGGACTGGTTGAAAGAAGTGAAAGCAGAAATCGTTTGTTACAAAAATGCAATTCGCATTATACGAGAAAAAGGAAAACCCTTAATGGTGTACGGAGAAAAGGGCAACACGAAGCTACATCTTATTAGTAATTTGAAGGCACAAAAACTAATAAGAAAAGGTTGCTATGCTGTTCTAGCACACGTCGAGAAAGTACAAACTGAAGAAAAGAGCATCAATGATGTTCCCGTCGCAAAAGAATTTCCCGATGTATTTTCGAAAGAATTACCGGGATTACCCCCACATCGATCCGTTGAATTTCAAATAGATCTTGTACCAGGAGCTGCACCAATAGCTCGTGCTCCTTACAGACCCGCACCCAGCGAGATGAAAGAACTGTAAAGCCAATTACAAGAACTTTTAGATCATGGTTTAATTCGACCAAGCACATCACCGTGGGGAGCTCCTGTTTTGTTTGTCAAGAAGAAGGATGGTACATTCAGGTTGTGTATCGACTACCGAGAGTTGAACAAACTTACCATCAAGAACCGCTACCCACTACCGAGAATCGATGACTTATTTGATCAACTACAAGGCTTGTCTGTTTATTCAAAGATTGACTTACGTTCCGGGTATCATCAAATGCGGGTGAAAGAAGATGATATTCCAAAGACTGCTTTCAGAACACGTTACGGTCATTACGAGTTTATGGTCATGCCGTTTGGTTTAACTAATGCACCAGCTGTGTTCATGGACCTTATGAACCGAGTGTGTGGACCATACCTTGACAAGTTTGTCATTGTTTTCATTGATGACATACTTATTTACTCAAAGAATGACCAAGAACACGGTGAACATTTGAGAAAGGTGTTAGAAGTATTGAGGAAGGAAGAATTGTACGCTAAGTTTTCAAAGTGTGCATTTTGGTTGGAAGAAGTTCAATTCCTCGGTCACATAGTGAACAAAGAAGGTATTAAGGTGGATCCGGCAAAGATAGAAACGGTTGAAAAGTGGGAAACCCCGAAAACTCCGAAACACATACGCCAATTTTTAGGACTAGCTGGTTACTACAGAAGGTTCATCCAAGACTTTTCCAGAATAGCAAAACCCTTGACTGCATTAACGCATAAAGGGAAGAAATTTGAATGGAATGATGAACAAGAGAAAGCGTTTCAGTTATTGAAGAAAAAGCTAACTACGGCACCTATATTGTCATTGCCTGAAGGGAATGATGATTTTGTGATTTATTGTGACGCATCAAAGCAAGGTCTCGGTTGTGTATTAATGCAACGAACGAAGGTGATTGCTTATGCGTCTAGACAATTGAAGATTCACGAACAAAATTATACGACGCATGATTTGGAATTAGGCGCGGTTGTTTTTGCATTAAAGACTTGGAGGCACTACTTATATGGGGTCAAAAGTATTATATATACCGACCACAAAAGTCTTCAACACATATTTAATCAGAAACAACTGAATATGAGGCAGCGTAGGTGGATTGAATTGTTGAATGATTACGACTTTGAGATTCGTTACCACCCTGGAAAGGCAAATGTGGTAGCCGATGCCTTGAGCAGGAAGGACAGAGAACCCATCCGAGTAAAATCTATGAATATAATGATTCATAATAACCTTACTACTCAAATAAAGGAGGCGCAACAAGGAGTTTTAAAAGAGGGAAATTTAAAGGATGAAATACCCAAGGGATCGGAATTCGGGAAGACGAAACCCGGTATAGGGCTGAAAGGATTTGGGTACCAAAATTTGGAGATATGAGGAAAATGGTACTTAGAGAAGCTCATAAAATCAGATACTCAATACATCCTGGAACGGGGAAGATGTACAAGGATCTCAAGAAACATTTTTGGTGGCCGGGTATGAAAGCCGATGTTGCTAAATATGAAGGAGAATGTTTGACGTGTTCTAAGGTCAAAGCTGAGCATCAGAAACCATCAGGTCTACTTCAACAACCCGAAATCCCGGAATGGAAATGGGAAAACATTACCATGGATTTCATCACTAAATTGCCAAGGACTGCAAGTGGTTTTGATACTATTTGGGTAATAGTTGATCGTCTCACCAAATCAGCACACTTCCTGCCAATAAGAGAAGATGACAAGATGGAGAAGTTAGCACGACTGTATTTGAAGGAAGTCGTCTCCAGACATGGAATACCAATCTCTATTATCTCTGATAGGGATGGCAGATTTATTTCAAGATTCTGGCAGACATTACAGCAAGCATTAGGAACTCGTCTAGACATGAGTACTGCCTATCATCCACAAACTGATGGGCAGAGCGAAAGGACGATACAAACGCTTGAAGACATGCTACGAGCATGTGTTATTGATTTCGGAAACAGTTGGGATCGACATCTACCGTTAGCAGAATTTTCCTACAACAACAGCTACCATTCAAGCATTGAGATGGCGCCGTTTGAAGCACTTTATGGTAGAAAGTGCAGATCTCCGATTTATTGGAGTGAAGTGGGGGATAGACAGATTATGGGTCCAGAGATAATACAAGAAACTACCGAGAAAATCATCCAAATTCAACAAAGATTGAAAACCGCCCAAAGTCGACAAAAGAGCTACGCTGACATTAAAAGAAAAGATATAGAATTTGAAATTGGAGAGATGGTCATGCTTAAAGTTGCACCTTGGAAAGGCGTTGTTCGATTTGGTAAACGAGGGAAATTAAATCCAAGGTATATTGGACCATTCAAGATTATTGATCGTGTCGGACCAGTAGCTTACCGACTTTAGTTACCTCAACAACTAGCGGCTGTACATAACACTTTCCACGTCTCGAATTTGAAGAAATGTTTTGCTAAAGAAGATCTCACTATTCCGTTAGATGAAATCCAAATCAACGAAAAACTCCAATTCATCGAAGAACCCGTCGAAATAATGGATCGTGAGGTTAAAAGACTTAAGCAAAACAAGATACCAATTGTTAAGGTTCGATGGAATGCTCGTAGAGGACCCGAGTTCACCTGGGAGTGTGAAGATCAGATGAAGAAGAAATACCCGCATCTATTTCCAGAAGATTCGTCAACACCTTCAACAGCTTAAAATTTCGGGACGAATTTATTTAACGGGTAGGTACTATAGTGACCCGAACTTTTCCATGTTTATATATATTAATTGAGATTGATATTTACATGATTAAATGTTTCCAACATGTTAAGCAATCAAACTTGTTAAGACTTGATTAATTGAAATATGTTTCATATAGACAATTGACCACCCAAGTTGACCGGCGATTCACGAACGTTAAAACTTGTAAATACGACATGACGATATATATGGATATACATATGGTTAACATGAGATTATGATAAGTAAGTATCTCCATAAGTATATTAACAATGATTTATATAAATATAAACAAGACTACTAACTTAAGGATTTCGAAACGAGAAATATATGTAACGATTATCGTTGTAACGACATTTAAATGTATATATATCATATTAAGATATATTAATATATCATAATATCATGATAATATAATAATTTAACATCTCATTAGATATAATAAAAAATGGGTTAACAACATTAATTGAGATCGTTAACTTAAGGGTTTCAAAACAACACTTACATGTAACGACTAACGATGACTTAACGACTCAGTTAAAATGTATATACATGTAGTGTATTTAGATGTATTAAAATACTTTTGGAAGACTTCAAGACATATATCAAAACACTCATACTTAACAAAAATGGTTACAGTTACTTTCCCATTCTTTTCTTTCATCAAGAATTCTAGTCGTATTCTTACCCGTATTATACACAGCTTCAAAACGTACTTACTATGGGTATATACCAATAGGAACTAGCATGGGATTCCACTCTTGATTATGTCATGTATGACTAATCAATTTTAACTTCTACCATGAGCTAGTCAACTAACTAGAACTCCTTTTAACCCCACTCACCACTCACCAATTACCACTCATCATTCACTCCATTTCACTTCCAATTCTCTTTCTAATTCTCTCTCAACACACACACACTATTATGAACGTATTTTTCCAGTAGTTAATCATCATCTTCATCAAAAATTACTTCAAGAATCAAGCTATAATCATCATAGGAAGAACACTTCAAGAACACTTCAAAAATCCCTTCAAGTTTACTAATTTACTTCCAAGCTTTCTAATCCATTCCAAGTAATCATCTAAGATCAAGAAACCTTTGTTATATACAGTAGGTTATCTTTCTTATTCAAGGTAATATTCATATTCAAACTTTGATTCAATTTCTATAACTATAAACTATCTTAATTCGAGTAAAAATCTTACTTGAACTTGTTTTTGTGTCATGATCCTACTTCAAGAACTTTCAAGCCATCCAAGATCCTTTGAAGCTAGATCATTTCTTGTCACTTCCAGTAGGTTTACCTACTAAACTTGAGGGAGTAATGATGTTCATAACATCATTCGATTCATATATATAAAACTATCTTATTCGAAGGTTTAAACTCGTAATCACTAGAACATAGTTTAGTTAATTCTAAACTTGTTCGCAAACAAAAGTTAATCCTTCTAACTTGACTTTTAAAATTAACTAAACACATGTTCTATATATATATGATATGCTAACTTAATGATTTAAAACCTGGAAACACGAAAAACACCGTAAAACCGGATTTACGCCGTCGTAGTAACACCGCGGGCTGTTTTGGGTTCGTTAATTAAAAACTATGATAAACTTTGATTTAAAAGTTGTTATTCTGAGAAAATGATTTTTATTATGAACATGAAACTATATCCAAAAATTATGGTTAAACTCAAAGTGGAAGTATGTTTTCTAAAATGGTCATCTAGACGTCGTTCTTTCGACTGAAATGACTACCTTTACAAAAACGACTTGTAACTTATTTTTCCAACTATAAACCTATACTTTTTCTGTTTAGATTCATAAAATAGAGTTCAATATGAAACCATAGCAATTTGATTCACTCAAAACGGATTTAAAATGAAGAAGTTATGGGTAAAACAAGATTGGATAATTTTTCTCATTTTAGCTACGTGAAAATCGGTAACAAATCTATTCCAACCATAACTTAATCAACTTGTATTGTATATTATGTAATCTTGAGATACCATAGACACGTATACAATGTTTCGACCTATCATGTCGATACATCTATATATATTTCGGAACAACCATAGACACTCTATATGTGAATGTTGGAGTTAGCTATACAGGGTTGAGGTTGATTCCAAAATATATATAGTTTGAGTTGTGATCAATACTGAGATACGTATAAACTGGGTCGTGGATTGATTCAAGATAATATTTATCGATTTATTTCTGTACATCTAACTGTGGACAACTTGTTGTAGGTTACTAACGAGGACAACTGACTTAATAAACTTAAAACATCAAAATATATTAAAAGTGTTGTAAATATATTTTGAACATACTTTAATATATATGTATATATTGTTATAGGTTCGTGAATCAACAGTGGCCAAGTCATACTTCTCGACGAAGTAAAAAAATCTGTGAAAGTGAGTTATAGTCCCACTTTTAAAATCTAATATTTTTGGGATGAGAATACATGCAGGTTTTATAAATGATTTACAAAATAGACACAAGTACGTGAAACTACATTCTATGGTTGAATTATCGAAATCGAATATGCCCCTTTTTATTAAGTCTGGTAATCTAAGAATTAGGGAACAGACACCCTAATTGACGCGAATCCTAAAGATAGATCTATTGGGCCTAACAAACCCCATCCAAAGTACCGGATGCTTTAGTACTTCGAAATTTATATCATATCCGAAGGGTGTCCCGGAATGATGGGGATATTCTTATATATGCATCTTGTTAATGTCGGTTACCAGGTGTTCACCATATGAATGATTTTTATCTCTATGTATGGGATGTGTATTGAAATATGAAATCTTGTGGTCTATTGTTACGATTTGATATATATAGGTTAAACCTATAACTCACCAACATTTTTGTTGACGTTTTAAGCATGTTTATTCTCAGGTGATTATTAAGAGCTTCCGCTGTCGCATACTTAAATAAGGACGAGATTTGGAGTCCATGCTTGTATGATATTGTGTAAAAACTGCATTCAAGAAACTTATTTTGTTGTAACATATTTGTATTGTAAACCATTATGTAATGGTCGTGTGTAAACAGGATATTTTAGATTATCATTATTTGATAATCTACGTAAAGCTTTTTAAACCTTTATTGATGAAATAAAGGTTATGGTTTGTTTTAAAATGAATACAGTCTTTGAAAAACGTCTCATATAGAGGTCAAAACCTCGCAACGAAATCAATTAATATGGAACGCTTTTAATCAATAAGAACGGGACATTTCATACTTGGTCGACTGGATGACGATTCTAAAGAAAAATCAATGGCGGTAATATTTGCTAAATGTCTTGATCTAGTTACAGGTGGTGAACGTACAAAAGGTGGTGAATGTCTTGCTCGGTGCATTCACTGAATATCCTATTAGTTTTTAAAAGGAAAGAAAAATTATAATAAGTTATCCAATCAATAGACTTTTCTGATTTTGCCCACGTTTCGAATAGCCAAAAGATGCAGCAGAGGGGCAGGATTCGTTTGGTCTCATTATAATTGAGGACTGTTTGGCTCCAATAACCCGGTCCACGTACAAATCCAACTATTACTACGAACCAGAAAATTTTGATGTCTATCAATTTAACCACTTAAAATAAATTTTCGTAATTTTAAGAAATTTAGATAAGAAGTAGAATAAAAATCTATGTCCTAAAACTAGAATAGCGAGAAATAAGAAAGAAAAAGAGTTCGTCGAAAAAGGTCGAAAAAGAAAAATAGTTGAAAAATAAAAGGTGACGGAAAAATAAAAGAAACTTATAACACTTAAAAACACTTGACTAACCTAACCTTATTACTACAACTAACTTAAAATTATAATCGCAAATTGAGATTACTAATTGGAATGATAATTGATACATAGGTAAAAGTCGTCTAAAAATATTAAAGCTTACAGGAAAAACTAAATCCCAGATGGAAATAACTTAAAAAGAAACTAAAACTTAAAAAGGCGTCGCAAAATTCTAAAGTACCTAAATCTTAGTCTAAAGAAAAAGCACTTAAGGAATTCTACGGCAAAGCCTAAAAATCTAGAAGTAAAAATAACTATGGCAAAAACTAAGTTTAAAACTAAATATGAGCTAAAAATACAAATATTACGCTAAAACGATTAAAAAGGGACAAAATATAAAAATAAACTAAAAGTTGTAAAAAGTACAATTTTTTTAAAAATATTATTTTTATATTATTTATTTTATAAAACTATTAATTTTATATATATAATAAAACTAATTAAAATTTAAAATACAATTTAATTTAAAAACTTAAACTAATTATATTAATAATTAAGTAATTAGGGTTTATTAATAATAATAATTAATAATTACCCGTAATAAATGCTGATTAGGGTTTCTGTCGGTGTCAGGGTGTCTCCGCGAGTCGCGGTATTCGAGGCTGCAAACTCCGCGAGTCGCGGGGTTCCAATTTTCAACTCAGGTACAGTTTAAAATTTGACGCGTTTTTTTTTTTTTGTTTTCTGTTTTAAAATCTAAAATATTTATATAATAAAAACTTATATTTTTATAAAATAAAAATAAAGAAACTTTATAAAACTTAAATATTTAATAAAATCTTAAAAATATATAAATTTTTTGTTTTTCTTTTTATATTTTCGAATAATTAAAAACGTATTTTTACAAAAGTGAATTTTAATAAAAGTAAACTAAAAATAAAAATCTTTTTTTTATGTAGCGTTGCGCTTTCGGCGTTTAAGAGTTCCCCGGCAGCGGCGCCAAAAATAACTTGATGTTATGCGAGGTGTATATAAAATAGCTTTATATTTTAGCAGGAAATACTATTAAATACGATACAATTTTACACAAGATATTTATTTATTTAGAGAATGGATATACTTAAACCTTGCTACAACACTTATAGGCAGTGTACCTAATCGTACAGTAGTGTAGTTTTTAGTAAGTCCGGTTCGTTCCACAGGGAAAATCTTTAAACAAAGTTTAACGCTATATTAGTTTACTTTTATAAAAATAAAAATATATATATAAGTAATATTATTATTATAAAGGGGGGTTTTTACCGTTTAATGACCGGTTTGTCGATTTTAAAACTTTAGTGGCAGTTAAAACCAAATGTAAAATAATAAATAAATACAAGACTTAATTTAAAGCGTAAAGTAAATAACGATAATGAAATTGCGAATAATAAAAGTGCGATAAAATAAACTTGCGATAATTAAAAAGTACGATAATTAAAAGTGCAATTAAATACAATAACAATAAAAATGCGATAATTAGAAGTGCAATTAAATATAAAATAAAGGAAATTAAATATGAAATAAAAGAATTATGCTTATTTAAACTTCCGTAACCATGATGTTTGATGTGTTGATTTTAGTTTTATGTCCATGGGTTAATTGTCCTTTATCCTGGATTATTTAATATGTCCGTCTGGTTTTTGTCCATAACAGTCCATCAGTCATAAATATAAAGTGCGAGTGTCCTCGTCAAATTATTCTTATACCCGAAGTTAAATATTCCAACTAATTGGGGACTTAAACTGTAACAAGATTTTAATACTTTGTTTAATAATTACACCAGGATGTCGACTGAGTGTAACCCAAGATTTTAATATTTTGTTATCAATTATACCAAGTGTCCTTGTACATAATTTCACCCCTGTTTTAATTATTCTAGTGGCTATTAATCCATTCCCGTGTCCGATTAAATGAACGATTATTCGTACATATAAATACCCCGCCCATCGTGTCCGATCGAGTGTATATGGTAATTTATAGGGACGCCCAATTGTAAATCTTTATATTAACATTAACAAACTATCATTTAGTTAAACAAATATAAAGCCCATTAATAGCCCATAGTCTAATTTCCACAAGTGTCGTTCTTTTGTCCAAACCCCAATTATGGTACAAAGCCCAATTACCCAATTTTAGTAATTAGCCCAACATCATGATTACTTCGGATTAAATAAGCATAATAATAACTTAGCTACGAGACATTAAATTAAAAAGGTTGAACATAACTTACAATGATTAAAAATAGCGTAGCGTTACACGGACAGAATTTCGACTTACACCCTTACAACATTTGCTAACATACCCTTATTATTAGGATTAAAATTAAAATTAAAATTAAAATATAAATTATAAATATAAATATTACGTATATAGATAGAGAGATTGATGGATATTGGATGAAAAATTGATCAGAATTCGTTGGGCTTTATAGGGAGTTTCAGTTTTTGGGGCTCCGCGACTCGCGGCCCATTCCTTCTTCAAACTCCGCGAGTCGCGGAGTTTGTAAATACAGCTCACTCCATTTTGGCTCTTTGTTTACCGATAGTTTATTATATAAATATAATATATATATATATAATTTATATAATTAATTATATATTATATTATATTTATATACATAGTTAACTTGTAATTTTTAGTCCGTTGCGTCGAGCGTTGAGAGTTGACTCTGGTGCCGGTTCCGGATTTTCGAACGTCCTTGCGTACAATTTAATATCTTGTACTTTGCGTTTTGAATCTTGTACTCTTGTAATTTTGAGACGTTTCTTATCAATAATTGGAACCTCTTTGATTGTCTTTTGTACTTTTGAGCTTTTTGGTCGTTTGCGTCTTCAATTCGTCGAATCTGTCTTTTGTCTTCACCTTTTATTATTTAAACGAATATCACTTGTAAATAGAACAATTGCAACTAAAAGCTTGTCTTTCTTGAGGAATAATGCTATGAAATATATGTTCGTTTTTAGCATTATCATCTATTTTATAGTATAAAAACACAAAATGGATAGACAACCCAATATTTTAAGAGACCTACCCGGAGACATGATTGATGAAATCTTGTCTAGAGTCGGTCAGAATTCTTCGGCACAACTATTTACGGCGAAATCAGTTTGTAAGACATTCGAAGAACCTTCCAAGAATGTCTTGGTTTATAAGAGACTTTCGTTTGAAAGATGGGGGATATCACATTGGGAAACCCATAAGTTACGATGTGTTTACTTTGACGCATATATTGCGGGGAACCCAAATGCTATTTTATGCAACGGGTTAAGAAATTATTTTGACTCAATGTATCCGAATATAGGACTTCATGATTTAGAAAAATCGGCTAACATGCAACATAAAGAAGCATGCTATGCTTACGGGTTAGTAATGTTCGCTTCTCACCAAAGTGAGAAAAAGAACATCGGGCTACAACTATTAAACAAAACGTTCCTGATAGTTAAAGCTAAGGCGTATAAAATACTATTAAATTTTAGCAGAAAATACTATTAAATACGATACAATTTTACACAAGATATTTAGTTATTTATTTACAGATGGGATATACCTAAACCTTGCTACAACACTATAGGCAGTGTACCTAATCGTAGAGTAGTACAGTTTTTAGTAAGTCCGGTTCGTTCCACAGGGAGCGGGCTTATTGCACACTATATTTTTAAACAACTATATTTGTACAAAATATATATATTTATATATAATAATATATAAAAGGGGTTATACCGTTTAATGACCGGTTTGTCGATTTTATATTTTAAGCGAAGCGTAAAGTAAATGACGATATTTAACTAACAATATAAAATAAATAACAATAATTAAAATGACAATAAATAAAAATACGAGGAAATATGAAATAAAATATATTATGCTTATTTAAGCTTCCGTAACCATGATGTTTGACGTTTTAATTTTAATTTATTGTCCTGGGTTAATTGTCCTTTGTCCTGGATGTATTTGAAACCTATCTGGTTTTTGTCCACAATAGTTCATCGATCATATTTATAAAATGCTCGGCAAATTTAACCTTATGCCCGAAGTCAAATATTCCAACTAATTGGGGACTTAAACTGTAACAAGGTTTTAATACTTTGTTTAATAATTACACCAGGTTATCGACTGCGTGTAACCCAAGGTTTTAATACTTTGTTATCAATTATGCCAAGTGTCCTTGTACATAATTTCACCCCTGTTTTAATAATTCCATAGACTATTAATTTATTCCCGTGTCTGGTCAAATGAACAATAATTCGTACTTATAAATATCCTGCCCATCGTGTCCGATCGAGTGTATATGGTTATTTATAGGTACATCCAATTGTAAATATTTATATTAAAATTAACAAACTATCATTTAGTTAAACAAATATAAAGCCCATTAATAGCCCATAGTCTAATTTCCACAAGTGTCGTTCTTTTGTCCAAACCCCAATTATGGTACAAAGCCCAATTACCCAATTTTAATATTTTTAGCCCAACATCATGATTACTTCGTCTTAAATAAGCATAATAATAACTTAAGTACGAGACATTAATTTAAAAAGGAGAACATAGCTTACATTGATTATTTATCGCGTAGTGTTACACGGACAGAGCTCCGACTTTAAAACCCGTAAAATAACCTTTACATAACCCGAACTAATCTAATATAACACTAATCTATATTATATATATATATATATATATATATATATATATATATATATATATATATATATATATATATATATATATATATATATATATATATATATATATATATATATATATATATATTATATTTATTTATATTATACTAGGGAGTATTATTATTATTATGTTATTTTTACTCGCAGAATTCGTGACCTTTTATAGGAGTTTTGATTTCTGACAGCTTCGCGAGTCGTGGAGTTTTTAGCCTTCAAACTCCGCGAGTCGCGGAGTTTGAAAATCCAGCTCAGGATCATTTGTCTCATAGCTTGTCGACATAATTTTTAAATATATATAATATATAAATAATTTATATAATTATTTAAATATTATATTATATTCTTGTGCATAGTTGACTTGTAATTTTTGGTCCGTTGCGTCGGGCGTTGATAGTTGACTCATGTCCCGGTTCCGGATTTTCGAACGTCCTTGCGTACAATTTAATATCTTGTACTTTGCGTTTTGTAACTTGTACTCTTGTCATTTTTAGACGTTTTTCATCAATAAATTGAACCTTTTGAATTGTATCTTAAACATTTGAGCTTTTTGGACGTTTGTGTCTTCAAATCTTCGTTTTCGCCTTTTGTCTTCGCACTTATTTATTTAAACAATTACAATGAAAATATAATACAATTACATATGAAAACCTATTATTTAGGAGGGATATTGCTATGAAATATATGTTCCTTTTTAGCCTTATCAAACATCCCCACACTTGAGCGTTGCTTGTCCTCAAGCAATACAGAACTTGAAATAAAAACATACATGAATCACTTTTTTATTCATCACACTTTGTACATCAGTGATTTTGATATGGTGGTATAAACAATGATAGTAACGATAGAACCATGGTTAAAGGTGGGTGTGTCATCCACAGTTGCCTCGGGTTTAGGTCAACGACACTTGCAATCAAATAGCCGATTTACTTTCGGCTTCCAAAGCAAAGTGCACATTTGAAAGGCGGTTTACAGTCCCACATGACTATGAAAATTTAGATCCGTTAGGAAATTGGATCTTTATGAAAACATTTGATCTTTTAAAAATTCAATCTAGCTTTTACCCTAGACACGTTTTCCGGAATAACCCTTCACCGGTGTTTGCAAAATATTTTTGTGGGTTGTGTGGGTTTCAGATTTGAAAATTTTAGCTCAACACTTGTGGTTTTGTGTCACCCACTTGCTAACCTTGTATTAGGAAAGCAACACGTCCAGTATACTTGCTCCGTATATTACCCTTCGATAAACTACCGTCCGGTTGTAAAGGAAAGCGTTGAACAAGCAACTGTTAAGGCAATGTCCCCTGACATGCTTTTAATTATGGTCTATAACGTGTCGGACGCAATTACTATCCTTTGTAGGAGCAATAGTAAAGCTCACCCTAGGAATTTTTCGGTCTGGCACAAGGTCCTGTCTTCGACCATGCTATGCAACCACCGTTCTTACAGTTGACACCCGATTTGGTTCAGGTGACCTAATGAATTCTAGGTGAATTCCTAGAATTTTACGTTCAATGGTAATGAACGCATTGAAAATGGGTTTTCAGAAAACAAATCGGTTTATAATTTTGATCAAAATATTTTCTCGTTCAAGCTCGAGTTTAGATATCATTGAATTCCATGAGTTTGAATTCTCAATCTTTAAAGTCAATCTCAAGGATTGAGTAATATCAGTCTTAAAAGCTGATTTTTAATCTTTAAGGAGATTATCCTTTCTGGGGATCTGATTCATTAGTCTTATCAAGCTAATTTGCACGGTGCCCTCCCCATTTTACGAGACAGACCCTCTCATGGTTAGGATAAGTCTGACCACTTGGCGACCCTGTTTGATGCTGAGGTCCGTGGATTTCCTGCTGATTTTAGTGATGACTTTTCTAGATTTTTCGTCAACCTACAACTGGTCTGGACGACAACTTCTTGACCTAAATCAAGAAGCGCGTGTCTTTTTCGGAAGACTTTACTTCCTTTTAATGATGGAATTGATTCATCGTGTAGATCCATCTTTTCTTTTCTTTCATCGGGTAAAATAGTTAATTTAGTCCAAAACAAAAGCACCTGCAATAAACTTTACAGAAACATGTGATAGATAGTTTTTAATTGAATAACTTGGCACATTCTCCCCACACTTAGTTTCTTTCTTTGCCCTTTTATTCTCCTTTATTCCATTTTAAATGAATTCAATCGTTTTAGGGTGTTTCTCAATTTATGTCCTTTCCGAGGTAACGATAATTTCGGTATTAACACCTAGTTTTCACCGTTCATAAATATATATAAACATGATTTTAAATTCATTTAGTTTAAAATTTTTCAAATTTTCATAAAATTTAGAAAATAAGCCAAGTATAAACCCGAGAGAATTTATAACCCTTCCCCACACTTGAGATCATGCAATGCCCTCATTTGCATGAAATCAGACTCTAATTATAAATTCATGAGGGTGATTAGTGTAGAAAAGTGATTGAAAATACCCAGTTTGTAATTACAAAGCTCGTCGAATGATAGATGGCGCGGCTCATCGTTCATTCCTTCTTGTTTTATCACACATATTTTTCTTCAAAAACGGTTGCTTTTCTGAACTGTTTGCTAATCTTTAAAAATGCGTCTTTTACCCTAATTTATTATGCATGTTTATTAACGAGTTATGCACTAACCCGAACCCCTAATTTAACGTTAAGTGGGGTTAAACTTCCCCACACTTAGCTGACGACATGTGAAGTCGGTAGAATAAGTTCCACGAATTAAAATAGTGAGCCAGTTATTTACATCTCGGGTGGTATAAAATATATTAATGGGTTTAAAGTTTAGACCCACCCGATCGTCACTACTTAATTCTTTTTTAAGTGTAGCTTTTAGTAAATGGATATGTCTCTTTTCTGGTTCTTGGTCAAATGGATCGATATACACCGACATACATATTATAGGGTGGACAATTTCTAACGTTTCCTTCTGTTCATTCTTAGGATCAAAGGTTTCACCTCTATTACCCAATTGGGTGAAATTCGAGGTGTCATTATTTATTACAGCTCGTAGTTCATTTCTGGTGGATGACTCGTCTATTGAGAATATTGGGTTGGAAGGTTGTGGAATGGTGAATTTCGGGATCAAAGCAAATTCTTCTTCATTAATGGTACTTATTGGTCTCACCATTTTGGTCTCTGGGGTAAAATTTTCAACGTTATCATTTTTCCAAGAGTACCAATTTGTCTTCCTTACTTCTTCTTCATCCATAGATGGATCGATGATTTCGTCGGTAGAGGCTAATGTGTCGATATGTTGTGAAATTGGTAAAGCTGAATAAAAAGTATCATCGGGATAGTTGGTGATTTCGGAGCTCTCGAATTCATCAAAATTCGATGATATGAGATTTTCTTGCACACGACTCCTCAGATCAACAGGTGTGTAGTCTGATAGAGTTTCAGCTTGCCGGTTTACAAACTCTCTCATTTGTTCATTTTGAGCATTGAGTTCTTCGAGTTTGATTTTCATATTGTCTAATAAATTTTCAGACACGTAATTTTCCTCGTCTACTGGTTGTTGAGTTTGGATATATTCTTGGGAATAATCCCAATTTGAATTGAATTCTTCATAATCATTCCATTCAGGTTCCGTGGGTGCGTAATTTTCCATAGGAACGTAATAATAACATTCCCATGTTGAGTGATAATCTCCACAGATTTCACAACCAGTTATTGTTTCGTCATTCGTGATCCAAGATTGACCGAACGAATTGTCATCAACACTCGTTTGAGAGTATTGATTTAATTGATTTTGGATATCAAAAAGAGTTTCCATAGCCTTGTTTTCAAAATTTTCCATTTTATTGCGATGGCCAAATTTTAGCTACAATGTGGTGCATTTACTAATTATCCTATTAGTTATAAAAATAGAAAAACTTATATAAGTTGTCCAATTAATAGACTTTTCTGCTTTTGCCCACGTTTCGAATAGCCAAAAGATGCAGCAGGGAGCCAGAACCCTTTAAATCGGAAGCTCACAACTCAGCCACTAACAAATCCAACTATTACTACGAAGCAGAAAATTGTCAACGTCCATTAATTTAACCACTTAAATAATTTTTCTTTCTGTTTGAGATATTAGATAAGAAATAGAGAAAATTTCTAAGTCCTAAAAACTAAAGCGTCGAGAAATAAGAAAGAAAAAGAATGCGCGTCGAAAAACGTCGAAAAATAAAAATAAGAAAATAGCGCGTCGTAACTTAAAAAGGAATTAAAAACTAAGAATTAAAAGTTGCGTCTAAAAATATTAAAGCTTAAAAGAAAAACTATATCCCAAATGGTAATAACTTAAAAAGGTACTAAAATATAAAAACGGCGTCGCAAAATTCTAAAGCACCTAAATCTTAGTCTAAAGAAAAAGCACTTAAGGGATTTTACGGCAAAGCCTAAAAATCTAGAAGTAAAAATAACTATGGCAAAAACTAAGTTTAAAACTAAATATGAGCTAAAAATACAAATATTACGCTAAAACGATTAAAAAGGGACAAAATATAAAAATATACAAAAAGTTGTAAAAAGTACAATTTTTATAAAAATATTATTTTTATATTATTTATTTATTAAAACTATTAATTTTACATATAATAAAACTAATTAAAATTTAAAATACAATTTAATTAAAAAAACTTAAACTAATTATAATAATTAAACTAATTAGGGTTTATTAATAATAATAATAATAAAATCCGTAATTAATGTGAAATTAGGGTTCTGTCACGTGCAGTGTTGTAAAAGTCGTCCGACTTGACCGACGCGTCGGCCGATGCGTCGTTTTTTTAGGTTCTCCGTCCCGTTTTTTCTGAAAACGACTCAAAACACGGTCAGAGCTAAAAGTTCGGTCAAAGTCTGTCAAAGACGGTCAAAAACGGTCAAAGTAAGTCAATTTTCGTCAGGATCTGATATATTTTAAAATTAGGGTTTGTTTTCATATTTTGGGCCGTTCTTTTCTCTGTGTCCTTACTGATTATGTACTCGGTAACATTAATTGAGTTTGATGTTTGATTGTTTTTAAATTCAAGTTCTTATTTAAGAAATTTATGGTACATAATCAACTATTTTACATATATATAAATATATGTTTAAGAAATTATTAATAAAGTCAACTTTGGTCAACGACCGATGCGTCCCCGACGCGTCCCCCGACTCGGCCGACGCGTCCTTTTTAGGTCTCGACCGATGCGTCCCCGACTCGCGACTTTTACAACCTTGGTCACGTGTGTCAGAGTGTCTCCGCGAGTCGCGGTATTTCAAGCAGCAAACCCCGCGAGTCGCGGGGTTCCAAAATTCAACTCTGGTACAGTTTTTAATTCGACGTGTTTTTTTTATTTTTTTTTTATTTTCTGTTTTATATTTTTCTGTTTTAAAATCTAAATATTTATATAATAAAAACTTATATTTAAAAACTAAAATAAAAATAGAACTACTTTATAATTTTATAAATAAAAATCGTAAAACTAGATTTATATATATTTTTTATTTTTTTCGGTTTTTTTTTTTTTTTTTAAATTTGATATTGTTTTTCTAAAAATATATTTATACAAATATATATTACAAATATAGCGTTTCGCCGATTCCCCGGCAGCGGCGCCAAAAACTTGATAGTTAAAGCTAAGGCGTATAAAATACTATTAAATTTTAGCAGAAAATACTATTAAATACGATACAATTTTACACAAGATATTTAGTTATTTATTTACAGATGGGATATACCTAAACCTTGCTACAACACTATAGGCAGTGTACCTAATCGTAGAGTAGTACAGTTTTTAGTAAGTCCGGTTCGTTCCACAGGGAGCGGGCTTATTGCACACTATATTTTTAAACAACTATATTTGTACAAAATATATATATTTATATATAATAATATATAAAAGGGGGTATACCGTTTAATGACCGGTTTGTCGATTTTATATTTTAAGCGAAGCGTAAAGTAAATGACGATATTTAACTACCAATATAAAATAAATAACAATAATTAAAATGACAATAAATAAAAATACGAGGAAATATGAAATAAAATATATTATGCTTATTTAAGCTTCCGTAACCATGATGTTTGACGTTTTAATTTTAATTTATTGTCCTGGGTTAATTGTCCTTTGTCCTGGATGTATTTGAAACCTATCTGGTTTTTGTCCACAATAGTTCATCGATCATATTTATAAAATGCTCGGCAAATTTAACCTTATGCCCGAAGTCAAATATTCCAACTAATTGGGGACTTAAACTGTAACAAGGTTTTAATACTTTGTTTAATAATTACACCAGGTTATCGACTGCGTGTAACCCAAGGTTTTAATACTTTGTTATCAATTATGCCAAGTGTCCTTGTACATAATTTCACCCCTGTTTTAATAATTCCATAGACTATTAATTCATTCCCGTGTCTGGTCAAATGAACAATAATTCGTACTTATAAATATCCTGCCCATCGTGTCCGATCGAGTGTATATGGTTATTTATAGGTACATCCAATTGTAAATATTTATATTAAAATTAACAAACTATCATTTAGTTAAACAAATATAAAGCCCATTAATAGCCCATAGTCTAATTTCCACAAGTGTCGTTCTTTTGTCCAAACCCCAATTATGGTACAAAGCCCAATTACCCAATTTTAATATTTTTAGCCCAACATCATGATTACTTCGTCTTAAATAAGCATAATAATAACTTAAGTACGAGACATTAATTTAAAAAGGAGAACATAGCTTACATTGATTATTTATCGCGTAGTGTTACACGGACAGAGCTCCGACTTTAAAACCCGTAAAATAACCTTTACATAACCCGAACTAATCTAATATAACACTAATCTATATTATATATATATATATATATATATATATATATATATATATATATATATATATATATATATTATATATTTATTTATATTATACTAGGGAGTATTATTATTATTATGTTATTTTTACTCGCAGAATTCGTGACCTTTTATAGGAGTTTTGATTTCTGACAGCTCCGCGAGTCGTGGAGTTTTTAGCCTTCAAACTCCGCGAGTCGCGGAGTTTGAAAATCCAGCTCAGGATCATTTGTCTCATAGCTTGTCGACATAATTTTTAAATATATATAATATATAAATAATTTATATAATTATTTAAATATTATATTATATTCTTGTGCATAGTTGACTTGTAATTTTTGGTCCGTTGCGTCGGGCGTTGATAGTTGACTCATGTCCCGGTTCCGGATTTTTGAACGTCCTTGCGTACAATTTAATATCTTGTACTTTACGTTTTGTAACTTGTACTCTTGTCATTTTTAGACGTTTTTCATCAATAAATTGAACCTTTTGAATTGTATCTTAAACATTTGAGCTTTTTGGACGTTTGTTTCTTCAAATCTTCGTTTTCGCCTTTTGTCTTCGCACTTATTTATTTAAACAATTACAATGAAAATATAATACAATTACATATGAAAACCTATTATTTAGGAGGGATATTGCTATGAAATATATGTTCCTTTTTAGCCTTATCAAACATCCCCACACTTGAGCGTTGCTTGTCCTCAAGCAATACAGAACTTGAAATAAAAACATACATGAATCACTTTTTTATTCATCACACTTTGTACATCAGTGATTTTGATATGGTGGTATAAACAATGATAGTAACGATAGAACCATGGTTAAAGGTGGGTGTGTCATCCACAGTTGCCTCGGGTTTAGGTCAACGACACTTGCAATCAAATAGCCGATTTACTTTCGGCTTCCAAAGCAAAGTGCACATTTGAAAGGCGGTTTACAGTCCCACATGACTATGAAAATTTAGATCCGTTAGGAAATTGGATCTTTATGAAAATATTTGATCTTTTAAAAATTCAATCTAGCTTTTACCCTAGACACGTTTTCCGGAATAACCCTTCACCGGTGTTTGCAAAATATTTTTGTGGGTTGTGTGGGTTTCAGATTTGAAAATTTTAGCTCAACACTTGTGGTTTTGTGTCACCCACTTGCTAACCTTGTATTAGGAAAGCAACACGTCCAGTATACTTGCTCCGTATATTACCCTTCGATAAACTACCGTCCGGTTGTAAAGGAAAGCGTTGAACAAGCAACTGTTAAGGCAATGTCCCCTGACATGCTTTTAATTATGGTCTATAACGTGTCGGACGCAATTACTATCCTTTGTAGGAGCAATAGTAAAGCTCACCCTAGGAATTTTTCGGTCTGGCACAAGGTCCTGTCTTCGACCATGCTATGCAACCACCGTTCTTACAGTTGACACCCGATTTGGTTCAGGTGACCTAATGAATTCTAGGTGAATTCCTAGAATTTTACGTTCAATGGTAATGAACGCATTGAAAATGGGTTTTCAGAAAACAAATCGGTTTATAATTTTGATCAAAATATTTTCTCGTTCAAGCTCGAGTTTAGATATCATTGAATTCCATGAGTTTGAATTCTCAATCTTTAAAGTCAATCTCAAGGATTGAGTAATATCAGTCTTAAAAGCTGATTTTTAATCTTTAAGGAGATTATCCTTTCTGGGGATCTGATTCATTAGTCTTATCAAGCTAATTTGCACGGTGCCCTCCCCATTTTACGAGACAGACCCTCTCATGGTTAGGATAAGTCTGACCACTTGGCGACCCTGTTTGATGCTGAGGTCCGTGGATTTCCTGCTGATTTTAGTGATGACTTTTCTAGATTTTTCGTCAACCTACAACTGGTCTGGACGACAACTTCTTGACCTAAATCAAGAAGCGCGTGTCTTTT
This sequence comes from Rutidosis leptorrhynchoides, assembly GCF_046630445.1. NCBI lineage: Eukaryota > Viridiplantae > Streptophyta > Magnoliopsida > Asterales > Asteraceae > Rutidosis > Rutidosis leptorrhynchoides. Next base: position 592,869,323 of record NC_092335.1, on the reverse strand, counting down.
TCGGAAGACTTTACTTCCTTTTAATGATGGAATTGATTCATCGTGTAGATCCATCTTTTCTTTTCTTTCATCGGGTAAAATAGTTAATTTAGTCCAAAACAAAAGCACCTGCAATAAACTTTACAGAAACATGTGATAGATAGTTTTTAATTGAATAACTTGGCACATTCTCCCCACACTTAGTTTCTTTCTTTGCCCTTTTATTCTCCTTTATTCCATTTTAAATGAATTCAATCATTTTAGGGTGTTTCTCAATTTATGTCCTTTCCGAGGTAACGATAATTTCGGTATTAACACCTAGTTTTCACCGTTCATAAATATATATAAACATGATTTTAAATTCATTTAGTTTAAAATTTTTCAAATTTTCATAAAATTTAGAAAATAAGCCAAGTATAAACCCGAGAGAATTTATAACCCTTCCCCACACTTGAGATCATGCAATGCCCTCATTTGCATGAAATCAGACTCTAATTATAAATTCATGAGGGTGATTAGTGTAGAAAAGTGATTGAAAATACCCAGTTTGTAATTACAAAGCTCGTCGAATGATAGATGGCGCGGCTCATCGTTCATTCCTTCTTGTTTTATCACACATATTTTTCTTCAAAAACGGTTGCTTTTCTGAACTGTTTGCTAATCTTTAAAAATGCGTCTTTTACCCTAATTTATTATGCATGTTTATTAACGAGTTATGCACTAACCCGAACCCCTAATTTAACGTTAAGTGGGGTTAAACTTCCCCACACTTAGCTGACGACATGTGAAGTCGGTAGAATAAGTTCCACGAATTAAAATAGTGAGCCAGTTATTTACATCTCGGGTGGTATAAAATATATTAATGGGTTTAAAGTTTAGACCCACCCGATCGTCACTACTTAATTCTTTTTTAAGTGTAGCTTTTAGTAAATGGATATGTCTCTTTTCTGGTTCTTGGTCAAATGGATCGATATACACCGACATACATATTATAGGGTGGACAATTTCTAACGTTTCCTTCTGTTCATTCTTAGGATCAAAGGTTTCACCTCTATTACCCAATTGGGTGAAATTCGAGGTGTCATTATTTATTACAGCTCGTAGTTCATTTCTGGTGGATGACTCGTCTATTGAGAATATTGGGTTGGAAGGTTGTGGAATGGTGAATTTCGGGATCAAAGCAAATTCTTCTTCATTAATGGTACTTATTGGTCTCACCATTTTGGTCTCTGGGGTAAAATTTTCAACGTTATCATTTTTCCAAGAGTACCAATTTGTCTTCCTTACTTCTTCTTCATCCATAGATGGATCGATGATTTCGTCGGTAGAGGCTAATGTGTCGATATGTTGTGAAATTGGTAAAGCTGAATAAAAAGTATCATCGGGATAGTTGGTGATTTCGGAGCTCTCGAATTCATCAAAATTCGATGATATGAGATTTTCTTGCACACGACTCCTCAGATCAACAGGTGTGTAGTCTGATAGAGTTTCAGCTTGCCGTTTTACAAACTCTCTCATTTGTTCATTTTGAGCATTGAGTTCTTCGAGTTTGATTTTCATATTGTCTAATAAATTTTCAGACACGTAATTTTCCTCGTCTACTGGTTGTTGAGTTTGGATATATTCTTGGGAATAATCCCAATTTGAATTGAATTCTTCATAATCATTCCATTCAGGTTCCGTGGGTGCGTAATTTTCCATAGGAACGTAATAATAACATTCCCATGTTGAGTGATAATCTCCACAGATTTCACAACCAGTTATTGTTTCGTCATTCGTGATCCAAGATTGACCGAACGAATTGTCATCAACACTCGTTTGAGAGTATTGATTTAATTGATTTTGGATATCAAAAAGAGTTTCCATAGCCTTGTTTTCAAAATTTTCCATTTTATTGCGATGGCCAAATTTTAGCTACAATGTGGTGCATTTACTAATTATTCTATTAGTTATAAAAATAGAAAAACTTATATAAGTTGTCCAATTAATAGACTTTTCTGCTTTTGCCCACGTTTCGAATAGCCAAAAGATGCAGCAGGGAGCCAGAACCCTTTAAATCGGAAGCTCACAACTCAGCCACTAACAAATCCAACTATTACTACGAAGCAGAAAATTGTCAACGTCCATTAATTTAACCACTTAAATAATTTTTCTTTCTGTTTGAGATATTAGATAAGAAATAGAGAAAATTTCTAAGTCCTAAAAACTAAAGCGTCGAGAAATAAGAAAGAAAAAGAATGCGCGTCGAAAAACGTCGAAAAATAAAAATAAGAAAATAGCGCGTCGTAACTTAAAAAGGAATTAAAAACTAAGAATTAAAAGTTGCGTCTAAAAATATTAAAGCTTAAAAGAAAAACTATATCCCAAATGGTAATAACTTAAAAAGGTACTAAAATATAAAAACGGCGTCGCAAAATTCTAAAGCACCTAAATCTTAGTCTAAAGAAAAAGCACTTAAGGGATTTTACGGCAAAGCCTAAAAATCTAGAAGTAAAAATAACTATGGCAAAAACTAAGTTTAAAACTAAATATGAGCTAAAAATACAAATATTACGCTAAAACGATTAAAAAGGGACAAAATATAAAAATATACAAAAAGTTGTAAAAAGTACAATTTTTATAAAAATATTATTTTTATATTATTTATTTATTAAAACTATTAATTTTACATATAATAAAACTAATTAAAATTTAAAATACAATTTAATTAAAAAAACTTAAACTAATTATAATAATTAAACTAATTAGGGTTTATTAATAATAATAATAATAAAATCCGTAATTAATGTGAAATTAGGGTTCTGTCACGTGCAGTGTTGTAAAAGTCGTCCGACTTGACCGACGCGTCGGCCGATGCGTCGTTTTTTTAGGTTCTCCGTCCCGTTTTTTCTGAAAACGACTCAAAACACGGTCAGAGCTAAAAGTTCGGTCAAAGTCTGTCAAAGACGGTCAAAAATGGTCAAAGTAAGTCAATTTTCGTCAGGATCTGATATATTTTAAAATTAGGGTTTGTTTTCATATTTTGGGCCGTTCTTTTCTCTGTGTCCTTACTGATTATGTACTCGGTAACATTAATTGAGTTTGATGTTTGATTGTTTTTAAATTCAAGTTCTTATTTAAGAAATTTATGGTACATAATCAACTATTTTACATATATATAAATATATGTTTAAGAAATTATTAATAAAGTCAACTTTGGTCAACGACCGATGCGTCCCCGACGCGTCCCCCGACTCTGCCGACGCGTCCTTTTTAGGTCTCGACCGATGCGTCCCCGACTCGCGACTTTTACAACCTTGGTCACGTGTGTCAGAGTGTCTCCGCGAGTCGCGGTATTTCAAGCAGCAAACCCCGCGAGTCGCGGGGTTCCAAAATTCAACTCTGGTACAGTTTTTAATTCGACGTGTTTTTTTTATTTTTTTTTTATTTTCTGTTTTATATTTTTCTGTTTTAAAATCTAAATATTTATATAATAAAAACTTATATTTAAAAACTAAAATAAAAATAGAACTACTTTATAATTTTATATATAAAAATCGTAAAACTAGATTTATATATATTTTTTATTTTTTTTCGGTTTTTTTTTTTTTTTAAATTTGATATTGTTTTTCTAAAAATATATTTATACAAATATATATTACAAATATAGCGTTTCGCCGATTCCCCGGCAGCGGCGCCAAAAACTTGATAGTTAAAGCTAAGGCGTATAAAATACTATTAAATTTTAGCAGAAAATACTATTAAATACGATACAATTTTACACAAGATATTTAATTATTTATTTACAGATGGGATATACCTAAACCTTGCTACAACACTATAGGCAGTGTACCTAATCGTAGAGTAGTACAGTTTTTAGTAAGTCCGGTTCGTTCCACAGGGAGCGGGCTTATTGCACACTATATTTTTAAACAACTATATTTGTACAAAATATATATAATTATATATAATAATATATAAAAGGGGGTATACCGTTTAATGACCGGTTTGTCGATTTTATATTTTAAGCGAAGCGTAAAGTAAATGACGATATTTAACTAACAATATAAAATAAATAACATTAATTAAAATGACAATAAATAAAAATACGAGGAAATATGAAATAAAATATATTATGCTTATTTAAGCTTCCGTAACCATGATGTTTGACGTTTTGATTTTAATTTATTATCCAGGGTTAATTGTCCTTTGTCCTGGATGTATTTGAAACCTATCTGGTTTTTGTCCACAATAGTTCATCGATCATATTTATAAAATGCTCGGCAAATTTAACCTTATGCCCGAAGTCAAATATTCCAACTAATTGGGGACTTAAACTGTAACAAGGTTTTAATACTTTGTTTAATAATTACACCAGGTTATCGACTGCGTGTAACCCAAGGTTTTAATACTTTGTTATCAATTATTCCAAGTGTCCTTGTACATAATTTCACCCCTGTTTTAATAATTCCATAGACTATTAATTCATTCCCGTGTCTGGTCAAATGAACAATAATTCGTACTTATAAATATCCTGCCCATCGTGTCCGATCGAGTGTATATGGTTATTTATAGGTACATCCAATTGTAAATATTTATATTAAAATTAACAAACTATCATTTAGTTAAACAAATATAAAGCCCATTAATAGCCCATAGTCTAATTTCCACAAGTGTCGTTCTTTTGTCCAAACCCCAATTATGGTACAAAGCCCAATTACCCAATTTTAATATTTTTAGCCCAACATCATGATTACTTCGTCTTAAATAAGCATAATAATAACTTAAGTACGAGACATTAATTTAAAAAGGAGAACATAGCTTACATTGATTATTTATCGCGTAGTGTTACACGGACAGAGCTCCGACTTTAAAACTCGTAAAATAACCTTTACATAACCCGAACTAATCTAATATAACACTAATCTATATTATATATATATATATATATATATATATATATATATATATATATATATATATATATATATATATATATTATATATTTATTTATATTATACTAGGGAGTATTATTATTATTATGTTATTTTTACTCTCAGAATTCGTGACCTTTTATAGGAGTTTTGATTTCTGACAGCTCCGTGAGTCGTGGAGTTTTTAGCCTTCAAACTCCGCGAGTCGCGGAGTTTGAAAATCCAGCTCAGGATCATTTGTCTCATAGCTTGTCGACATAATTTTTAAATATATATAATATATAAATAATTTATATAATTATTTAAATATTATATTATATTCTTGTGCATAGTTGACTTGTAATTTTTGGTCCGTTGCGTCGGGCGTTGATAGTTGACTCATGTCCCGGTTCCGGATTTTCGAACGTCCTTGCGTACAATTTAATATCTTGTACTTTGCGTTTTGTAACTTGTACTCTTGTCATTTTAGACGTTTTTCATCAATAAATTGAACCTTTTGAATTGTATCTTGAACATTTGAGCTTTTTGGACGTTTGTGTCTTCAAATCTTCGTTTTCGCCTTTTGTCTTCGCACTTATTTATTTAAACAATTACAATGAAAATATAATACAATTACATATGAAAACCTATTATTTAGGAGGGATATTGCTATGAAATATATGTTCCTTTTTAGCCTTATCAGTTCCCACAAGTGACGGAGTCGGTAATTGGGGTAAGAAATGAGGTTTTTAGGTTATTACGAGACTGTTGATCATTACGTAACCCTCGTCCCTTTGACGACGTTACAACACACTGTCTTATCAACGACCATAATGGTTATGTTCCACAAGACCAAGGATGGGAAGTAGTCCTAGTAAAACCAGAATGCATGACTTGTTTCTGGACGTATGAATTACGTGTCTTTATTGCCTTTGCTGAACGACTTGTGTACTAGCTAGAATTATCTTCACAACTATCTTGTATCAAAGTTATTGTGTGCTATATTTCATGCTTTATGTAAAATAAGCGGTATTGTAAGTTTGTAAAATATTGTATAAAAGTTTGAACGCGAAATATTATTATAATCAGTTTTTCATATAGAATTGTAGTAGTTGAATTGTATATTAGCTACTAAGTATGAACTTAACGGGTAGGTACTACCCGAATTTAAACTTATAAAATGCTAATATGAAGAAAAAGCTTTTATAAATGAGTTCATATTATGCTACGAAATACTATTAACTACTCTTAATATTCTGTATGATTAACTTGTTCCATTTGACTATTTTGAAGGAAATGGCACCGACTACTCGACACACCGTGAATATGAATGAAGAGGAATTCCGTACTTTTCTAGCTTCAAACATAGCCGCAGTACAGGCTGCGCTACATACCAACAATAACCTTGGATCTAGCAGTACAGGAAATCGTGTAGGATGCACCTACAAAGAATTCACTGCCTGCAAACCTTTGGAATTTGATGGAACCGAATGACCGATCGGATTGAAACGGTGGACCGAGAAGGTCGAATCGGTGTTTGCCATAAGTAAATGTACTGAAGAGGACAAAGTGAAGTACGCTGCGCATACCTTCACAGGTTCTGCGTTAATATGGTGGAATACCTATCTAGAGCAAGTGGGACAAGATGATACGTACGCACTACCGTGGTCAGCATTCAAGCACTTGATGAACGAGAAGTACCGTCCCAGAACCGAGGTCAATAAGCTCAAGACAGAACTTAGAGGGTTACGAACCCAAGGATTTGATATTACCACATACGAAAGACGATTCACAGAATTATGCCTATTGTGTCCGGGAGCGTTCGAAGATGAGGAAGAGAAGATCGACGCGTTTGTGAAAGGATTACCGGAAAGAATCCAAGAAGATATAAGTTCACACGAGCCCGCCTCCATACAACAGGCATGTAGAATGGCTCACAAACTAGTGAACCAGATTGAAGAAAGAATTAAAGAATAGACTGCTGAAGAGACCAATGTGAAGCAAGTCAAAAGAAAGTGGGAGGAAAACGGTGATAAGCATCACCAATACAACAAAAACAGCAATTACAATAATAATCGCAATAATTATCCCAACAATCGCAACATCAATCGCAACTACAACAAACGGCCCAACAACAACAACAACAACAACAACAACAACAGCAACAGCAACTACAACAATCATCCCAACAACAATAACAACCGCAACAACAACAACAACAATCAGAAGCAGCTATGCCAAAGGTGTGAAAAGTATCACTCGGGGTTCTGCACCAAATTTTGCAACAAGTGTAAAAGAAATGGTCATAGCGCGGCGAAGTGTGAGGTCTACGGACCATGGGTTAACATAACGAAAGGAACAAATGGTTTCAGAACGAGTAATGGCAGAGCAAGTAGTGTCGGAGCAAGTTATGCCAATGTAGTTTGTTATAAATGTGGAAAACCGGGCCACATTATTAGAAATTGCCCGAACCAGGAGAACACGAATGGACAAGGCCGCGGAAGAGTTTTCAATATTAATGCGGCAGAGGCACAGAAAGACCCGGAGCTTGTTACGGGTACGTTTCTTATTGACAATAAATCTGCTTACGTTTTATTTGATTCGGGTGTGGATAGAAGCTATATGAGTAGAGATTTTTGTGCTAAATTAATTTGTCCATTGACGCCGTTGGATAGTAAATTTTTACTCGAATTAGCAAATGGTAAATTAATTTCAGCAGATAATATATGTCGAAATCGAGAAATTAAACTGGTTAGCGAAACATTTAAGATTGACTTGATACCAGTAGAGTTAGGGAGTTTTGATGTAATAATTGGTATGGACTGGTTGAAAGAAGTGAAAGCAGAGATCGTTTGTTACAAAAATGTAATTCGCATTATACGAGAAAAAAGAAAACCCTTAATGGTGTACGGAGAAAAGGGCAACACGAAGCTACATCTTATTAGTAATTTGAAGGCACAAAAACTAATAAGAAAAGGTTGCTATGCTATTCTAGAACACGTCGAGAAAGTACAAACTGAAGAAAAGAGCATCAATGATGTTCCCATCGCAAAAGAATTTCCCGATGTATTTCCGAAAGAATTACCGGGATTACCCCCACATCGATCCGTTGAATTTCATACAGATCTTGTACCAGGAGCTGCACCAATAGCTCGTGCTCCTTATAGACTCGCACCCAGCGAGATGAAAGAACTGCAAAGCCAACTGCAAGAACTATTAGAACGTGGTTTCATTCGACCAAGCACATCACCATGGGGAGCTTCTGTTTTGTTTGTCAAGAAGAAGGATGGTACATTTAGGTTGTGTATTGACTACAGAGAGTTGAACAAACTTACCATCAAAAACCGTTATCCACTGCCGAGAATTGACGACTTATTTGATCAACTACAAGGCTCGTCGGTTTATTCGAAGATCGATTTACGTTCTGGATATCATCAAATGCGAGTAAAGGAGGATGATATTCCAAAAACTGCTTTTAGGACGCGTTATGGTCATTACGAGTTTATGGTTATGCCGTTTGGATTGACTAACGCACCAGCTGTGTTCATGGACCTTATGAACCGAGTGTGTGGGCCATATCTTGACAAGTTTGTCATTGTTTTCATCAATGACATACTTATTTACTCAAAGAATGATTAAGAGCACGAAGAACATTTGAGAAAAGTGCTAGAAGTATTGAGGAAAGAAAAACTATACGCTAAGTTTTCAAAGTGTGCATTTTGGTTGGAAGAAGTTCAATTCCTCGGTCACATAGTGAACAAAGAAGGTATCCAGGTGGACCCGGCAAAGATCGAAACCGTTGAAAAGTGGGAAACCCCAAAAACTCCGAAGCATGTATGTAAATTTTTAGGATTGGCTGGTTACTACAGAAGATTCATCCAAGATTTCTCCAAAATAGCAAAACCCTTGACTGCATTAACGCATAAAGGGAAGAAATTTGAATGGAAGGATGAACAAGAGAAGGCATTTCAATTATTGAAGAAAAATCTAACTACGGCACCTATATTGTCATTGCCTGAAGGGAATGATGATTTTGTGATTTATTGTGACGCATCAAAGCAAGGTCTCGGTTGTGTATTAATGCAACGGACGAAGGTGATTGCGTATGCGTCTAGACAATTGAAGATTCACGAGCAAAATTATACGACGCATGATTTGGAATTAGGCGCGATTGTTTTTGCATTAAAGACTTGGAGGCACTACTTATATGGGGTCAAAAGTATTATATATACCGACCACAAAAGTCTTCAACACATATTTAATCAGAAACAACTGAATATGAGGCAGCGTAGGTGGATTGAATTGTTGAATGATTACGACTTTGAGATTCGTTACCACCCGGGGAAGGCAAATGTGGTAGCCGACGCCTTGAGCAGAAAGGACAGAGAACCCATTCGAGTAAAATCTATGAATATAATGATTCACACTAACCTTACTACTCAAATAAAGGAGGCGCAACAAGGAGTTTTAAAAGAGGGAAATTTAAAGGATGAAATACCCAAAGGATCGGAGAAGCATCTTAATATTCGGGAAGACAGAACCCGGTATAGGGCTGAAAGAATTTGGGTACCAAAATTTGGAGATATGAGAGAAATGGTACTTAGAGAAGCTCATAAAACCAGATACTCAATACATCCTGGAACGGGGAAGATGTACAAGGATCTTAAGAAACATTTTTGGTGGCCAGGTATGACCGCCGATATTGCTAAATACGTAGGAGAATGTTTGACGTGTTCTAAGGTCAAAGCTGAACATCAGAAACCATCAGGTCTACTACAAAAACCTGAAATCCCGAAATGGAAATGGGAAAACATTACCATGGATTTCATTACTAAATTGCCAAGGACTGCAAGTGGTTATGATACTATTTGGGTAATAGTTGATCGTCTCACCAAGTCAGCACACTTCCTGCCAATAAGAGAAGATGACAAGATGGAGAAGTTAGCACGACTGTATTTGAAGGAAGTCGTCTCCAGACATGGAATACAAATCTCTATTATCTCTGATAGGGATGGCAGATTTATTTCAAGATTCTGGCAGACATTACAGCAAGCATTGGGAACTCGTCTAGACATGAGTACTGCCTATCATCCGCAAACTGATGGGCAGAGCGAAAGGACGATACAAATGCTTGAAGACATGCTACGAGCTTGTGTTATTGATTTCGGAAACAGTTGGGATCGACATCTACCGTTAGCAGAATTTTTCTACAACAACAGCTACCATTCAAGCATTGAGATGGTGCCATTTGAAGCACTTTATGGTAGAAAGTACAGGTCTCCGATTTGTTGGAGTGAAGTGGGGGATAGACAGATTACGGGTCCGGAGATAATACAAGAAACTACCGAGAAAATCATCCAAATTCAACAAAGATTGAAAACCGCCCAGAGTCGACAAAAGAGCTACGCGGACAGTAAAAGAAAAGATATAGAGTTTGAAATTGGAGAAATGGTCATGCTTAAGGTTTCACCTTGGAAAGGCGTTGTTCGATTTGGTAAACGGGGGAAACTAAATCCAAGGTACATTGGACCATTCAAGATTATAGATCGTGTCGGACCAGTAGCTTACCAACTGGAGCTACCTCAACAACTCGCGGCTGTACATAACACTTTCCACGTCTCAAATTTGAAGAAATGTTTTGCTAAAGAAGATCTCACTATTCCGTTGAACGAAATCCAAATCAATGAAAAACTTTAATTCATTGAAGAACCCGTCGAAATAATGGATCGTGAGGTTAAGAGACTCAAACAAAACAAGATACCGATTGTTAAGGTTCGATGGAATGCTCGTAGAGGACCCGAGTTCACCTTTGAGCGTGAAGATCAGATGAAGAAGAAATACCCGCATTTATTTCCAGAAGATACGTCAACACCTCCAACTGCTTAAAATTTCGGGACGAAATTTATTTAACGGGTAGGTACTGTAGTGAACCGAACTTTTCCATATTTATATATATATTAAATGAAATTGTTATTTACATGATTAAGTGTTTCCAACATGTTAAGCAATCAAACTTGTTAAGACTTGATTAATTGAAATAGGTTTCATATAGACAATTGACCACCCAAGTTGATCGGTGATTCACGAACGTTAAAACTTGTAAAAACTATACGATGACATATATATGGTTATATATATAGTTAACATGATTTTATTATAAGTATGTATCTCATTAGGTATTTTAACAATGAGTTATATACATAAAAATGAGACTATTAATTTAAGAAACTCGAAAACGATATATATAACGATTATCGTTATAACAACGTCTAACTAGGTACATATGAATCATATTAAGATATTGATACACTTGGTTAATTATGTTAAATGATAAGTAAATATATTATTAAGTGTATTAACAATGAAATACATATGTAAAAATAAGACTACTAACTTAATGATTTCGAAACGAGACATTTCGAGACATATATGTAACGATTATCGTTGTAACGACATTTAACTGTATATATATCATACTAAGATATATTATATATCATAATATCATGATAATATAACAATTTAACATCTCATTTGTTATAATAAACAATGAGTTAACAACATTCAACAAGATCGTTAACCTAAAGGTTTCAAAACAACATTTACATGTAACGACTAACGATGACTTAACGACTCAGTTAAAATGTATATACATGTAGTGTTTTAATATGTATTCATACACTTTTGAAAGACTTCAAGACACTTATCAAAATACTTCTACTTAACAAAAATGCTTACAATTACATCCTCGTTCAGTTTCATCAACAATTCTACTCATATGCACCCGTATTCGTACTCGTACAATACACAGCTTTTAGATGTATGTACTATTGGTATATACACTCCAATGATCAGCTCTTAGTAGCCCATGTGAGTCACCTAACACATGTGGGAACCATCATTTGGCAACTAGCATGAAATATCTCATAAAATTACAAAAATATGAGTAATCATTCATGACTTATTTACATGAAAACAAAATTACATATCCTTTATATCTAATCCATACACCAACGACCAAAAACACCTACAAACACTTTCATTCTTCAATTTTCTTCATCTAATTGATCTCTCTCAAGTTCTATCTTCAAGTTCTAAGTGTTCTTCATAAATTCCAAAAGTTCTAGTTTCATAAAATCAAGAATACTTCCAAGATTGCAAGTTTACTTCCAAGTTTTCTAAATCCATTCCAAGTAATCATCCAAGATCAAGAAACCTTTGTTACTTACAGTAGGTTATCTTTCTAATACAAGGTAATAATCATATTCAAACTTTAATTCAATTTCTATAACTATAACAATCTTATTTCGAGTGGAAATCTTACTTGAAATTGTTTTCGTGTCATGATTCTGCTTCAAGAACTTTCAAGCCATCCAAGGATCCTTTGAAGCTAGATCTATTTTTCTCATTTCCAGTAGGTTTATCCAAGGAACTTGAGGTAGTAATGATGTACATAACATCATTCGATTCATATATATAAAGCTATCTTATTCGAAGGTTTAAACTTGTAATCACTAGAACATAGTTTAGTTAATTCTAAACTTGTTCGCAAATAAAAGTTAATCCTTCTAACTTGACTTTTAAAATCAACTAAACACATGTTCTATATCTATATGATATGCTAACTTAATGATTTAAAACCTGGAAACACGAAAAACACCGTAAAACCGGATTTACGCCGTCGCAGTAACACCGCGGGCTGTTTTGGGTTAGTTAATTAAAAACTATGATAAACTTTGATTTAAAAGTTGTTATTCTGGGAAAATGATTTTTATTATGAACATGAAACTATATCCAAAACTTATGGTTAAACTCAAAGTGGAAGTATGTTTTCTAAAATGGTCATCTAGACGTCGTTCTTTCGACTGAAATGACTACCTTTACAAAAACGACTTGTAACTTATTTTTCCGACTATAAACCTATACTTTTTCTGTTTAGATTCATAAAATATAGTTTAATATGAAACCATAGCAATTTGATTCACTCAAAACGGATTTAAAATGAAGAAGTTATGGGTAAAACAAGATTGGATAATTTTTCTCATTTTAGCTACGTGAAAATTGGTAACAAATCTATTCCAACCATAACTTAATCAACTTGTATTGTATATTATGTAATCTTGAGATACCATAGACACGTATACAATGTTTCGACCTATCATGTCGACACATCTATATATATTTCGGAACAACCATAGACACTATATATGTGAATGTTGGAGTTAGCTATACAGGGTTGATGTTGATTCCAAAATATATATAGTTTGAGTTGTGATCAATACTGAGATACGTATACACTGGGTCGTGGATTGATTCAAGATAATATTTATCGATTTATTTCTGTACATGTAACTGTGAACAACTAGTTGTACGTTACTAACGAGGACAGCTGACTTAATAAACTTAAAACATCAAAATATATTAAAAGTGTTGTAAATATATTTTGAACATACTTTGATATATATGTATATATTGTTATAGGTTCGTGAATCAACCAGTGGCCAAGTCTTACTTCCCGACGAAGTAAAAATCTGTGAAAGTGAGTTATAGTCCCACTTTTAAAATCTAATATTTTTGGGATGAGAATACATGCAGGTTTTATAAATGATTTACAAAATAGACACAAGTACGTGAAACTACATTCTATGGTTGAAATCTCGAAATCGAATATGCCCCTTTTTATTAAGTCTGGTAATCTAAGAATTAGGGAACTGACACCCTAATTGACGCGAATCCTAAAGATAGATCTATTGGGCCTAACAAACCCCATCCAAAGTACCGGATGCTTTAGTACTTCGAAATTTATATCATATCCGAAGGGTGTCCCGGAATGATGGGGATATTCTTATATATGCATCTTGTTAATGTCGGTTACCAGGTGTTCACCATATGAATGATTTTTATCTCTATGTATGGGATGTGTATTGAAATATGAAATCTTGTGGTCTATTGTTACGATTTGATATATATAGGTTAAACCTATAACTCACCAACATTTTTGTTGACGTTTAAAGCATGTTTATTCTCAGGTGAATACTAAGAGCTTCCGCTGTTGCATACTAAAATAAGGACAAGATTTGGAGTCCATGTTTGTATGATATTGTGTAAAAACTGCATTCAAGAAACTGATTTCGATGTAACATATTTGTATTGTAAACCATTATGTAATGGTCGTGTGTAAACAGGATATTTTAGATTATCATTATTTGATAATCTACGTAAAGCTTTTTAAACCTTTATTTATGAAATAAAGGTTATGGTTTTTTTTAAAAATGAATGCAGTCTTTGAAAAACGTCTCATATAGAGGTCAAAACCTCGCAACGAAATCAATTAATATGGAACGTTTTTAATCAATAAGAACGGGACATTTCACAAGCCATGCACCACTGATGGTATAATGTTAAAACGCCGTATGAAGTTTCTTCCTAGCAGCGCGTTATATCGCGAAGTCGATCGGACCACATAAAAATCAACCAACTCATGTCTGACCATCTGTGGATTCCTGTCATCCGCAAGCTCTACCATCAGCTCTATCCGCCCTATCGGCCATGAGCTTTCTCCGGAGAACCCAGATAACGTAACATCAGACTAGCGTAGCTGCGTCCTCAATTCTCCAGGAAGGAAAAGATAGCAATGTTCGTACATAATGTCGACGCCACTCCCGGTGTCAACATGCATGCGTTTAATTTGTACTCCGCAAGTAGGGATACGACACTTGATGATAATGGGCTCGTTAACTGTGTCGATTGACATTACAGGAGGAAACGTGATTGGGAGAATTTCCCAGTCATGATGATCATTGTACTTTCTCCGCTGGCGAACTTTCTCTGCGTCAACCATATTGATGGTTAAGTCAGGGTTTTTTGTTTTATCAACTTTTTGCCATGCGAAAGTTTTAGCCTTCGAACCTTCCTCTGCGGATTTTCCCTTGTCCTTCTTAGGTGGTTTTAAGTGATCCAATTTACCTGCGCGTAGTGCCTCGAGCACTCGTTCCATCAAGTTTTTGCATCGATTAGTGTCATGCCCGTAATCGTTATGGAATTCGCAATACTTTGTTTTTCCCCGCTTACCAAATTCTGTAAGCGGAGTTGGAACCACAAATGTTGAGCATACCGGTTCGGTTGCCAAAATTTCTTTTGGCGTTTTAGACAAACTTTTAAGCAGCGCATAGTTCTGATTATTGATGCCGCGCTGATTATTGTTTCGATAATTGCCACTTGATTTCCCTTTATCATTCCTGATAGGACCACCGCTAGGATACCTTCCGTGAGAGTTGTTACCACGATTTTGATCGCGTGAACGATCATCGTCGTCCTTCCTCTCGTTGCGTGAGCTAGCTGTTGGGATGTCATTATCTTCGCCACTCCGCATATAGTCGTGGCGTTCATTAAGCGCCTCAGCATAAGTTGTTGAGACTGTATGGCACAGACGCCTTACCAGTGTTGGATGACGTTCTGAGTTTATACCATGTATGAGTCCGGAAATCTGTTGCTCTGGTTTGAGATCTGGTATGCGCAGACACTCATTAGTATATCTTGTGAGAAATTCACCCAAGATTCCTTGAATTTCTGCACAATATCATGACATTCAATATGAGTGCGTTTGCGTGGCCTCTGATTCTGATATTGCAGCAAGAATTTCGTCCGCAGAACCATAAACCCGGCTATACTACCTGCCGGCAGTGTATTAAACTATTCACGAGCAATACCCTGCAGTGTAATTGGAAATATCTGACACGCAACCGGATCCACCCAACCTTGAGTGCGCATAGCGCCTTCAAAACGCTGTAAGAAGTCATCCAGATCAGTTAAGCCATTGTAAGTACCTAACGTATGAGGTATCTTTGGCGCAGATGGAAACGGATATGTAGCTATATGCGGAGGAAACTTATCAAAAGTTGTTGGTAGCTCAAAAGGTGGTTTAACAGGGTCACCTTTAAGCCCTGCGAAGAAACGCCTCATCATATCCTGAACAAAATCAGGTTGTGAAAACAGGTGGACCATGTCAGGAGGTGCCGCTTGCATAAATTGGCCTGCGAGATTCGCTTGCCCCTGAATATTTTGCCAGGGCTGCCCTGGCATCTGCGGATACAACCAAGGCTGATTTGGAAAAGAAGGCAGGCTTGCCGACGCAGAGTATACGGGTATCTGAAAAGGTGCCGAAACCTGTGGCGCGGATGCCTGCGAGACCTGAGGATATGCCGCTATAAGCCCAATCGTATGCGCAGTGCTTTGTTGTTCTGCGGTTATCGGCATCCAATGAGAATTGGCGTCCGGAATGACACCGAACCCCTAACTATTAAGTAATGCCTGCGCATCCGCAGGAGTCAAAAACTGCGAAATTGGACGCGGTGGTTGCCAAGGTTGCAACGGTGTAAGCGATGAATTCTGTTGAACACTCTGCGTCTGCAGAGGGATTGAAACCGTGGTACTGTAAATAGGTACCTGGCTGCAGCAAACCACATGCGGCCCCGTTGTTCCACCGCTAGTGCCTGCCAAGATGACCCTTGGATCCACTAACGAAAAGTCCAGCCGCGTGGTTGTGACTGGTGAGTTTGCTCTTGGCGGTGTAATCCCGTCTGAATATATCGTCTTGTACCTCTGAAAGGGTTCGCCGGATATAGGTGGAGGGTACATCGTGTACCCCGCCTGAATAGCCGCCTCCGTAGTCATAACCGGTGTCTGTTGACTACCAGACGGTGCGTTTTGAATATCTGTTTGGGTATGTTCCGATGATTCCTCGGAATTCATGACGCTGTTAAAGAAAAAATTCAAAAATTTTGTAAATAACGAGTCATACAATTCAAAACCTTAAAAGAAAAAGAAATTAAACAGTCTTGAATTAATTCGACTCTCAATGAAAGCACCACTTGATCATGCATATTTTTACCATAGGGTTTAATATGCCTGCTCAATACGTAGAGGGGTTTAAGGATCTTAGAACGTGGCTCTCCGGTCCGGCTACCGTGAATAACCCTGGCCGACATGATGATGTCGGCGGGGTGGCCAAGTGATTAAGTCCACCTCCGATAACGGTCGTCGATCAAGAGGCCCCAAATAAGGTCGTAGGTACTAGCTTACGAAAGACTAACCTGTTAACCTTGAAAAGATGCTGAATGATGCTTTTTTACGTAATGTGTATCGTATGTGATGGTTACGTAATATGCTGTGTATCGTAGGTGATGATTAGGGTTTGTATTTATAGGCAAACCCTAATTCTAGAACCGTCCCAGATCATGATAACCTCGTCCATAACTGACTCCCCCGAATCACGGATATAATTATGGAAAAGATATTTACTTGACAGCTAAGCAACCGCCGTACCGGGAACAAAGGCATTCGCACGCCGCATAACGCACACAAGAACACGCATACGCACAATAGTGATTGCCCGCATACATATGTGGTGCGCCTGCGGGTTGCGGTATCATTACCAGGCACCTGCGTTTCTTTAATATTTGGCTCCTATCTCTAGACCATCACCATTAAGGGTGTGCCTTAGACAGTTTCGACCACGAAACCGACTGAACCAAAATTATTTTGTTAAAGTGGATTGGCTTATTTGGTTATGGTTTCGTTTTTTGGTTTCACCCGAATATATTGACAGTTTTGGGTTTCAATCTGGTTTGTAAAATTAATATTTGGTTTCAAACCGAAAATCTGAAATATGCTTTTATTTATGGTATATATATTAAATATTAAATATATTTTTTATTTTAGCTATAATTATATGTTGTAAAATTGAACCGCGTACCTAATTTTGTTTTGCTGTTTCTTCCCATTCAACTCATTGGGGAAAAATCTTTTCTTGTTTACCAGTTAACCTAACAGTAATATAAGTTTTAATTTGGTTAAACGAAATCGATCCATATAAACCAATTTCTTATTTAGTTGGATTGGTTTGATTTTGTCAAATTTAGTTCGGTTAGTGGTTATCAAAAATATTCTTGAAACTGAATTAAACAAACCAAATAAACCATATAAATCGTAAACCAATTGAACGAACACCCTAATCACCATCTCCTTTTATCTCTCTCTAAATTTAGATTTTTTCTAAATAGCAAATAAAACTAAGTCATGAAATTTTTATCCCTTGACTTTAAATTCCGAATTTTATATTTTAGTCCCTCTACCTTTTAAAAAATTAAAAAATAGTCCTTTCATTTTTTTCAGCTTAACAAATAACCCCTTTCCTATATAATTTTGATAAAATGTATTATTTAATTACAAAATAACTTCTCAATTTATCCTGTTCACCTTCGGTCATAGTATAAAATCATGTTAGATCATTAGCCCTGATTTTCGAGTGTTACATATATCCAGGTCTTTCCATAGGCTCTAAAATTAATAATATGGAGATTGGAATCCGGTGATCGATTAGTTCCTAAAAAGGCTTTCGTATTGGAAAGCTAGGATGATATCTTTCAGGGGTTAGTTAACTCTTGTAAAAGCGGCTCCTAATAGTTTGTCATTATATTATTTAACACTACTTTGTGCCTCATCATGTGTGATTATATATAAGAGTGTGTGAGATGCAATTTCGTTTGGGGTGGGTCACGTGAGAGGAATAAGATGGCTTGGATTAAATAGAAAATATTACTTTTATCATACGAAAATGGGGGTTAAAAATAGGGTCATTTCGAGGGAAATTTGGGCATTGCTGGGAAATAGCGGTGACGACTTCTAAATGAAAATGACTACAAGTGAGCTAAATTAATCACAAGAGTCCACTGCCTGGGGGTGGACTATCTTCCGATTCATCTTATTGTCCACAAAAAGTGGATATATTTGGTATTCAATTGTAAAAACATGTTATAACATCGAGTAGTTTGGGCTTCAAATTAAAATTACATTCGGCAATAGGATTGGGAGTGGAGTAGAAATAATTTTTTGTGAAGATCCATGGTTGGACAATGTTTCGCTAAAGGAGGACTACAGATGACTATATTTCTTGGAGGAGGAGAAGAGTGCAACAGTCAAGGATCGAGTGTCACATCATCTGGAATTGACGAAGAGATCCAGGTGGAGGAGCTCGAGGAGAATTGAAAGAACTCACTAATGTACTTTGTAACAGGTCTACGAAATTCAAGGGTTTGTAACGCGGCGGGAAATGGTATTCTCACAACAAAAGCTCTTACTTGGCTGATTGATTCGAAGATGATAACTGAACTTGCAGGAACTACTGAGACCATCTTTAACACTCTTATGCCTAAAAAAGTTGAAATCTTCGTATGGAACTCGACAAGCATGGGATCGATTTTGACTCCATCAGATGTCCAACACGTGATGATGGTTTAGAGACAGTAGATAACACTATTTCTGAATGAAAGCGAGCTAAAGAGGCGTAGGGTCAAGTCTTCAAATGGTGGGGTTATAATAGTTCTCCGATCTGCTGAACTGGAGAAGCATTTGTTGGTAAAACCAGACGTGGAATTTCAGAAGATGGCAACAACGGCATGCACTTGAATGCATTACAGAATACATCATTTGGAAAAACAGAGACTCGAAGGTATTTAGAAACAATGATAGAAATGGATCGGTTGCTCTCAACGAGATTCAAGTAAAAATATTCGAGTGGATATCGAACAGATCAAATAAGCGTAATCTAGATTGGTATACTTGGTTGTTGAATCCAAGTTCATATAGGGCACAAATAGTTTTGGTTGCCATATTTGCAACCTAAACTCTTCTGTGTCTAATGTGATAATATTTTTTTGAATGGCCCAACATTACTTTAGATATGGGCTGAACGTTATATCTTATCTTGCATGTTGTTTGTAATTTGGTTTATTAATAAAATGATTTGTACTTGATTATCTCAATATATGAAAAATCTGTGTTACTTTAGATTGCATTCGTAGTCTTTCTTTTCTTCGACTTAAATAGAGAGGTCGAAAAAATGTAAACTTGAAATTTTGAATGAGTTTCCCTAGCTCTGTAATTATCTCCTAATGCCTTGGTTGTTTTCAATAATATCTGCCGTTAACTAATAAATACACCGAACGGTTACCTTTTAATCTTTTAGAAAGTCATACAAAATTTATAGGTTCTAGTTTCATTAAAAGATAATCTTATGTTCATATCTGATTGTACGTAACAAATAAATACACCGAATGGTCAACTTTTACGGAGTAAACAGTTATTTTTTTTTTTTTGAACGGCAAGCATAATTTTATTAAGCCTCTAGCAAGAAACTAGAGGGAAAAGAACAAACATACAATAAATTACACCGGCTTGATTAGCCAAGTGTTCCAATTGACACTATCTCTACATCTATGATTTAACCAAAAGAAAGACATAGAACGAATAGTGTCAAATAAATCTCCTTTTTTGATCTTCATATCTGAAAAAACAACACCATTGCGAAACCTCCAAAGAGTTGACAAACAAGCAGATATGATAATGTACACCCGAAGCTTAGTGGGCCTTGGTGCAACCCAGTTATCAAACCAGTCCACTACTTCGACCCAATTATAAAAAAACAGGAATACCATTTGCAACCCATATTATCAACTTTAACCAAACCTCCCTTGCAATGATACATGAGAACAGCAGGTGGTCCAACGACTCTGTACCGAACGTGCAATTTGGGCAACCTATCTCCGTGATCTCCAAGCTACGCTTTGATAAATTAAGACGAGTAGGAAGACGATCAAGTGCAACACGCCAAATAAAAATATTGACTTTAATAGGAAGAACTTTTACCCATCTTGTAGGTGGATGAACCGAAGGTAAAGAGTTGTTGTCGATATGCATTCTAGTGTCACGAACAGTATACGATTTATTACCAATAGCCCACGTGAACGAATCAACCTCATTAGTTAAAACAACATTTTGAACAAGTTCTTTTAACAATATGAGACTCTCCTCATTTCTACTCCCAATAAGCTCTGTTCCACAACCAACTCCATGAGCCGTCAAGCAGTTTAACTGATATGACTTCATTTTTATCGAGAGCTAAATGAAATAAACGATTGAAACGCGTATAAAGAGGCTCACCATTCAACCAACTATCAAGCCAAAAGCGAACAGAGTCGCCATTACCAATTTTATACCTTATTGGATTAATAGGAATCAAGTGATCAGATTGTGAGCGTTTGTTCAACTTGATAATATTAATCCATGTAGAGTTGCAGTCTAAGCTAGAAGAAGAAACGCCAAATCCATTTTAACACAAGGGCCAAGTTAAATGAAACTTAGAACCTATAAATTTCTAACTAATAGCTTTTCAAGTACGGCTAAAGCATAAATTCATTAGTAAAATGTTTTAAAGTTTGCACTAGATCTTGATCATATCACACGTATTTCCATACAAACTTATCGATCTATACCAAAATTTACATCACACGACGTTTCTATGTTTTATTTCTATATATATATTTAATCTTTAATCTTTAATTATGTGAATTTCATGAAATGATCTTAAAGTAGGAGAGATCACATTAACTTTCATCTCAAATCATCTCATCTTAATATGTACTCCATCCCTACTTCACCCTTTACCCCTCGCCCATCAATCAACAATCGTTATCAACAACCATCTCACACCATTAACAACATCACATATCAACCTGATAATGTCGGTATCTAGGTCAAGGTAGATCTTAATAAAAAAATGGCTGTTAATCATTCCAATCGACCTGCTAATGACCTTCAAAAGATAATCTTACCAAAAACCCTACTGTTACCAAATTCATCCCATCCTCAGCCTTCATATACCAAAGATTCAAAAACACAGAACACGCAAGATCTTTAATAAATACAGTTGGTAACCCTAACACCATCTCACCCAACACTATATCTGAAAAAAGAATGTTACCTCCTTTTTATTCTTTAATTTTCCTGATGATTGGTGCTCAATTGATTTCTGGAAACTATTTAAAATCTATGAAGAATTAAAGGAAGTCTATATCTCAAAAAAGAGACTAAAAAGTGGTAAACGATTTGGTTTTGTGAGATTCATGAACATTCCTTTACACCAAATTGATTCTATGGAAAGAAAGCTCAACATGGTTACTGCGGGTGACCAATTGCTCAGAGTATACAAAGCTAAGGATTGAAACGTTAATCGAGGCCCAACTTATGCCCACAACACCACCCCTCATCCAAAAATCACCCCCACCCTAAACCCATCCCCAATAAACTTGTCGATGATCGTAAATTCAATGAGGTCATCAACAGTCACAATAACATCAAGGGCACAAATGACAAACCATTCAAAGTTGAATTCGAAAATAATGAAAAACTCATTAACTTATTTGGGTATGCTGTCATTGGTGCCGTTAAGAATATAGAATACCTTGAATACTTCAATGATATATGCAAATTGGAAAATCTCAATGGGTTCGAAATCGAATACTTAGGTGGTTTCGAATTAATGCTCATCTACGAAGACAAACAACTTGCACTTGATATGCTCAATGACTCTACTCACCCCCTTTGGTGCTGGCTCGATAACATTAGACCATGGGACCCCGAAGAATACACTTCATCACTTGTTGGTTTGAGAAGACGTTTAAAGATATTTCATGTACTTGGGGAGAAGTCATTGAATTAAAAAATTGCTCTATCGAAAACACTGGTCATCAAGATCTTTCACACGGCAAAGTGCTCATCAAAACTGACTTATTCGAATTCATCAATCATAATGTAACGACCTAAAACCGTTTACTCAAAAACACGCTTAATTTTTTTTTTTGTACACACTTTCCTGTCAGGCCATAGCGCGGCGCGCGCTAAAGCGTAAACCAAAGTCAGAAGTTAACAACTGGCCTGACCACTAGCAAATAGCCATTTGCGCGGCGCATATGGCCACGCGCGGCGCGCGCTATGCCTGGGAAAACTGGTCAGCCCATTTTAAACACAAGACAAGCCATATTCCACCCAAACCAAGTTTCATTAACCCAAACCAAATCCAACGCTTTTTAAACAATAAATATCCGGGTTTTAATTGAAAAAAGTGTAATACGACCCTTGGGATTCCAACGACCCATAATTACATAAACATGACAATTTCGACCCGTTTCGTTTAGACACAACAAAAGACCGAGCATGGCGATTGGGGACACACTACCCAATCCTAAATCAATCCAAAAGCACGTCTTCTAAGGCAACATACAAAAGTTCACTAGTTCCCACGCTTACCCGAGCCGTCACCCTGCGAACCTATAAAATAATATCAACGAGAGGGTAAGCTATAAAGCTTAGTGAGGATAAACATACTATATACATACATATGCATAAAACGAATACGCGTCGTCATCACAATTAGTAAACACATACCGCAATCCGGGTATAACTAAGCAAAGCTATACATAACGTACCACCAAGCCAAAACCGCAAGATTTGCTACAACACAACAATATATATATATATATATATATATATATATATATATATATATATATATATATATATATATATATATATATATATATATATATATACATATATGGAGAGATAAACGTCTACCCCAATACCCAAGGTTAACCCCATAACCTCAAACTCATGAAGGTTGGTCGAACAACACGTTCCTAAGTGAATCCGAACTCCACGAGATTCACTACCTTCCTCCACAACGACAATAGGGATGTCCGAACTACACGAGACATTGTGAATCCGAACTACACGAGATTCACTAGTGAAGCCGAACTACACGCGAATCACTACCCTAGGCCGCATCAACAACAACAATGGGAACTCCCGAACTACACGCGACATTGTGAATCCGAACTACACGAGATTCACTAGTGAAGCCGAACTACACGCGAATCACTACCCACATCACCTCAACAACATCACGGGGTTGACCTACTTGTCAACGTGGAATCGTATCGCCCGAAATCCACTACCCCAAGGGTGGTATCCCAAAACGCACAAACGTGCCTCAAGGACCCAAAACTCATAGAGTCCATCATCTCATACACGTGTAGAGTGAACATGAACGCCCAAGGATCACTTTACCCCACCCGCACCCATCCTATGCATACATACGCATATAATATATTTACACTCACCTTATCGCCTTGATGAATGCAACCGGATAATCCGTAACACGTCAATGGAAAGTACCTATTCCATTATCACATAACGAACAACACAATTAGGGTGGATTTACAAACCAACCCAAATTGACACTTAGTGCAATTTCGACCCAAATGCACTTCCAAGCACAAACCGCGCCCAAACTATCCAATAATCATTAACACAAGTGAAAATGGTCCTAACACACCAATTAATCCCGAACACAAGTGTTAAACACTTATCTTACCCAATATGACACATAAACCCTAATTTTGACCCAGTTCAAAATTAGTCAACCAAGCACACCCAAAAGGGTTCCAATACTTCCATAATCACTAAACCTAGTGATTAACCCATTTTGCAAGTCCTAAACTTGACCAAAACATCAACCAACCCAAAATCCGCCAACAACAATATAAAAACCCAATTACTAGCATCAATAAACTCACTTCATGAGTCTAAATGGGTTTCTCAACAATTTAAGTTCAAACCCTAACTTTGAATATCAATCAAGCAATGAAATTCGGAGTTAGAACTTACCACAACGACCAAAATGTAGCTAGGAGCGAGATGAACAACTTTAACACTTGAGCTTTGGTGAGAATCCGACTTCTTCTTCTCCAAATCAAGCTCTCTCTCTCTCTCTCTCTCTCTCTCTCTCTCTCTCTTTAAACTCTCTCTCTAAAGATGAAAGTGTGCGAAAGAGGTGAAATGAGGATAAGGGTGATCAATGGATCAGTTTTAGTGGCTTAAAACCGACCCTCAAGTGAGAAGACACCAATGCCCCTTTTAAAATGTGAAAATCACGAATGGTGTCTGCCAGCTGGTTATGCGCGGCGCACAAATGCACAGAACAGAATTCAGGGTCTTACAACTCTCCTCCACTTAAATCGGATCACGTCCTCGTGATCTTAGTCCCATAACAGTCAAGAAAGTACACTTCCCCGATTCTTCAGGTTCCCACATAACTTCGGTTCCTTCGATGCCGCCATTAAATCCTATCGGTCACACTTTCTCGCCACGCAACATTCCAAACACACAACAATACGCCATGATTTTTTGGCACACTCTAATTTACAATTTAGAGTATCCTCGCCAACCGTTAACTAATTTGGGTCATCCACATCATGCACACGATGATGGAATATCTCACAACCATTCGGTAACTCCAACCGACACGTAACTTGCACAATTAACCACTCGTCCACCATTATCCTGTGAACATTGCTTCATATGTCCATTAAGGATGATCTTATCACCATTCGCACATGCAAGTCCACAATGCTCTAGAGAACTCACTCTCGAACGCACTCTACACTAACATATCTCTACACAAGATAGTCAAAATCAACACTTTACGTCCTGAGTTTGTTCACCAAACAGGACGACTTTCGATAAATCGCTCGAACACGCCTATCAAACCGAGGCAACACTGTACCCTCCAGGTACATACTCCCCCACTTAGGGTTCTAACCCCACACTATCACTGCTAAGATGATAACATCTCGCGGAATTTAACATTCCACAATACGCACGACCGGTCTCACGTCGGTTATACGCAACAATTTCTTCTCGGACTCACAACCAGGCACTCGAACCTCAACCTTTCAAATCGGTCAAACGTTAATGCCTGCTAAACACCACAATAAACCATCGTTGTATCTTCAGGTTTCTCGTCGGTACCCAAGTACAAACTAATCACACCATCGGAGTCAAACATTACACTAGCAGGTATAAGGAGGCACCTGACGCAGCGTTATGCAACTCCCATTACTACCACCGACGCTTGACCCTTACGGGGTCTACTCCAGGTGTCACACGTCACCTGACTACTCCTAGTCAGACGAATCCCACAAACGATACGGCTCAATGTCCACAACTTTCTAGCGACATCCGCAAGTCACTATCCATCTAGGCCTCATAGGTAGCCTAATTGCCTTTCAACTCATCACTAAGGAGATGCTTGGGGATCACCAAGACTTACACCATTCCAATTCATAACCATTAACACGGTTACCTACACACCTCAAAGATAGTCAACAACCATGACTCTACTCGTACACGTACGTGGCCGACGAAATCGCCTCCCAAAAATGGCGCTACCACGCATACACTCACGGAAAAGTGGTCGTCAAAGAGTGAACAACACTCACCACATAACTCACACGCAAAAGTGGCCGACGAAGAGTGAACAACACTCGCCACACACATCAAACCGTAATCGTGGTCAATGAATAGTGAAATCTCACGGGATCACTCACCACACTACATCAAGTAGTCAACAAAAGCGAATCCTTAAGCCAGGATGTCACTTGCCACCTCACTCACAACGAGCATCGAAACAAGACGCTCTAGCTAAGACGATCACACGTCACGTACCCTCACATGGTGATAAAACACCCGGTAAACACTAACCCAATAACACGCGCACAAGAGGGAACGGTTCTCGCACAATGACCGTCGGCATTCACAACAACCATTAGCGTACTCACCACTGCGTAACACTAATCCTTAGGTAGTATCGAACTCACGAACTTAAACCCACCTAACACGCCCACGCACACATGATGATATGGTATCGAACACCCGAACTTTTAACCCATATCACATGCCAACACGACGTGGTATCGAACACGAGAACTTTAAACCTACATCGCATCCACACTCTTTCGGCCTCGATTACTGAACGAGTAGTGTAACATCGCGCACTGCTACATTATATTGAATCCTGATGGATAACACTAACCTACACATGCTCTTTTGGCCTCGATCACAACGAGTAGTGTAATATCGCGCCCTGATACACTATAGTGAATCCTAACGGATAACACTAACCATACCACCCCGAACAATTTAAAACTTACACATAAATGCAAGATCGTTCCACTCACTATGACACTATCGCCTCCAATGTCCTATAGGTCTCACTCAAGCGAGCTCAACAACCTAAAACCAACCGAAAGCCTAAGCAACAAAAGACTCACACAATAGAGTCAAGGCACAACACACTAATTATACACTCTACCAAGTTCAACCCGAAACCATAAACGTAAGCCGACCGCCCGCCACAAATTATCTCTAACGGAGAATAAAGTTTAGCTAAGGCTTACACGCACACCGCATGCTATAACCAAAATGTACAACATACGAATACCACAATAAAAGTACCTGAATGTCTTCTCACAACGCCCGCCATTGCCAGCTCGGGACACTCCGCCTTGCGATGTCCTTCTTACCGGCAATTGAAACACACAATGCCGCTACTCTTCGATACCGGGTACTCCCAAAACTTGTGCCCCTTTCACCACAATTGAAACACCTAGACGCACTAGCGCCCGACACTCCTTTTCCTCCATCACCCGTGCTCACAAAAGCACTTTTGGATCTCTTGCTCGGAGCGCCAAACGAGTTAACCCTTCTCTCACTTGAAGGTTCACTAACCATCGATCGCGAATGCGATTCGAAACCCCTAGCCACGGCGAATAACTCCGCAAATGAATTCGCTTGACCCCTGCTAATTTTGTTCCACAGTTCATCATTCAAAGTTCGATAGAAATCTCCCATCAACAAACGATCATTCCCGATATACTCCGGGCAAAATCGTGCCTTTGCCATAAAGGTCGTCTTGAGAGTATTCAAGTCCATAGATCCTTGTTGCAAATTTCGCAACTCATCACGCATCTGCGTCAAATCGACTTGTGTTCGGAACTCCTCAAAGAATTCCTTCTTAACATCGTCCCACGATAACCACATGAACGGTTCTTCACCAACGATATCAATCTTACCATCCAACCAATTCTTCGTATTACCCCGCAACAAACTAGTAGCGAGTCTCGTTTTCTTGTCCGGAGGACATTCACTTGTTCGAAAACACCCTTCGACATCCGAGATCCAACCGGTACTCACTAACGGATCGGGATCTCCATAGTACATTGGAGATTTAGTCACCCTAGAGTTCTTGTAACTAAACTCCTTTTCGCCATCACCTCGAGATTTGAGAAACCCCCGTTCAAACTCTTCTCGAAACACATTCATTCGCTCCGTAACCGTGGCTTCAACCCTAGCCGTCATCTCGTCATCGTCGTTTCATTCTCCATTCGAAGTCCCACTCCTCGTCGTCATTCTAAAGAATGTAAATCGATTAAATAACGAAACGCATTTAAACCACACACACCACCGCCTCATCTTGCTTAACACCAGTCGTACATCACTCGTTAGATACGAATTGTGCTCGTAGCAATGGTAGCTAGTCATTATTACGTGCACATGACGTCTCAACTCATTCGCACAACGACTATCTTGCTCGATGATTTTCACAAACGCAAACACAAACACAAACACAAACACAACGCGATATAAGCATACACAAAATAATATCACGATACAAGCCATAATCCTAGTTAGTTCACCTACACGCTAAGGCACTAACCAAATTCTCATTCCAACCCGTACTCCTACAAGTCCCGCAACAAATAAGCACACACAAAAGTCTAAGTCTAGGCACCTATCTCAAGTTACCTAAATCCCTTATGCTATGATACCACTTGTAACAACCCAAAACCGTTTACTCGAAAACAAGCTTAATTTTTTTTTTTTACAACACTTTCCTGTCAGACCATATGCGTAGCGTGCATATGGGTACACGGCGCGCGTGTAAGACCCTGTTTCAGTTTCAGTCTGGTTCAGTTGATTGGGGCGCCGTCCAAGTTTTGGGATGTCGTCCAGTAAAGAAGAGTTGGACGCCGTCCAAGTTTTGGGATGCCGTCCAAGTTTTGGGACGCCGTCCAAGTTTTGGGACGCCGTCCAAATGTACAGACGGGCCAGCTGTTTAACTTGTTTTAGAAAGGGCATTTTGGTCAATTCATTTAGGTGTCAGTTTGGAGCCTTTAAAGCTGATCCATTGGCCATTTGTGGATCTCATTCACCCACACAAACACTCTCATCCATATCTAGAGAGAGAGAAAGAGTTTAGAGAGAGAGAGCTTGATTTGGAGAAGAAGGAGTCAGATTCTCACCAAAGCTCGGGTTTTAAAGTTGTTCATCTCGTTCTTAGCTACGTTGTAGTTGTATTGGTAAGTTCTAACTCTGAATTTCATTGTTTGAGTTGATGATTCAAAGTTAGGGTTTGAACTTAAAATGTTGAGAAACCCATTTAAACTCATGAAGTGAGTTTAGTGATGCTAGTAATCGGGTTTATTGTTGTTGTTGGTGGGTTTTGGGTTGGAAACCGACTTGGCCATGATTTAGGACTTGTAATTGGGTAAAATCACTAGTGTTAGTGATTTTGGAAGTGTTGGAACCCATTTGGGGGTATTTGGTTGATTAATTTTGAAATGGGTCAAAATTATGGTTTGTATGTCAATTTGGGTAAGACGAGTGTTTAACACTTGTGTTTGGGTTTAATTGTCGTGTTAGGATCATTTTCACTTGTGTTAGTGAATAATGGTTAGTTTGGGCGCGGTTTGTGCTTGAAAGTGCAATTGGGTCGAAATTGCACTAAGTATCAATTGGGTTGGTTTGTAAATCCACCCTAATTGTGTTGTTTGTATTGTGATAATGGAATAGGTACTTTCCATTGACGTGTTGCGGATTTGTTCGGTTGCAATCATCAAGATGACAAGGTGAGTGTTAATATCCTATGTGCATATGTATGTGTAGGATGGGTGCGGGTCAGGTGAAGTAGTTCTCGTTATAGTGCTCACTTCACATATAGGTGGGTTTGATGGACTTGTGTATAGGTCCAATAGGCACGGTTGTGCATTTTGGTTGACCACCTTTGGCGAGGTGCACACTTGTGTGTACTTTATCACATGGACTTGTGATGTGGAGTTATATAATCCCGATGTAGTGGGATTGGTATTGAGTTACAGATGAGTAACCCCGATGATGTAGGTTTTGAGGAGATAGTGAACCTCGAGTAGTGCGGATTCATGATGACTCGGGTTGTTCGGTCATCTTACTGATGAGGTAGTGAATCTCGGGTAGTTCGAATTCACTAAGGCACGGGTAGTTCGGCCAACCTCGATTGTTGAAGTGGTGAAGGAAGTGAATCTCGGGTTGTGTGAATTCACTAAGGCTCAGGTTGTTCGGCCAACCTTCAGGGGTTTAAGGTTAAGGGGTTAACCTTGTTGTACTATCGGTTGTATTTTGTATATGCGTATATATACTTATTGTATGTTGTAGCTAATCTTACGGATTTGGCTTGGTGGTACGTTAGGTATAACATTGCTTAGTTATGCTCGGATTGCGGTATATGTTTACTATTTGTGTGTTGGCGATGCGTATTCATTTTATGCATATATTTGTATGTAGCATATTCTCACTCACTAAGCGTTAGGTTACCCTCTCGTTGTTTACATTTTTATAGATTCACTTGGAGGCGGTGGCTCGGGTAAGTGTGGGGACTAGTGGACTTGCGTAGTTCGCTTTAGAAGACTTGCTTTTGGATTTGATTAGGATTGGGTAGCGTATCCCCAATCACCATGCTCGATCTATGTTTTATATTAAACTAAAATGGGTCGAATGGTCACTTGACGTAATTTGGGTTGATGTGGGCCCAGTGTTGTAAAACTCGAGTTTATTATGGAAATCTCTTAGTTTTAATTATTATAACATGTTGTGAAAACCGTTTCTTCTAAAAGTGTCGGGAAGCGAGTTTTTCGCTCGCTTAAGTTGGACTCCGGGGACAGCCCCTGGCAGTTCATTTGGACGCCGTCTAAATAGCTTGGACGCCGTCCTGCCCTTCACTACTGGACGCCGTCCAGATGGTCTGTATAAAAAAAAAATTTGGTGTTTCGGTTGGATAACGGGTTGGGTCATTACAAGTGGTATCAGAGCATGGTCTAAGGGATTTAGGTGACTTGAGATAGGTGCCTAGACTTAGACTTTTATGTGTGCTTATTTGTTGAGGGACTTGTAGGAGTACGGGTCGGAATGAGAAATGTGGTTAGTGCCTTAATTTTTAGGTGGACTAACGGTCATATTAATATGCGGATATAATTAATATACTATTGCGTTGTGTTTGTGTTTATGTTTGCGTTGCAAATATCATCGAGTAAGAAAGTCGTTGTACTAACGAGTTGATACGGCGTGTGTGCGTAATAAGGACTTGCAAACCTTATTACGGGTGCAAATCGTGTATAACAAGTGATATAAGACGAGTGTTGAGTAAGATAGGGTGGTGTTGTGCATGTGGTTTTATACGTTCGTGGACTAATCGCTTTGTATTTTAGAATGACGACGAGAAACGGGATCGAGGCGAGCGACGATGAGTTTAATGCTAGACTTGCGGCCACCGTTGCGGAGCAAATGGGTGCATTTCGAGAAGAAATGGATAGGAAGTATTCCGAATTTCGAAGTAGTGGTGAAATGGAGCGTTGTCATAAGAGCTTCATGAGGACTAAACCCCCGATGTATGATGGGAAACCGGATCCTTTGGTAAGCACAACAGGGATCTCGGATGTCGAAGGGTATTTTCGCACTATTGAATGCCCTCCCGAGAAGAGGACAAGACTCGCTACTAGCTTGTTGCGGGGTAGGGGAAAAGATTGGTTGGATGGTAAAATTGATATCATTGGTGGTGAAGCGTTTATGGCGTTATCGTGGGACGATTTTAAGAAGGAATTCTTCGAGAAGTTCCGGACTCGAGCCGATTTGTCAGATTTGCGTAATGAGTTGCGAAATTTACAACAAGGATCTATGGACTTGAATACTCTTAAGACGACCTTTATGGCGAAGGCTCGTTTTTGCCGGGAGTATATTGGGAATGATCGTATGTTGATGGAAGATTTCTATCGAACTTTGAATGATGACTTGCAGAACAAAATTAGCGTTGGTCAAGTGAAATTGTTTGTGGAGTTATTAGACATGACTAGGGGTTTCGAATTGTATTCGCGATCGAAGGTTAGTAAACCTTCAAGTAAGAGAAGGGTTGATTCGTATGATGCTCCAAGTAAGAAAACTAAGGGTGCAAGTGCGAGTACGGGTAATGTGGAGAACGGCATGACGAGTTCTCGTACACCTAGATGTTTCAATTGTGGTGTTAGGGGCCACAAGTTATGGGAGTGCACAATGCCGAGAAGTGATGACAGAATGTGCTACTATTGTCATAAAGAGGGACATCTCAAGCCGGATTGTCCCGAGTTGGCGGCGGCGAATGCCGCAAGGAGACGTTAAGGTACGTTTCGTTTTAATAAATATGTCATTTGGATATTTATTATATGTCGTTGTGTACGAGTTTGTTGAAAGCATTGTGTTGTACATATTTTGTTATGGGTGATGTTCCTAGTGGAATTACCCTATGGTGACATTTTGATTGACGGGCGAAGGGCGTAAGACTTAGTGCAACCAAGCATTCCTTAGTGTTTGGGAAAAGTTTCTACCAAGCCATGGATATGAGCTTTGGTGTTCGGTTGTTAAGCTCGTGTTTGCTTTAGCGAGAGATGGTGAACCATGAGGTTCATCGGGTGGATGGAACCAGAGAGATCGAGTGTTTGATCTCGATGTATGTTGGTGAAGGAGTCTACATGACGCGACGTTAGGTGCCTCTTTCATACCTACTAGCATGGTATTCGACTCCGATGGTGTTGCGGTTACATTGTACTTAGGGTACCCTATAGAAACCCTTAGGTACATGAGTGACTAGGTGGAAATGTGACAAACTATGGCAATCGGAGGATTGCAAGAATAAAGTTTGTGTAATTTGTGGTAAACGCTTCGTTCGAAGTGATGAAGGATAGGTTAAAATCCTTCGTATGCTCAAGGTTGGAGTAAGATGTGGTGATGGGTCGTGTGAACCCAATCGTTAGAAGAAGTCTACCTCTCGGTAGCATTGTACGATTGTACAAGGTGCGTGTTATGTTGGCTTTGGTCGTTGTTTAAATAACGCCAACGGGTGACGGTGAGTGTCAATTTCTAGTGCGCGGAATGAATTCTTAAGAATTCGAGTGCTACGACCGATGGATAGATTGGTCACGTATTTCGGAGAGTGGTAATTATCGCAGGATGATGTTACCACGACGATGCGGTTATGGAACATAGTTCCAAGTGGGAGAGTTACACTCCCGCATGAGAAGGTTTTAGTGTGAGATTTCGGATAATGCTCATGGTAGATCCGGAGTTAGTGTCGGGACCTAGATTGGTCGATTTGTAGTAGAGTACAATTTCGGTTAAATTGTAATTATGGTTTTGGATTTAAATTATCACCGAGGTGGTAATGTGGTGAATCTCTTTGGGAGATAAATGGACGTGTTTGACGAGCAAGGTGGGATCCCCGGTTAAGGGATGTGCGTGTCGGATTCTCTTCTAGATAATTACTGCTTTGTGTCTATGTGCGATATAGGTGGTTCTTGCTCGATTGTGATGGCATTGTGTACACGTCCATTAAGGATGATCTTATCACCATTCGCACATGCAAGTCCTCAATACTCTAGAGAACTCACTCTCGAACGCACTCTACACTAACATATCTCTACACAAGATAGTCAAAATCAACACTTTACGTCCTGAGTTTGTTCACCAAACAGGACGACTTTCGATAAATCGCTCGAACACGCCTATCAAACCGAGGCAACACTGTACCCTCCAGGTACATACTCCCCCACTTAGGGTTCTAACCCCACACTATCACTGCTAAGATGATAACATCTCGCGGAATTTAACATTCCACAATACGCACGACCGGTCTCACGTCGGTTATACGCAACAATTTCTTCTCGGACTCACAACCAGGCACTCGAACCTCAACCTTTCAAATCGGTCAAACGTTAATGCCTGCTAAACACCACAATAAACCATCGTTGTATCTTCAGGTTTCTCGTCGGTACCCAAGTACAAACTAATCACACCATCGGAGTCAAACATTACACTAGCAGGTATAAGGAGGCACCTGACGCAGCGTTATGCAACTCCCATTACTACCACCGACGCTTGACCCTTACGGGGTCTACTCCAGGTGTCACACGTCACCTGACTACTCCTAGTCAGACGAATCCCACAAACGATACGGCTCAATGTCCACAACTTTCTAGCGACATCCGCAAGTCACTATCCATCTAGGCCTCATAGGTAGCCTAATTGCCTTTCAACTCATCACTAAGGAGATGCTTGGGGATCACCAAGACTTACACCATTCCAATTCATAACCATTAACACGGTTACCTACACACCTCAAAGATAGTCAACAACCATGACTCTACTCGTACACGTACGTGGCCGACGAAATCGCCTCCCAAAAATGGCGCTACCACGCATACACTCACGGAAAAGTGGTCGTCAAAGAGTGAACAACACTCACCACATAACTCACACGCAAAAGTGGCCGACGAAGAGTGAACAACACTCGCCACACACATCAAACCGTAATTGTGGTCAACGAAGAGTGAAATCTCACGGGATCACTCACCACACTACATCAAGTAGTCAACAAAAGCGAATCCTTAAGCCAGGATGTCACTTGCCACCTCACTCACAACGAGCATCGAAACACGACGCTCTAGCTAAGACGATCACACGTCACGTACCCTCACATGGTGATAAAACACCCGGTAAACACTAACCCAATAACACGCGCACAAGAGGGAACGGTTCTCGCACAATGACCGTCGGCATTCACAACAACCATTAGCGTACTCACCACTGCGTAACACTAATCCTTAGGTAGTATCGAACTCACGAACTTAAACCAACCTAACACGCCCACGCACACATGATGATATGGTATCGAACACCCGAACTTTTAACCCATATCACATGCCAACACGACGTGGTATCGAACACGAGAACTTTAAACCTACATCGCATCCACACTCTTTCGGCCTCGATTACTGAACGAGTAGTGTAACATCGCGCACTGCTACATTATATTGAATCCTGATGGATAACACTAACCTACACACGCTCTTTTGGCCTCGATCACAACGAGTAGTGTAATATCGCGCCCTGATACACTATAGTGAATCCTAACGGATAACACTAACCATACCACCCCGAACAATTTAAAACTTACACATAAATGCAAGATCGTTCCACTCACTATGACACTATCGCCTCCAATGTCCTATAGGTCTCACTCAAGCGAGCTCAACAACCTAAAACCAACCGAAAGCCTAAGCAACAAAAGACTCACACAATAGAGTCAAGGCACAACACACTAATTATACACTCTACCAAGTTCAACCCGAAACCATAAACGTAAGCCGACCGCCCGCCACAAATTATCTCTAACGGAGAATAAAGTTTAGCTAAGGCTTACACGCACACCGCATGCTATAACCAAAATGTACAACATACGAATACCACAAAAAAAGTACCTGAATGTCTTCTCACGACGCCCGCCATTGCCAGCTCGGGACACTCCGCCTTGCGATGTCCTTCTTACCGGCAATTGAAACACACAATGCCGCTACTCTTCGATACCGGGCACTCCCAAAACTTGTGCCCCTTTCACCACAATTGAAACACCTAGACGCACTAGCGCCCGACACTCCTTTTCCTCCATCACCCGTGCTCACAAAAGCACTTTTGGTTCTCTTGCTCAGAGCGCCAAACGAGTTAACCCTTCTCTCACTTGAAGGTTCACTAACCATCGATCGCGAATGCGATTCGAAACCCCTAGCCACGTCGAATAACTCCGCAAATGAATTCGCTTGACCCCTGCTAATTTTGTTCCACAGTTCATCATTCAAAGTTCGATAGAAATCTCCCATCAACAAACGATCATTCCCGATATACTCCGGGCAAAATCGTGCCTTTGCCATAAAGGTCGTCTTGAGAGTATTCAAGTCCATAGATCCTTGTTGCAAATTTCGCAACTCATCACGCATCTGCGTCAAATCGACTTGTGTTCGGAACTCCTCAAAGAATTCCTTCTTAACATCGTCCCACGATAACCACATGAACGGTTCTTCACCAACGATATCAATCTTACCATCCAACCAATTCTTCGTATTACCCCGCAACAAACTAGTAGCGAGTCTCGTTTTCTTGTCCGGAGGACATTCACTTGTTCGAAAACACCCTTCGACATCCGAGATCCAACCGGTACTCACTAACGGATCGGGATCTCCATAGTACATCGGAGATTTAGTCACCCTAGAGTTCTTGTAACTAAACTCCTTTTCGCCATCACCTCGAGATTTGAGAAACCCCCGTTCAAACTCTTCTCGAAACACATTCATTCGCTCCGTAACCGTGGCTTCAACCCTAGCCATCATCTCGTCATTGTCGTTTCATTCTCCATTCGAAGTCCCACTCCTCGTCGTCATTCTAAAGAATGCAAATCGATTAAATAACGAAACGCATTTAAACCACACACACCACCGCCTCATCTTGCTTAACACCAGTCGTACATCACTCGTTAGATACGAATTGTGCTCGTAGCAATGGTAGCTAGTCATTATTACGTGCACATGACGTCTCAACTCATTCGCACAACGACTATCTTGCTCGATGATTTTCACAAACGCAAACACAAACACAAACACAACGCGATATAAGCATACACAAAACAATATCACGATACAAGCCATAATCCTAGTTAGTTCACCTACACGCTAAGGCACTAACCAAATTCTCATTCCAACCCGTACTCCTACAAGTCCCGCAACAAATAAGCACACACAAAAGTCTAAGTCTAGGCACCTATCTCAAGTTACCTAAATCCCTTATGCTATGATACCACTTGTAACAACCCAAAACCGTTTACTCGAAAACAAGCTTAATTTTTTTTTTTACAACACTTTCCTGTCAGATCATATGCGTAGCGTGCATATGGGTACACGGCGCACGTGTAAGACCCTGTTTCAGTTTCAGTCTGGTTCAGTTGATTGGGGCGCCGTCCAAGTTTTGGGATGCCATCCAGTAAAGAAGAGTTGGACGTCGTCCAAGTTTTGGGATGCCGTCCAAGTTTTGGGACGCCGTCCAAGTTTTGGGATGCCGTCCAAGTTTTGGGACGCCGTCCAAGTTTTGGGACGCCGTCCAAATGTACAGACGGGCCAGCTGTTTAACTTGTTTTAGAAAGGGCATTTTGGTCAATTCATTTAGGTGTCAGTTTGGAGCCTTTAAAGCTGATCCATTGGCCATTTGTGGATCTCATTCACCCACACAAACACTCTCATCCATATCTAGAGAGAGAGAAAGAGTTTAGAGAGAGAGCTTGATTTGGAGAAGAAGGAGTCAGATTCTCACCAAAGCTCGGGTTTTAAAGTTGTTCATCTCGTTCTTAGCTACGTTGTAGTTGTATTGGTAAGTTCTAACTCTGAATTTCATTGTTTGAGTTGATGATTCAAAGTTAGGGTTTGAACTTAAAATGTTGAGAAACCCATTTAAACTCATGAAGTGAGTTTAGTGATGCTAGTAATCGGGTTTATTGCTGTTGTTGGTGGGTTTTGGGTTGGAAACCGACTTGGCCATGATTTAGGACTTGTAATTGGGTAAAATCACTAGTGTTAGTGATTTTGGAAGTGTTGGAACCCATTTGGGGGTATTTGGTTGATTAATTTTGAAATGGGTCAAAATTATGGTTTGTATGTCAATTTGGGTAAGACGAGTGTTTAACACTTGTGTTTGGGTTTAATTGTCGTGTTAGGATCATTTTCACTTGTGTTAGTGATTAATGGTTAGTTTGGGCGCGGTTTGTGCTTGAAAGTGCAATTGGGTCGAAATTGCACTAAGTATCAATTGGGTTGGTTTGTAAATCCACCCTAATTGTGTTGTTTGTATTGTGATAATGGAATAGGTACTTTCCATTGACGTGTTGCGGATTTGTTCGGTTGCAATCATCAAGATGACAAGGTGAGTGTTAATATCCTATGTGCATATGTATGTGCAGGATGGGTGCGGGTCAGGTGAAGTAGTTCTCGTTATAGTGCTCACTTCACATATAGGTGGATTTGATGGACTTGTGTATAGGTCCAATAGGCACGGTTGTGCATTTTGGTTGACCACCTTTGGCGAGGTGCACACTTGTGTGTACTTTATCACATGAACTTGTGATGTGGAGTTATATAATCCCGATGTAGTGGGATTGGTATTGAGTTACGGATGAGTAACCCCGATGATGTAGGTTTTGAGGAGATAGTGAACCTCGAGTAGTGCGGATTCATGATGACTCGGGTTGTTCGGTCATCTTACTGATGAGGTAGTGAATCTCGGGTAGTTCGAATTCACTAAGGCACGGGTAGTTCGGCCAACCTCGATTGTTGAAGTGGTGAAGGAAGTGAATCTCGGGTTGTGTGAATTCACTAAGGCACAGGTTGTTCGGCCAACCTTCAGGGGTTTAAGGTTAAGGGGTTAACCTTGTTGTACTATCGGTTGTATTTTGTATATGCGTATATATACTTATTGTATGTTGTAGCTAATCTTACGGATTTGGCTTGGTGGTACGTTAGGTATAACATTGCTTAGTTATGCTCCGATTGCGGTATATGTTTACTATTTGTGTGTTGGCGATGCGTATTCATTTTATGCATATATTTGTATGTAGCATATTCTCACTCACTAAGCGTTAGCTTACCCTCTCGTTGTTTACATTTTTATAGATTCACTTGGAGGCGGTGGCTCGGGTAAGTGTGGGGACTAGTGGACTTGCGTAGTTCGCTTTAGAAGACTTGCTTTTGGATTTGATTAGGATTGGGTAGCGTATCCCCAATCACCATGCTCTATCTATGTTTTATATTAAACTAAAATGGGTCGAATGGTCACTTGACGTAATTTGGGTTGATGTGGGCCCAGTGTTGTAAAACTCGAGTTTATTATGGAAATCTCTTAGTTTTAATTATTATAACATGTTGTGAAAACCGTTTCTTCTAAAAGTGTCGGGAAGCGAGTTTTTCGCTCGCTTAAGTTGGACTCCGGGGACAGCCCCTGGCAGTTCATTTGGACGCCGTCTAAATAGCTTGGACGCCGTCCTGCCCTTCACTACTGGACGCCGTCCAGATGGTCTGTATAAAAAAAAAATTTGGTGTTTCGGTTGGATAACGGGTTGGGTCATTACAAGTGGTATCAGAGCATGGTCTAAGGGATTTAGGTGACTTGAGATAGGTGCCTAGACTTAGACTTTTATGTGTGCTTATTTGTTGAGGGACTTGTAGGAGTACAGGTCGGAATGAGAAATGTGGTTAGTGCCTTAATTTGTAGGTGGACTAACGGTCATATTAATATGTGGATATAATTAATATACTATTGCGTTGTGTTTGTGTTTATGTTTGCGTTGCGAATATCATCGAGTAAGAAAGTCGTTGTACTAACGAGTTGATACGGCGCGTGTGCGTAATAAGGACTTGCAAACCTTATTACGGGTGCAAATCGTGTATAACAAGTGATATAAGACGAGTGTTGAGTAAGATAGGGTGGTGTTGTGCATGTGGTTTTATACGTTCGTGGACTAATCGCTTTGTATTTTAGAATGACGACGAGAAACGGGATCGAGGCGAGCGACGATGAGTTTAATGCTAGACTTGCGGCCACCGTTGCGGAGCAAATGGGTGCATTTCGAGAAGAAATGGATAGGAAGTATTCCAAATTTCGAAGTAGTGGTGAAATGGAGCGTTGTCATAAGAGCTTCATGAGGACTAAACCCCCGATGTATGATGGGAAACCGGATCCTTTGGTAAGCACAACAGGGATCTCGGATGTCGAAGGGTATTTTCGCACTATTGAATGCCCTCCCGAGAAGTGGACAAGACTCGCTACTAGCTTGTTGCGGGGTAGGGCAAAAGATTGGTTGGATGGTAAAATTGATATCATTGGTGGTGAAGCGTTTATGGCGTTATCGTGGGACGATTTTAAGAAGGAATTCTTCGAGAAGTTCCGGACTCGAGCCGATTTGTCAGATTTGCGTAATGAGTTGCGAAATTTACAACAAGGATCTATGGACTTGAATACTCTTAAGACGACCTTTATGGCGAAGGCTCGTTTTTGCCGGGAGTATATTGGGAATGATCGTATGTTGATGGAAGATTTCTATCGAACTTTGAATGATGACTTGCAGAACAAAATTAGCGTTGGTCAAGTGAAATTGTTTGTGGAGTTATTAGACATGACTAGGGGTTTCGAATTGTATTCGCGATCGAAGGTTAGTAAACCTTCAAGTAAGAGAAGGGTTGATTCGTATGATGCTCCAAGTAAGAAAACTAAGGGTGCAAGTGCGAGTACGGGTAATGTGGAGAACGGCATGACGAGTTCTCGTACACCTAGATGTTTCAATTGTGGTGTTAGGGGCCACAAGTTATGGGAGTGCACAATGCCGAGAAGTGATGACAGAATGTGCTACTATTGTCATAAAGAGGGACATCTCAAGCCGGATTGTCCCGAGTTGGCGGCGGCGAATGCCGCAAGGAGACGTTAAGGTACGTTTCGTTTTAAAAAATATGTCCTTTGGATATTTATTATATGTCGTTGTGTACGAGTTTGTTGAAAGCATTGTGTTGTACATATTTTGTTATGGGTGATGTTCCTAGTGGAATTACCCTATGGTGACATTTTGATTGACGGGCGAAGGGCGTAAGACTTAGTGCAACCAAGCATTCCTTAGTGTTTGGGAAAAGTTTCTACCAAGCCATGGATATGAGCTTTGGTGTTCGGTTGTTAAGCTCGTGTTTGCTTTAGCGAGAGATGGTGAACCATGAGGTTCATCGGGTGGATGGAACCAGAGAGATCGAGTGTTTGATCTCGATGTATGTTGGTGAAGGAGTCTACATGACACGACGTTAGGTGCCTCTTTCATACCTACTAGCATGGTATTCGACTCCGATGGTATTGCGGTTACATTGTACTTAGGGTACCCTATAGAAACCCTTAGGTACATGAGTGACTAGGTGGAAATGTGACAAACTATGGCAATCGGAGGATTGCAAGAATAAAGTTTGTGTAATTTGTGGTAAACGCTTCGTTCGAAGTGATGAAGGATAGGTTAAAATCCTTCGTATGCTCAAGGTTGGAGTAAGATGTGGTGATGGGTCGTGTGAACCCAATCGTTAGAAGAAGTCTACCTCTCGGTAGCATTGTACGATTGTACAAGGTGCGTGTTATGTTGGCTTTGGTCGTTGTTTAAATAACGCCAACGGGTGACGGTGAGTGTCAATTTCTAGTGCGCGGAATGAATTCTTAAGAATTCGAGTGCTACGACCGATGGATAGATTGGTCACGTATTTCGGAGAGTGGTAATTATCGCAGGATGATGTTACCACGACGATGCGGTTATGGAACATAGTTCCAAGTGGGAGAGTTACACTCCCGCATGAGAAGGTTTTAGTGTGAGATTTCGGATAATGCTCATGGTAGATCCGGAGTTAGTGTCGGGACCTAGATTGGTCGATTTGTAGTAGAGTACAATTTCGGTTAAATTGTAATTATGGTTTTGGATTTAAATTATCACCGAGGTGGTAATGTGGTGAATCTCTTTGGGAGATAAATGGACGTGTTTGACGAGCAAGGTGGGATCCCCGGTTAAGGGATGTGCGTGTCGGATTCTCTTTTAGATAATTACTGCTTTGTGTCTATGTGCGATATAGGTGGTTCTTGCTCGATTGTGATGGCATTGTGTACACGTACGTATGATGCATGTGCAAGGATTCTAAGTGAGTGGAATAATGTATTTAGTTGTGTGGCATAAAATGTGGGGTAGTCGCGGTGTTAAGACACCACATAATACGTAACGAGTGGGTTAGTCGCGGTGTTAAGACACCACTCCGGAGTTTGTGACATGTGGGTTAGTCGCGGTGTTAAGACACCACATTGTCGTGATGGGTGGGTTAGTCGCGGTGTTAAGACACCACTTAGGGATTAGTGTTACGCGGTTATAAGTACACTAATGGATATTTGTGTTTGGAGTAGTGTTTTATTGGCGTGATATAACGTTATCGGGAAATGCGAGTACCGATGGGGAATAGGAGTACCATTCATGTGTTGTGTTGTGGGACGTAAATATCTAGTTGTTCGTATTCACAATATTTCAGGTAGTACGATTGTCCCTTTTGGTTGGACTCATAGTTTGAGGTAGTGAATGTCGGGTTGTTCGAATTCACTAAGGCTCGGTTTGCACGACCATCCTCGGTTATAATATGTGGTAGAGGTGGTGAATATCGATTTGCGCGTATTCACAATGACTCGGGTTGTGCGGTCATTTCATTGTAGGAAATATGGATTGGGTTGGTGAATTTCGGGTTGTTGCGAATTCACTAAGGTTCGGGTTGTTTCGACCATCCTCCATATATGTTAAGGCTCGGGTTGTTTCGGCCATCTTGGTGTGATTAGTGATGTGATAGCCGTGTTTCGCTCACATGTTGTTACGGGTGTGACAATAGCTGATTTTGTACACCTTGGGTTTAGCGTTGCCATATTCGTTTGGGACGCTAGCGGATTTAGTCGTTTGCTTACGATTTTATGATAGTTGCGTATTGGTCGTGTTGCACACTACAAGGGATGTTAAGTGGTAAGTGTAATCCATAAGGATTCGTTTTTATTCGGTCTTCATCGTTTTGGTTGTTGACCTTAGGTTGGAACGTGTTGCTATTAGCATTGTACTTGGTAAGGGTACACTAAAGGGTTGATATCTCGGTACGAGATTGGTTGAGTTTTTCCCGATGTGAGGGATTGAGCAAGTTTTAGTGCTCGAATTTGTGGATTTGATCAGGCCGCGGGCGACGGTCTAGTGATTGAGCGTGATTCGTTGGGAAGAATTGCCTAGAGGAATTGGAAGAACGCGTGATGTTTCCATGTATGCTAAGTGTTTGTAGTGGTTTTCAGATGTTGTGGGCGTTGCATGTCTCGGAATGTGTGCACGTGTGTAGTTGATAAGTGGAACAATCTTCGAATTTACGATAAATGTGGCGAAAGTCGTATTGGAACGTATGTTTGAGGACCATTGAGTGTTGGTCCGGTTGGCTAAGTGATGGAGATCACGGGGACGTGATTCAATTTAAGTGGGGGAGAGTTGTAAGACCCTGTTTCAGTTTCAGTCTGGTTTAGTTGATTGGGACGCCGTCCAAGTTTTGGGACGCCGTCCAAGTTTTGGGACGCCGTCCAGTAAAGAAGAGTTGGACGCCATCCAAGTTTTGGGACGCTGTCCAAACGTACAGACGGGCCAGCTGTTTAACTTGTTTTAGAAAGGGCATTTTGGTCAATTCACTTGGGTATCGGTTTGGAGCCTTCATCGATGATCCATTGGCCATTTGTGGAACTCATTCACCTACACAAACACTCTCATCCATATCTAGAGAGAGAGAAAGAGTTTAGAGAGAGAGAGAGCTTGATTTGGAGAAGAAGGAGTCGGATTCTCACCAAGCTCGTGTTTTAAAGTTGTTCATCTCGTTCTTGGCTACGTTGTGGTTGTATTGGTAAATTCTAACTCCTAATTTCATTATTTGAGTTGATGATTCAAAGTTAGGGTTTGAACTTAAAATGTTGAGAAACCCATTTAAACTCATGAAGTGAGTTTAGTGATGCTAGTAATCGGGTTTATTGCTGTTGTTGGCGGGTTTTGGGTTGGAAACCAACTTGGCCATGATTTAGGACTTGTAATTGGGTAAAATCACTAGTGTTAGTGATTTTGGAAGTGTTGGAACCCATTTGGGGGTATTTGGTTGATTAAATTTGAAATGGGTCAAAATTAGGGTTTGTATGTCAATTTGGGTAAGACGAGTGTTTAACACTTGTGTTTGGGTTTAATTTTCGTGTTAGGACCATTTTCACTTGTGTTAGTGATTATTGGTTAGTTTGGGCGCAGTTTATGCTTGGAAGTGCAATTGGGTCGAAATTGCACTAAGTATCAATTGGGTTGGTTTGTAAATCCACCCTTGTGTTGTTTGTATTGTGATAATGGATAGGTACTTTCCATTGACGTGTTGCAGATTTGTTCGGTTGCATTCATCAAGACGACAAGGTGAGTGTTAATATCCTATGTGCATATGTATGTGTAGGATGGGTGCGGGTCGGGTGAAGTGGTTCTCGGTTATAGAGCTCACTTCACATATAGGTGGATTTGATGGACTTGTGTATAGGTCCAATAGGCACGGTTGTGCATTTTGGTTGACCACTTTTGGCGAGGTGCACACTTGTGTGTACTTTATCACATGGACTTGTGATGTGGAGTTATATAATCCCGATGTAGTGGGATTGGTATTGAGTTACGGATGAGTAACCCCGATGATGTGGGTTTTGAGGAGGTAGTGAATCTCGGGTAGTGTGGATTCATGATGACTCGGGTTGTTCGGTCATCTTATTGATGAGGTAGTGAATCTCGGGTAGTTCGAATTTACTAAGGCACGGGTAGTTCGAATTTACTAAGGCACGGGTAGTTCGGCCAACCTCGGTTGTTGAAGTGGTGAAGGAAGTGAATCTCGGGTTGTGCGAATTCACTAAAGCTCGGGTTGTTCGGCCAACCTTCATGGTTTAAGGTTAAGGGGTTAACCTTGTTGTATTATCGGTTGTATTTTGTATATGCGTATATATACTTATTGTACGTTGTAGCTAATCTTACAGATTTGGCTTGGTGGTACGTTAGGTATAACATTGCTTAGTTATGCTCGGATTGCGGTATGTGTTTACTATTTGTGTGTTGGCGATGCGTATTCATTTTATGCATATATATGTATGTAGCATATTCTCACTCACTAAGCGTTAGCTTACCCTCTCGTTGTTTACATTTTTATAGATTCGCGTGGAGGCGGTGGCTCGGGTAAGTGTGGGGACTAGTGGACTTGCGTAGTCGCTTTAGAAGACTTGCTTTTGGATT
This sequence comes from Rutidosis leptorrhynchoides, assembly GCF_046630445.1. Lineage (NCBI taxonomy): Eukaryota > Viridiplantae > Streptophyta > Magnoliopsida > Asterales > Asteraceae > Rutidosis > Rutidosis leptorrhynchoides. Next base: position 592,824,701 of record NC_092335.1, on the reverse strand, counting down.
TGATTAGGATTGGGTAGCGTATCCCCAATCACCATTCTCGGTCTATGTTTTATATTAAACTAAAATGGGTCGAATGGTCACTTGACGTAATTTGGGTCGATGTAGGCCCGGTGTTGTAAAACTCGAGTTTATTATGGAAATCTCTTAGTTTTAATTATTATAACATGTTGTGAAAACCGTTTCGTCTAAAATTGCCGGGAAGCGAGTTTTTCGCTCTCTTAAATTGGACTCCGGGGACAGCCTCTGGCAGTTCATTTGGACGCCGTCCAAATAGCTTGGACGCCGTCCTGCCCTTCACTACTGGACGCCGTCCAGATATGTGGACGCCGTCCAGATGGTCTGTATAAAAAATGTTGGTGTTTAGCTTGGATAACGGGTTGGGTCGTTACAGCGCGCTAAAACGTAAACCAAAGTCAGAAGTTAAAACTGGCCTGACCACCAGCCATGGTTGCAAAAATCGGGAGAACTCGGCGAGAACTCGGAATTTCATTCCTGGCGAGAACTCGTTTTGAAATCGGTCAAAAAATCGGTCAACGACCAAAAATCGGTCAAATCTCCAAAAAATCGGTCAAATCTCGGAAAAATCGGTCAAATCTCGGAAAAATCGGTCAAATCTCAGAAAAATCGGTCAAATCTCGGTAAAATCGGTCAAATCTCGGAAAAAACTCGATAAATCTTAAAAAGTCAACGAAAGTCAACCGCCAATAACTCCGCGAGTTCTCCCCGAGTTCTCCGAGTTCTCGTTTTGGAGACCCCGCCAAGAACTCCCCGAGAACCGATTTCTGCAACCTTGCCACCAGCAAATAGCGATTTGCGCGGCGCACATTGCCACGTGCGGCGCGCGCTATGCCTGGGAAAACTGGTCAGCCCATTTTAAACACAAGACAAGCCATATTCCACCCAAACCAAGTTTCATTAACCCAAACCAAATCCGACGCTTTTGAAACAATAAAAATCCGGGTTTTAATTGACAAAAGTGTAATACTACCCTTGGGACTCTAACGACCCATAATTACATAAACATGACAATTTCGACCCGTTTCGTTTAGACACAACAAAAGACCGAGCATGGCGATTGGGGAGACACTACCCAATTCTAAATCAATCCAAAAGCACGTCTTCTAAGGCAACATACAAAGGTCCACTAGTTCTCGCGCTTACCCGATGCGCCACCCTGCGAACCTATAAAATAATTTCAACGAGAGGGTAAGCTATAAAGCTTAGTGAGGATAAACATACTATATATATACATATGCATAAAACGAATACGCGTCATCAACACAATTAGTAAACACATACCGCAATCCGAGTATAACTAAGCAAAGCTATACATAACGTTCCACCAAGCCAAAATCGAAAGATTTGCTACAACATAACAATATATATATATATATATATATATATATATATATATATATATATATATATATATATATATATATATATATATATATATATATATATATATATATATATATATATATATATATGGAGAGATAAACATCTACCCCAATACCCAAGGTTAACCCCATAACCTCAAACTCATGAAGGTTGGTCGAACAACACGTTCCCAAGTGAATCCGAACTCCACGAGATTCACTACCTTCCTCCACAACGACAATAGGGATGTCCGAACTACACGAGACATTGTGAATCCGAACTACACGAGATTCACTAGTGAAGCCGAACTACACGCGAATCACTACCCTCGGCTGCATCAACAACAACAATGGGAACGCCCGAACTACACGCGACATTGTGAATCCGAACTACACGAGATTCACTAGCGAAGCTGAACTACACGCGAATCACTACCCACATCACCTCAACAACATCACGGGGTTGACCTACTTGTCAACGTGGATCCGTATCGCCCGAAATCCACTACCCCAAGGGTGGTAACCCAAAACGCACAAACGTGCCTCAAGGACCCAAAACTCATAGAGTCCATCATCTCATACACGTGTAGAGTGAGCCCGAACGCCCAAGGACCACTCTACCCCACCCGCACCCATCCCATGCATATATACGCATATAATATATTTACACTCACCTTATCGCCTTGATGAATGCAACCGGATAATTTGCAACACGTCAATGGAAAGTACCTATTCCATTATCACATAACGAACAACACAATTAGGGTGGATTTACAAACCAACCCAAATTGACACTTAGTGCAATTTCGACCCAAATGCTCTTCCAAGCACAATCCGCGCCCAAACTATCCAATAATTATTAACACAAGTGAAAATGGTCCTAACACACCAATTAAACCCGAACACAAGTGTTAAACACTTATCTTACCCAATAGGACACATAAACCCTAATTTTGACCCAGTTCAAAATTAGTCAACCAAACACACCCAAAAGGGTTCCAATACTTCCATAATCACTAAACCTAGTGATTAACCCATTTTGCAAGTTCTAAACTTGACCAAAACATCAACTAACCTAAAATCTGCCAACGACAATATAAAAACCCGATTACTAGCATCAATAAACTCACTTCATGAGTCTAAATGGGTTTCTCAACAATTTAAGTTCAAACCCTAACTTTGAATATCAATCAAGCAATGAAATTCGGAGTTAGAACTTACCACAACAACCAAAACTTAGCTAGGAGCGAGATGTACAACTTTAACACTCTAGCTTTGGTGAGAATCCGACTTCTTCTTCTCCAAATCAAGCTCTCTCTCTAAACTATATATATATATATCTCTCTCTCTCTAAAGATGAAACTGTGTGAAAGAGGTGAAATGAGGATAAGGGTGATCAATGGATCAGTTTTAGTGGCTTAAAACCGACCCTCGAGTGAAAAGACCCAAATGCCCCTTTTAAAATGTGAAAATCACGAATGGTGTCTGCCAGCTGGTTATGCGCGGCGCGCTTATTCCTGCGCGACGCGCAAATGCACAGAACAGAATTCAGGGTCTTACACATAAAATTTGTATTTCTCACAACTCCAAAGAATTCGCTGCTTATGTTTGCAAGGACTTCAATTAGCAAAAGGATTTTTATTTACTAGATAATTTCACCTCAAAAAAGGATGAGGATTCCCAACCTGAGGATTTCCTCTCCGACGAAGAATCTCACCAAGATGACGAACATCTTTTCGAAGAGCAAAATAGCCAGAAAAATAAGTATTCCGACGATAATCATCACCCGCCGAAAAACATCTCTGGAACTAGCCCTGCCGTCAATCTCCCTCGTGAACTCCAATCAGCCTCGACATCATCAAAACGCATTGGTACCAATAAATTCTCACCTAACCCTATTAATTGCCCTAACAATCCCAAGAACACCGATTCGTACAAAGTTAATGGTCTTTTTGACAATAATGCCCCCTGCCCCAACAACTAATCCACCTCGTACATCCCTGAGTCCAACCTGGCCCAACAGCCTGAGCCCAACTCCACATCTATCCCTAAACCTGTCAAGCCCAATATTAATTATAACTCAAACAGTAATGCTAATGTCCACAATTATGAGCCGATTATCGTAAACAACACCATCGATCTACATTCACCTGTATCATCTCCTACACTGATTCATGCACTTACCACAGATGATCAAGCTAACTCTCGAATTCAAAAAAACAATTCCCATCAATGAAAACCCTATCATCGATCAAAACACACCTGTATTGACACCTACATCGACTCATCCTCATATCATCGAAGACCAAACAGATTACTCCTTAGAAAATAACCCAATCGTTGCATCCATCAAATCTCACCAAAAACCATCCAACTCCTCTACCGGTAAAAATAGACCTCTTAGTTTCAAACGGGTTGCTAGAAACACCACTCATATTCCTAAACCAACATCACATAAACCATCCGATCATAATAGCAGAATCCCTCATAATGGTATACGATCCAAAATCAGTTATGTGTAACATTGTGCAAGAAGTGGTCACAAATTGAAACTCTCCCACTTAGCCAGAAGGCGCATAACATCCTCCAAAAGCGGCAACATCAAAACAAAAAGCATATCTGGTTCATCCAAAAACAAAAAGAACAACTCGACAAACACATCAAGTTGCTCCTTTGGTACTAAAGCTGTCGGTGAAGAACTGGGCATCCGCTGGTGTAAAAACCAGTAACATCTCTACGCACCATCTTAGTTTTGTAAGTCTTCTTATGTGTACAATATCTCTTAATATTTGAGGTATTGGACAAGTGGGTAAAATTGATTGGTTAAAAAGAATATGTAATTACGAAAAATCGGTAATTCTAGGCCTTCAAGAAACAAAATGTGGGAATACTCAAGAACATCTCATTGAGAGATTCTGGAGTGGTACCAACTTTAAATTCGAACAATAAGACACCATTGGGGACTTGGGTGGGATTTTACTAATTTGGGATACGAATATCATCACACTCGAATAAGCCATCGAAGGTGAATTTTTCCTTGTAATAACTGGTGCATGGGCAGGATATGGCACTAAATTTGTAGTATAAAAATTGATGGTAGACCGCTTGCTATGTCCTATTTAGTGATGCCCATCCCTAGTTTTGACGTAGTGTTAGGGATGAACTGGATGAGCCTACATAAGGCCCCCATGAAAAAACTTCAAAGACTGCTCCAAAGGGATACCGGTGGTGGATCAAAGCTGAACTTTGACCCTCGTCCATCCAGTGAATGGGTTTGTGTTCTGGGGTCAAAGTGTGAAAAGAAGATTGTGACCTTCCATTTGACCAATGGAGCCCGTATTGTGACTCGAGGGGAACAAAGTGTGTTCAGTTTTTCATTGATTTCTATGATGAAGGTGAAGAAGTCACTTTCTAAGGGGTGTGAGTCTTTTATGGCTTATGTTATTGATGCTAAGATATAGAAGAGATCTGTTACTGATATTCCGGTGGTTTCGGAATTTCCTGAAGTATTTCTGGATGAGTTACCGGGGTTGCCACCAGTAAGAGAAGTAGAGTATAAGATTGAGTTGGTTCTGGGAACAACTCCAGTAGCTAAGGCTCCTAATAGGTTAGCTCCTTCTGAAATCAGAGAGATGATGTCTCAGATACAAGAATTATTAGACAGAGGGTTGAAAAGATCGAGTTCCTCACTATGGGGTGCGCCGGTGTTGTTTGTAAAGAAGAAAGACGGTACTCTGAGAATGTGTATAGATTATCGAGAGTTAAATAAGAGAAAGGTTAAAAATAAGTATCCGTTGCCTAGAATCGATGATCTGTTCGACCAGCTACAAGGTGCGTCGTACTTCTCGAAAATAGATCTTAGATCCGGGTATCATCAGGTTCGGGTTGTAGATTCGAATATACCGAAGACAGCGTTCAGAATGTGATATGGGCATTACAAGTTCTTAGTTATGCCATTTGGGTTAACAAATGCTCCGGCAGTCTTCATGGATCTGGTGAATAGGGTTTGTAAACCGTATTTGGATCAGTTTATTATTGTGTTTATTGATGATATATTGGTGTATTTAAAGACAGAGGTTGATCATACGACATATCTTCGGTTAGTGTTAGAATTGTTAAAGAAAGAGCAATTATACGCTAAGTTTTCAAAGTGTGAGTTTTGGCTCTGAGAAGTACAGTTTCTGGGTCATGTTATTTGTGAAGCCGGTATTAAAGTGGATCCGTCAAAAATAGAAGCGGTAATGGGTTGGAATTCACCGAAGACACCGACAGAAGTTAAGAGTTTCTTGGGTCTTACGGGATATTATCGCCGGTTTATAAAAGATTTTTCTAAATTAACGGGTCCATTAACCAAATTGACCAGAAAAGACGTAAGTTTTCGATGGAGTGACCAACAGGAACAAGATTTTCAAACTCTGAAATAGTTGTTATGTCAGGCTCCAGTGTTAGCATTACCAGAAGGTTCAGACAACTTCGTGGTTTATTGTGATGCGTCAATTGCCGGGTTGGGGTATGTACTGATGCAGAGAGATAAAGTTATCGCGTATGCTTCTCGTCAGTTAAAGACACACGAACGTAATTATCCGGTTCATGATTTAGAAATGGCAGCAGTGGTGTTTGCATTGAAGTTATGGAGAAATTATTTATACGGTACAAAGTGTGTGATATGTACTGACTGTGTGATATGTACATACTATAAGAGCCTCCAGTATATTTTTACGCAGAAAGAACTGAATATGCGACAAAGACGGTGGATTGAGCTTATAAAAGACTACGATTGTGAAATAAAGTATCATCCGGGCAAAGTGAAAGTTGTTGCCGATGCTTAAAGTCGTAAAAAGACCGTGGAGACCGTGAAATTTATGACAACCGAAATAGTTTTAGACCTTATTGGACCGTTAAAACAAGTTCAAGCCCAAGCTTTATTGAAGGAGAATTTAAAGACTGAATTAATGACCAAAATAAAAGACCAATTGACTGACAATTCTCGTGGACTTAAGACGTTTAAGAACTGAATTTAGGTGCCTATGCTTGGAGATTTGAGAAAATTGATCTTAAATGAAGCGCACAAATTGAGGTTTACCGTCTATCCGGTTAGTACCAAGATGTATAATGACTTGAAATCGATGTATTGGTGGCCAACGATGAAGAAAGATGTTGCTCAATTCGTAGAAAGATGTCATATTTGTGCTCAGGTTAAAGATGAACATCAGAAACCCTATGGTTTGTTACAGCAGTTGAAAATTCCAGAGTGGAAATGGGATCATATTACGATGGATTTTGTAACCAAATTACCTAGATCTCAGAGAGGTAATGATATGATATGGGTAATTTTTGATCAACTGACAAAGAGTGCACACTTTTTAGCAACAAAAGAGACAGCCTCGTTGAGCGTTCTGGCAGAGTTGTACTTGAAAGAAATAGTTAGCCGACATGGGGTTCCGTTGTCTATCGTATCCGATAGGGATTCTAGATTTGTGTCTAACTTTTGGAACAGTTTACAGAAAAGTAAATCTGAGTACAGCATATCATCCACAGACCGACGGTCAGAGCGAACGTACAATACAGACACTAGAGGATATGCTTAGATCCTGTGTGTTAGAGTACGGTGGTCAGTGGGATATACATTTACCTTTGATCGAGTTCGCTTACAACAATACTTATCATTCGAGTATTGGTATGCCGCCTTATGAAATGCTATATGGTCGCAAATGCAGAACGCCAACTTGTTGGTTAGAACCTGGTGATAAATAGTTTGCAGGTCCAGAATTAGTTCAGATAACAGTAGACAAGGTAGCGATAGCGCGTGAAAAGTTTAAAGCGGCACACGATAGACAGAAAATGTATGCTTATCCACATAGACGTCCGGTTAACTTTGAGGTCGGGGATCACGTTTACTTGAAAGTTTCGCCGTGGAAGGGTGTGATCAGGTTTGGTAAACGAGTTAAATTAGCTCCAAGATACATTGGGTCGTTCAAGATTATCCAGAGAGTTAATGATCAGACAGTTGTGTTAGAACTTCCGACAGAGTTGGCAGGGATACACAACACCTTCAACGCATGTTACCTTAGGAAGTGTAAGGTCGATGATGAGACGCAACTGGTTCCATTGAGTGATTTGAGGGTAGACTTGAATCAAAAGCTAGTAGAAGAACCAGTTAGGATTGTCGATAGAAAGGTGACAAAGTTAAGAAAGAAGGAATTCCATATGGTGCTTGTTGAGTGGAAGCATAGTTTAGGATCGATCCTTACGTGGGAGACCGAAGAGCAGATGAAGGCTCGTTATCCACGTTTGTTTCACCATGACCAGATTTCGAGGACGGAATCTTCTTAAGAGGGTGGATTTGTAACATCTTCAGATCGGTCATAGATGTAAGATGACCTTTTTACCCTTATGCATAATTGGGTGATTAATTATGCTTTTATTTCAATTTAATATTTAGTGTTATTTTATTATTTGGTTAAGACTAGTGTGTGACAAGGGTCACAGAACAGGTTCATTTATTTAATTTGGACTCCGTTAGGGCAGTCAAATTAAGTACGAAAGTTATCAGATAACTGGTAAATACCCGTGTGTGATGGGTATGGGATTTTAACCCCAATTAAGTGTATAATGCTGCCTTCTTCCCTCATTTTCCCCATCTCTCTAAAAATTTCCCCTAAACACTCCGTACCAAACTTCACCCTCACCATCTCAAACCCTAAGTCATTTGATCTCGAATTAAAGCTTAATTTTAGTGTTAAATCGTTCCTTGTATTGTTGTAATTCTAACAATGTAAAGTTCGTTTAATTTCTTAATCAAATCAGTGATAAAATGGGTGTGTTGGTTAAGTTTTTTAAAAGTGGGTTTTGATGTCAAAATTGTTACAAACTGTAGTTGTTTGTGTTTGAATGTTGTGGGTTTATGTCCCAAAAGGTTTAGTGTACAAGAAGTGTTAGTTTTGAGGTCAAAAACATGTCCAGAATCGAGATTTGGTGATTTTGGGGTGAAATCCGCCACTTTGATGCTGCTGCAGCTGATGAACTACTTTCGGCCGATAGTCTTTGACCATTGACCGATTGTGACTGACAACCGGCCGATAGTCATGACCATCGACCGATGGTGGAAGTCCTTCGGATAGTGAAATTACATTAGACGATCGGTCGGTGGAAGAGACCATCGTCCGATGGTGTGGCGACGGTCGGCCGATTGTCTTGGTCAGTCGGCAGATGGACTTAGCCAGTGGAAATTTTGTTAAGTGTTGATTTCTAGCCGTTATGCTATCCGCGTAACTTATGATAATCAGGATGTAAATTCTGAAAATGCATAAGTGTTAGATGGACTTTTAGTGGCGCTTTTGATACTAGTTTGCTGTATTGTGCTGTTTAGTGCTAATGGACAGAAACTAACTTGATTTGCCTTATGTTCAGGTAATAAGGATAAAGAAGCAGCTCAGTGATAGATAATCTGAGCTAGTTGCTGGTATTCGGTGAGTGGGTCTATATCCGGATAGAGTATTAAGTAGCCGAGACGCTACTTGTTCAGACTCTTTATTATTATGTTTATGTTTAGTAAGATTGTCATGTGTAGTTAGATATTGCCATGCTAGTTAGGACGATTGAATGACTAATTATCTGTGATCTTATGTGCGCACTGATTGTTGGACACCAACCGAGGCGGTAAGGTTGGGAACCCACTGAGGCGGCAAGGTAGGGTTTGTGTGAGGTCGCCGTGGTAACCTGGTCGGGTCATGATGTTACTGATTATTCAGTATAGCATAGAAGGACGCATGTGTTGTGTCTGGACGGTTATGCAGTGGAGTCAGTAAAGCGGACTATCGGTAGACTGTAGCCTGATTAGCTAAGTCGTGTGCTCGTACAAGCTGTCGATCCTCATATTGTCAGTTGTTCTATACTAGTTCAGGACGTTAGCATATTTGTGACCCTTGCATGTTTTGTTGCTTATGCTTGGTCTTTTAGATAGTATCCATTCACTTAGCAGTTGTGCTAATCCCCCACATTTCCACCACTTGCAAGTTTAGGTACTGCTGGTTAGATGGGTGTCGTGGACGGGTTGAAGACATGTTTGACTATGAGCTGACTCTGATGTTTTCTGGTTTTGAAATGTCTTTATGTAACACCGTCGTTTTGGAATGTTGTAATAATGTTAACTAAAATGATTTGTTAACTGCGGTTTGTAAACGTTAAATAGGGTTATTTTGGTAATTATATATACTTCTGATGTGTTAGAAAAAAAAAATACCAGGGTGTTACATAGACGAACTTAAACACAAAAACGCAAAGGCCTAATACTTAAAGTAGACTTAGAAAAAGCTTTTGACTGTATTGAATAGGAATTTCTCTTTAACACAATGCGCTCCATGGGATTCGGTAACAATTGGATTAGTTTTATTCGTGCTTGTTTATCCTCATCGACTATATCCATCCTAATCAATGGCTCCCTAACCAAAATATTTTTCCCGGGAGAGGTATACGTTAAGGTGACCCAATCTCCCCATTTCTATTCATCATCGAGGCCGAAGGTCAAAACATCCTCGCTAAAAGGGCCATTTCAAAATAACAATTCTGCGGCCTTCACGTAGGACTTGATAATGTAACTGTCTCCCACCTACAATACACGGACGATACCATATTTTTTGGTGAATGGAGTAAAAGAAATGCTAAATATTTATCCAAATTACGTAAATGTTTTGAAAACATATCGGGTCTTAAAGTTAATCTTAAAAAAAGTAATTTATACGGAATCGGTGTCTTAAAAAATAAAGTTGACGCAGTGGCAAATTACATAAATTGCTCCGCGGGTTCTACACCATTCACATATCTCGGCCTTCCAATTGGAGTCCCTACATCAAAAGCTTCGTCATGGCTTCCGATCATCGAAAAGTTTGATAAGAGGCTCTCCGATTGGAAAGCCAAATCCATTTCTTTTGGTAGCCATCTAACACTCATAAAATCCGTTCTTAGTAGTATTCCATTATTTATTTCTCACTTTTCCACGCTCCCGTTAATATTATTAATACAATCGAATCTAAAAGTCGTAAATTTTTCTGGGGGTGGTTCTAAAGCGGACAACAAAATAAATTGGATAAAATGGGACTGGGTCTTACTTTCTTATGACAAGGGCGGCTTAACATCGACTCACTTTTTTGCAAAAACATATCAGTACCATGTGGGTTATATTATTTCTAGTATTTATGGGGCGGGGGCGGGTTAGACACTAACGCTTTTTGCAGGGACATACAGGGTATGACGATTTGGAGCGAAATCATCAAAGCTGGCATGATCGCGGATATTATTGGCACAGACTTCACAATCTCGATCTCCAAATTTGTCGGTAACGTTGCAAGCACTGAATTTTGGTCCGGATATTGGTGTGGCATAGATCGTTTGTGCTCCCTCTTCCCATGGATTTTCATGCTCGAGTCCAACAAAGATGCGCTGATTGCCGATAGAATTTCTACTGATAATTCAATCTCCACCAGAACATGGAGTTGGTTAATAGAACCTAACGGTCGCACCATAAATGAATTAAATGAACTTATAACTTGACCTCCTATTGTTTTTTGTCTGACAGGTCGGATTCATGGAAATGGTCAATGGACCCCTCGGGCCAATTCAAAACAAAGACGTTAGCAAATGCTCTTGATAATTGCAAACTAGCTCCATCATCCTCTACCGTCAAAATGTCACGCAACAAACTCATACCTCAAAATATCAACATATTCTTTTGGCGTACCGTCCTTGGTAGAATCCCGACCCGTGTAGAACTCGATAAACTTGGGGTCGATCTTGACTCGATACTTTGCCAACTTTGCAATAATCTTGTTGAAACAGTAGAACATATCATTTTCCATTGCCCCATATCAATGGAAATCTGGAACCATGTTTTGCGATTGGGGAATCTGCCATTAAACTCACTTACATGTTTCGATGACATCCATACGAACAATCAATCCTTCACCAATTCTACAAAAGGCCACCTCATTTGGCAAGCCATCAAATGGGTTTTTTGTTATATTATTTGGAAATATAGAAACCTCAAAGTTTTCTCCAATAAGGAATGGATCCCCGCTACTATAATTTCTGAAATCCTAAATCAAAGTTTCTCATGGATCTCCAAGCGTGCAAAAAAATCAAGACTCGAATGGCGACAATGGCTTAGTAATCCTTCATTTTATGTTGCCACTTCCTACACACGTACGGGCATTGGTTAAATTGTCACGGTCCGTCACTTTTTGGGTTGTATGCTCTTGGGATTAAAAGGATTAGTTGTCTCCTCCTTTGTCACCGTTAGATCGGTACTGGTGAATTTCGCTATCCTGCTTACTTGCAAGTTCAACCGATCATGCTCCCAATGCATATGGATCGCAAATATTCCTCTTAATGACGTATTTCCTATGTATTATCTCGTGTAATACGATTCACGTGTTGTATAGTCTCATGTATAGCGCATAATGTAACAATTTATTATCACTACTACATTTCGGCTCTTTTAGATGTGTGGGAAAAGGCTTTTAGACGTGTTCTGCAACACGTCTACATGTGAGGGCTCCAAATGAGTGTACTCATATAGTGCGGTTCAAGGAACCGCTCTAAAAACTAGTAATTAGACGTGTTGTCAAATCGTTAGATTAGGCTGTTCTATTTATGTCTTTTAGACGTGTTCCGTTATCTTCATTTAGACGTGTTCCGTTAGTTTCATTTAGACGTGTTCCGTTAGTTGCAACTAAATGTGTTCCGTTAGTTACTATTAGACGTGTTCCTGTATATTCCGTTAGTCACTATTAGACGTGGTCATCTAGATTCAAAAAGACGTGTTCATCTAGTTGCAATTAGACGTGTTCTTGTAGTTACAATTAGACGTGTTCATCTATTTGCAATTAGACGTGTTCCAGGATATTTTTTTAAACCCGCCAAAAATTTTAAAATATTCAAAATTTTAAATTTTTAAAAATTTAAAAATTATATATTTCAAATTGACACCAAATATAACAGACTTCTGCAAATAGACGTGTTGTATTATAACAAAAATTTAAAAAGCAATTAGACGTGTTGAATTGGTTGTGCTAGTTAGACGTGTTGAATTGGTTGTGCTAGTAGACGTGTTGAATTGCCGAACTGGTAAATACTGGTAAATGTAATAGATCAACAAGAATAAAACAATAATTAATTTTATTAATAAAGAAAACCCAAATATACATATAAATTATCTTCATAACATTTACAAATGAAAAAAGTCATAAATCTAAATCATCTAGTTATTACAAATGAAAAAAGCTTCCTACTACTCCATTTCAAAGCAAAGCATCCCGCAGCTCAAAAAATCCACATGCTCTTCAGAAAATCCATTGATTTGCTTTACCTGTTTTGAAAGAGAAGTATTTTGAACATGCATGAATATATGAACTTTAACAATAATACCAAATCTCCAAGACAGTTGACACACAATATCAGATCACATAATATACCAGACTTCAAAAAGGAGCCCACAAATGCCATTTTTCCATAATATTGTCGAGATCGATTGTAGATAAATAACGTTCATCCCATGAAAGCTGTAAATTTTAAATATGTAGTTTCTCCATCCAATGGTGGTGGTAGTTTTATATCCTCTATAGTACCATCAAATAAATCTGACTTTTTACGATACGGGTGATTCTTAGCAAGCTCTCTTCGATGCCCCATAAATGCCGGTTTCTTACAATTTGTGAGCCATATCGAGTGAGTATTTTCCTCATAAATAGGACATGCCTTTTTCCCCTTCGTACTATATCCAGACAAATTACCATAAGCAGGAAAATCATTAATGGTGCAAAAAAGCATTGCCCGTAGTTGGAAGTATTCTTTCTAGTATGCATCATAAACGTGTATGCCAGTACTCCATAATTCCATCATTTCATCAACTAATGGTTGCAAATAAACATCAATGTCATTTCCAGGTTGCTTTGGGCCTTGAATCAAAAGAGACATCATTATGTATTTTCTTTTCATACATAGCCAAGGCGGTAAGTTATAAATGCATAAAAGAACAGGCCACGTGCTGTGATGGCTACTCAAATCTCTGAAAGGATTAATTCCATCTAAACTGAGTCCGAACCTTATATTACGTATCTCATCCCCAAATCCTTCAAAATCTTTATAAATTTTTTTCCATTGAAGTGAATCGGCCACATGTCGCATTTTCCCATCATTTTTACGATCTTCAGCATGCCAACGTAATAATTTTGCATCTTTCTCATTCGCAAATAATCTCTTTAATCTTGGTATGATAGGCAAGTACCACAATAATTTTGCAGGAGGTCCATTTTCTGACACATCACTATCAACATTATCAGTTGGTTTTCCACGTTTATACCTAGATGTACCACATACCTTATATTGATGAAGGTCTTTATCTTCATTCCTGTATATAACATACAATCATTTGGACAAGCATGTATTCTATGTATTTCCAATCCCATTGGGCACATTAATTTCTTTGCTTGGTATGTTGAAACCGGAAAATCATTACCTTCTGGTAGCATTTTGTTCAACAACTCTAACATGTGACGACCCAGAAATTTCCGACCAAATTTAAACCTAATCTTATATGTTTCCGACACGATAAGCAAAGTCTGTAATGTTGAGTCTCGAAAATTATGAAACTATGTTCATAAATTCAATTTGACCTTTGACTATTTTCGACGATTCACGAACCACTATTTGTAAATATAAATGTAAGTATATATAATTGGAAATAATAAAATATAAATTAAATATGTAAAATAGTATATAAGATAATAATGTTGTTATATATATATATATATATATATATATATATATATATATATATATATATATATATATATATATATATGATTTATATACATAATCTTTATTATATGTATATTGTAATACATATTAGATATTTATTATATATTATTATATATAATATATAGTTATTAGATATTACCTAATTAGTAAATTGTAATATTAATATATTTAATTACAAGTTTAATTATAATTGTCATTATTATTAATATTAACAAACAGTACTATTAAAATTATTAAAAATTATTATATACATTTGATTTGTTATATCATTACTAATATTATTATTATCAATACTAATAACATTATTATTATAAGTAGTAATAAAATCATGATCTTAGTTATTATTATGACATTATTATTATTATTATTATTATTATTATTATTATTATTATTATTATTATTATTATTATTATTATTATTATTATATTACTATTATTTTCATTTATAATATTAAGTGTAATATTAGTAAAATTATATAAAAAGATTAATTATAATATATAAATTATTAATATATACAGTTATATATATATATGTATACTAATATATGCACAGATTACAGATGGATATATATACATACGATATTTATACAGATTATATATAGTTATATATAAATATAAAAACTATTAATTATATAAATAAATACAGAAAATTACGTTTCCACTTCAAATCACTTTCAAACCTGTGGAGGATTTTTGTTTTCTGTCTATAAAATCAAATCTAATCTATAATACCATCAAAAACCTGTTAACAATCCCTTTCGCCTTTTATTTTTTTATTATTTATGGTACCTGATTGATAATTGTGTCGACATTCAATTTCTATTTAATTCAATCACTACCAGTTGTTAAAAGAAGCCAAGGTACTTACATTATCAACTAACATTCACAAATATCATTTAACGCTTGTAATTTAATCAAATTCATCAAGAAAACTCAGGAACACAGTCGACACCTCTGTTTCTTGGTCATTTAATTGAAAAGCTCAATTTCATAATAAATTTCAAAAAGTATTAATGAGGTCTTGTTAGAAATCATGTACTTAATCTTTCTGCAAAATTTTGTGCTTCAATTCTTTCAAACGACTTCGAATTTTAGAGTCAAAGTTGATTTTTAAAAAAGTCAAATAATCTGTTCATAGTAAAATTTGTAATCATTTTGGTGTTTTAATTCAAATTGACGACTCAGATAGTTTCTAACAACGATTTGAAAACTTTTTCGTGTTATAAGTGTAGCCTAAAACATTCAAAAAGATCGAAGTTGATTTTTGAGTTGATTTTTTTTTTCTTCGTTACAGCTCCTGCTGTATCTGTTTAATTTTTTTTTCGTTTAAGTTAAATCGAATTCATCTCAAATCGTTTCTGTTTTATATTTAAATTCTAAAAAAAAATTGTATTTATGATTAAGATTAAATGGGTTCTGATCAATGTATAATATGAGGGAGAAGAAGAAAAAGGGATCACCAGATAATACGAGTTATATATAAATGAAATTTGTATATTAACAGAAAAGTGAGCTAGCTCAGTTGGTTAGATGGGTTGTCGGGTGAGCGAGAGGTCTCGGGTTCGAGCCCGGTTCGGGGCATTCTTTTTAAAACAAGCTTTGGAGGTAGTTTTCATTTTTTTTATTTGTTATTATTATTATTATTATTATTATTATTATTATTATTATTATTATTATTATTATTATTATTATTATTATTATTATTATTATTATTATTATTAGTATCATTATTGTTATTATTATTATTGTTATTATTATTATTGTTATCATTAGTATTATAGTTATTATTACCTTATGTATAAGTATTATGAAATTTGTCATTATTATTATTATTATTATAATTATGACTATTATTATTATTAACATAAGTATAATCATTAATAATATCATTATTATTATTATTATTAATATCCCTATAAGTATTGTTATTATTAGAATTTTTATCATTTAGATCAATTACTATTATTATTACGACTATAGTTACAAATAAGATTATCGTTAATATTAAGTATTAAAAGTTTATGAACTAAAGTCATATGATATTAAATAGGTGAGTATGTATATAACTATAAAGTTTATATTGATTAGGATATGAATAACATAGCTATGGTCATGAAAATTTATAAACAGAGTATTTATATATATGCACGTACAGACTTAAAACCGTTAAAATCTTAGGATATTAGTATATTATGAAGAATGTTATGAAGTAAAAGTATTATAATTAAGTTATAATTTAAGTAATATAAGCTTAAGTAAAAATTTTGATTTAAAAAGTATTGTTACAAATGTAAATTCGAAACTTCGAATATGAAAATTATATTTTGTTAAATAATATTAAGTATATATATAAATTTATGGATTTACAATATATGGATAAAATTATGATTTAAATGAGCTATTAATTATTAATATCATTATTATCAATATTATTACTGACACTACCATTAATAATAATTAGTATTATCATTATTATTATTATCACTTTTAATATTATTACTAGTATCATTATTATTATTAAAATAAATATTAGATATATAAAACCATATTTAAAACAAATAACCTAACTCTATTATTATATTTTTAATAAACATTAATTAATTATTCAAGATATATAAAATAAATATATCTAAGTTACTTATTAAACATGACGTATGAATCATTAAATATAACAATTATATTAATATTATTAATATATGAACTTGATATATGTTTTAATACATATATGAATGATATAGGTTCGTGAATCCGAGGCCAACCCTACATTGTTCAGTTGTTCAATGCCGTCATATGTATTTTTACTACAAAATACAGTATTGTGAGTTTCATTACTCCCTTTTTATATATATTTTTGGGACTGAGAATACATGCGCTGCTTTTATAAATGTTTTACGAAATAGACACAAGTACTTAAAATTACATTCTATGGTTGGATTATTAAACCGAATATCGCCCTTCAAGTCTGGTAACCTAAGAATTCAGGGAAATGGCCCCTAAATGACGCGAATCCTAAAGATAGATCTATGGACCTTGACAAGTCCCATTCGGGGTACGAATGCTTTAGTACTTCGAGATTATTATTATACAGACGAGAGGTTCTATTTGGGGATATTCTATGCATTAAAGTTAACGTCGGTTACCAGGTGTTCAATCTATATGAATAATTTTTATCTCTATGCAGTTTGCGAAATGCCTGATATGAGATGTGATGCGTTTTATGTTGTACTCGAGTTACGTGTACAATTAAATATCTGAAATCTTGTGGTCTATTAAATTGATGAAAATGAATGATTATGATAAACTAATGAACTCACCAACCTTTTGGTTGACACTTTAACGCATGTTTATTCTCATGTATGAAAGAAATCTTCCGCTGTGCATTTGCTCACTTTAGAGATATTACTTGGAGTCATTCATGACATATTTCAAAAGACGTTGCATTCGAGTCGTTGAGTTCATCAAGATTATTATTAAGTCAATTATAGTTGGATATATTATGAAATGGTATGCATGCTATCAACTTTTGATGTAATGAAAGTTTGTCTTCTAAAAACGAATGCAATATTTGTAAAATGTATCATATAGAGGTCAAGTACCTCACGATGTAACCAAATGAAATGTATTCGTCCAGATGGATTAGGACGGGTCGTGAAAGTTGGTATCAGAGCGGTGGTCTTAGCGAACCAGGTCTTGCATTAGTGTGTCTAATTGATAGTTGCTTAGATGCATTAGTGAGTCTGGACTTCGACCGTCTCTGCATGTCAAAAGTTTTGCTTATCATTTCTTGTCAAAAATTGCCTGCTTATCATTCTTAAGAAATCACTTGTATAACAACCCTCACTTTTCCATTTTGAAATTACTATATTACCCTTAGGGTTTCATTTTCTGATCCGGTACACTGTCATTAGGGTTGTTAATCAGATAATAAATGCTCGTAATAAACAAACCTAAACCCTAACCCTAATTAATGATATAAGACCCTAGATAGAAATCAATACTATAAACCCTAATATTATAAACTTTAATTATTCAAAACCCTAACCTAAATAGTAACCCTAATATAAACCCTAATTCTAATGTTAATTAGGTACATGAAGTATTAATATTACATATATGTATGTATGTATATGTATATATATATATATATATATATATATATATATATATATATATATATATATATATATATATATATATATATATATGTAACTAATATTAATTTTGTAATAACTAAAGTACTATATAACTAACCTTGTAATAAAAATAATTATATGATATATAATGTGTCACAACTATAAATAATAAAAACTATAAGTTGATAATTCAAAAATAAAAGTTTAATATTGTTAATTACCAAAAATATAAATAATTATATATAAATTCATAATTAAAAATTAAATAAAAATAAAAAGGAAATCCTAAAAATTCTAGAATGATCTCTTCATCTTATCTAAAATATATATATATATATATATATATATATATATATATATATATATATATGTATATGTGTATAGTTCGGCCGAAAGATAATCAACAAAAAAAATATATATATTATTTATACCTCCAATTTAAATTTGCAACGACCAAGTAAAAAAAAAGGATAACACTTCTTAATTTTGTTTGTTTAGCTTTTTAAGGAAGACTAGTTTAAACAATTTGACTAGATGAAGTATTCAACAAAATTCAAAGTTCTATCCAAATATTTACGGCTTTTTACTGCATTTTTATTTCTATTTATTATTATTATTTTTTTAATTCTTATCCTATAAATACTAGTCTCTAGATCAAATTTTTTTTACACTCATTCACACTCACTAAAAACATCCTCTCAAAAGATCACAAAAATATTGAGGTACAATCTTATCCATCGACTTTTTTTGTTTGTTTTTATTTTCGGTATTTTTTTTTTTTTGCCTAGTATATTTTGTTTTTTTTAAACTCGTATTAAATTGAAACACATACTAAAACTAATATGATAATACTACAATTAATATTATGTATTATGGAATGTTATAAAATTATTTTTAGGAATTTAATATTCGAATTTTTATTTTAAATACAATTAAAAATGAAATTTTTATAAATATGGGTATATACTCGAGTTAAATAACAAATAAATATATAATAGATAAAAATTATTTTTACAGGTTCCTAAATGTTAGTATGATATAAAAGTAATCAAGAATAATTTTTTTAGATTTTATAAGTATTTAAATTCGAATTATTATGTATTTAAGAGTGGTATCAGAGCCAGGTTAGTTATAGAGAACCAGTATTGCATATTAAGTGTGCCTTATGTGATAGTTAGGTGCCTTAGCAGTCCATAGGACTATAACCTTTCCTGTTTTAGTTTCTAGTGCATTTTCCCCTTACATTTTATTCGTGCTTTTGCGTCATCCTTAGAACCTACCTAACCATCTCTCTTTCTTTTCATTTAGGATGTCTCGCAATAGCTCGATCATCATCTCCGACAACGATTCCGATGGATCCTACTCCGAGAGATCTGTCCACACACCGACTTATGGACCCGTTTCCCCGCCATTTTCACCAACTCACCCAAACTATGTCCCTGCTAGTCCTCCACACTACCCTCATTTGGAAGAATCCCACACTAATGATAACTATGATGGGGATGATGAGGAGAATGAAGAAGAAGGAGTTGAGGAAGAATCCAAGTCTGAGTCCTCTGTTCAAGGCAATTGCAACAATGGCGTACCGCGAAACCTTTCGACTATTCGTTCTTATCAAAGTTTCATAAACTACCCGTCCCCTACATACAAGAGTAGTGAAAGACCCGAGCTCAGTAATATAGAAATGGTGAATGCTGATCTCATAAGCTACACCAACCGGTTTCAAGAGTTTGCTCTCATGGCTACTCCCGAGTATCTAGGAATCCAATGCTACATCAATGGATTGCCTAATGAAGTCCGAGGAGATGTTATCTTGGAGAACCCGAGCATTATACAAGAAGCTGCCTGCATGGTAAGCTATTTCATCGACAAATATAAGGAGAAAGAAGGTGCAAAAAGGAAGAGAGAAGGAATGGAGCAAGAAAATTCTAAAAGCAAAATCAACAAGTTGTATAAGGAAAAATGTCCCTATTGCAAGAGATGTGAGAAACATCATAAAGGATGGTGTAAGGCCAAGTGCACCAAGTGCGAGAAGGTGGGTCACGTAGCCAAGACTTGTGGAGTTGTTACTCCATCAGCTAAAACTCCAGCCACAAAGGCAAATCCAACCGTTCTTACTTGCTATAACTGCGGAAGAGTAGGACATTTCAAAAATCAATGTTTGGATAAGTAGAAGAATGAAGAGGCACAATGAAGAGTTTTTGGAAACCACTAGAGACATTAAAATTTTCATAGTATTATTTATGTTACCAGCTAGTACTTCTATAATTTGGAAGATTTCATTAAGTTTCTGTAATACTCCAGTTATTTTCTTTTAATGAATGATGTTATTTTCTTTTCTTTCATTTTCCATTGAATCATTTACCTCGATGAAGATGCATATTGGCTAGATGACATAGTAGTAATCTTATGGAGTGATAAAAGTATGATTTAGAATAATATAATGATACTTAATCAACGTCATTATATTATGATAAGTCATACAGAAATCCTAATGGATCATGATGGGAATAAGATTTGATCAACCTTAGGACCATTGTGTACCATTACATACTCCTTATCACTATATTGTCAACTAAAAATATCAACCCTAGATATTATATATCCTTTACTTGTAAACTATCCACGCCCGGTACTGTACCTATTGCATAGGTACCATACCGATTAGCTCCATCAGAGATGAAGGAATTGTTCAACCAACTCCAGGAACTTTTAGACAAAGGATTCATTCGTCCTAGCTCTTCACCGTGGGGTGCACCTGTTCTATTTGTCAAAAAGAAAGATGGCACGTTGAGAATGTGTATTGATTACCGAGAACTCAACAAGTTAACCATAAAAAATCGTTATCCACTCCCGCGTATTGATGACCTGTTTGACCAACTGCAAGGGTCAAGTGTTTATTCGAAGATTGATCTTAGGTCGGGTTATCATCAACTGAGGGTCAAGGAAGCTGATGTTTCTAAGACTGCTTTCCGAACTCGTTATGGACATTATAAGTTTCTTGTCATGCCTTTTGATTTAACCAATGCTCCTGCTGTATTCATGGATCTTATGAACCGTGTATGCAAACCTTATCTTGACAAATTTGTGATCGTTTTCATCGATGATATCTTAATCTATTCTAAGAGCGAGAAAGAGCATGAACAACATCTGCGGTTGATTCTAGAGCTTTTAAAAAAAGGAACAACTGTATGCCAAGTTTTCCAAGTGTGAATTTTGGCTGCGAACCATACAATTTCTCGGGCATGTAGTTGATAGTAAGGGAATACATGTCGATCCTGCAAAAATCACCGCTATCCAGAACTGGGAAGTACCTAGAAGTGCGAAGCATATTCGCCAATTTTTGGGACTTGCTGGTTATTACCGAAGGTTTATCAAAGACTTTTCTCTTATAGCCAAACCTCTCACCAAGCTAACTCATAAAGGGAAGAAATTCGAATGGTCCGAAGAACAGGAATCTTCTTTCAAGATTCTAAAGGATAAATTGACCACAGCCCCGATTCTATCATTACCTGAGGGCACTAACAATTTTGTAGTCTATTGTGATGCCTCGAATCAAGGTTTCGGATGTGTTTTGATGCAACGTAAAAAGGTTATCGCCTATGCATCTAGACAGCTGAAGAAACATGAGAAGAACTATACCACACATGACTTGGAGTTAGGAGCTGTAGTATTTGCATTGAAGATGTAGAGACATTACCTCTATGGGGTTAGAATCACGGTGTTTACCAATCATAAAAGTCTTCAGCATATTTTTGACCAGAAGCAATTAAATATGAGACAAAGGCGTTGGATCGAGTTATTAAATGACTACGACTGTGAGCTTAGGTATCATCCTGGAAAGGCGAAGGTAGTAGTCGATGCCCTTAGTAGAAAGGATCATGCCAAACCAATCCGAGTCCGAGCTTTGAATTTGTGCATTCGTACTAATCTTGCATGTCAAATCTGTGAGGCACAACTTGAGGCATTGAAGGAAGAGAATGTCCAACTCGAGGGACTTAAAGGTCTCGTAAGGCAACTTGAACTCAAGGGAAATGGAACAAGGTATTTTAATAACCGAATCTGGGTCCCAATCTTCGGAAATCTACGAGGACTAGTCTTGGATGAAGCACATAAGACTAGGTATTCTATTCACCCAGGCTCTAGTAAAATGTATCACGATGTGAAGAAGTTTTATTGGTGGCATAATCTGAAATCTGATATCGCTGAGCATGTAAGCAAGTGTCTTACTTGTTTGAAAGTTAAGGCCGAACATCAAAAGCAGTCTGGATTACTTCAACAACCGGATATTCCGCAGTGGAAGTGGGAGTGTATCACTATGGATTTTATCACTAAGTTGCCCAAGACTTCTAGTGGCAATGATACTATTTGGGTCATAGTGGATCGTCTTACTAAATCTGCACATTTCTTACCGATGAAGGAAACTGACAAGATGGAGAGATTGTCACAATTATACATTGAAGAGGTCGTCTCCCGTCATGGAGTACCTATCTCTATCATTTCTGACCGCGACAGTCGATTCATTTCTAGATTCTGGAAATCTCTACAATCTGCACTTGGTACTCAACTCGACATGAGTACTGCTTATCATCCGCAAACCGATGGTCAAAGTGAACGAACCATTCAAACATTGAAAGATATGCTACGTGCTTGTGTTATCGATTTTGGAAAAGGATGGGATAGACATTTGCCTTTGGCTGAATTTTCTTACAACAACAGCTATCACTCAAGCATTAAGGCTGCACCTTTTGAGGCTTTATATGGAAGAAAATGTAGATCTCCACTGTGCTGGGATGAACTTGAGGACAGACAGTTAACTGGTCCTGAAATCATACACGAAACTACAGAAAAGATCGTTCAGATTAAGAAATGATTAGAAACTGCCCGTATCCGACAGAAAAGCTATGCTAATATTCATCGGAAGGATTCAGAATTCCAAGTCGGTGATAAATTCATGTTGAAAGTATCGCCTTGGAAGGGCGTTGTCCGTTTTGGCAAGAGAAGTAAACTTAGCCCGCGATTTGTTGGACCTTTCAAGATTACTGCAAAAATTGGTCATGTGGCGTATCGATTGGAATTACCCTCTGAGCTTAATAATGTACATGATGTATTTCATGTCTCGAATCTTAAAAAGTGTCTTGCTGATGACACACTTGTTATTCCTTTGGATGATATCCGTATTGATGATAAAATGCATTTTGTTGAAGAACCGATAGAGGTTATGGATCGTGAGGTTAAAGGTTTGAAACAGAGTACTATTCCTATTGTTAAGATCCGTTGGAATTCACGAAGAGGCCCCGAGTATACCTGGGAACGTGAAGACCAGATGAATCGGAAATATCCCCATCTCTTCTCAACTGCTGATGCGTCCGAGAAATTCACTTGAAACTTCGGGACGAAGTTTAAATTAACGGGGAGGTACTATAACAACCCTCACTTTTCCATTTTGAAATTACTATATTACCCTTAGGGTTTCATTTTCTGATCCGGTTCACTGTCATTAGGGTTGTTAATCAGATAATAAATGCTCGTAATAAACAAACCTAAACCCTAACCCTAATTAATGATATAAGACCCTAGATAGAAATCAATACTATAAACCCTAATATTATAAATTTAATTATTCAAAACCCTAACCTAAATAGTAACCCTAATATAAACCCTAATTCTAATGTTAATTAGGTACATGAAGTATTAATATTACATATATGTATATATATATATATATATATATATATATATATATATATATATATATATATATATATATATATATATATATATATATATATATATGTAACTAATATTAATTTTGTAATAACTAAAGTACTATATAACTAACCTTGTAATAAAAATAATTATATGATATATAATGTGTCACAACTATAAATAATAAAAACTATAAGTTGATAATTCAAAAATAAAAGTTTAATATTGTTAATTACCAAAAATATAAATAATTATATATAAATTCGTAATTAAAAATTAAATAAAAATAAAAAGGAAATCCTAAAAATTCTAGAATGATCTCTTCATCTTATCTAATATATATATATATATATATATATATATATATATATATATATATATATATATATATATATATATATAATCAACAAAAAAAATATATTATTTATACCTCCAATTTAAATTTGCAACGACCAAGTAAAAAAAAAGGATAACACTTCTTAATTTTGTTTGTTTAGCTTTTTAAGGAAGACTAGTTTAAACAATTTGACTAGATGAAGTATTTAACAAAATTCAAAGTTCTATCCAAATATTTACGGCTTTTTACTACATTTTTATTTCTATTTATTATTATTTTTTTTTAAATTCTTATCCTATAAATACTAGTCACTAGATCAATTTTTTTTTACACTCATTCACACTCACTAAAAACATCCTTTCAAAAGATCACAAAAATATTGAGGTACAATCTTATCCATCGACTTTTTTTGTTTGTTTTTATTTTCGGTATTTTTTTTTTGCCGAGTATATTTTGTTTTTTTTTAAACTCATATTAAATTGAAACACATACTAAAACTAATATGATAATACTACAATTAATATTATGTATTATGGAATGTTATAAAATTATTTTTAGGAATTTAATATTCGGATTTTTATTTTAAATACAATTAAAAATGAAATTTTTATAAATATGGGTATATACTCGAGTTAAATAACAAATAAATATATAATAGATAAAAATTATTTTTACAGGTTCCTAAATGTTAATATGATATAAAAGTAATCAAGAATAATTTTTTTAGATTTTATAAGTATTTAAATTCGAATTATTATGTATTTAAGGAATATATACATCGTATAACATGCAAAAATTAAAAGTAATTGTTATAAATACTTATAATTCATTATGGTAATATTTACAAGAGCTATTAGTCATATAAAAATTATTGAATACGAAAAATTAATTAAATTAACATTTTATATATTTATCCTATATTTAATAGTTATCGAATTCGTTTAATGAATAAAACGAATTTAAATTGAATAAAAATATTCATATCAGTTATTTTTGCTTAGAAATTATTTATAACAGTAGAGTACTTATAAAAATAATTATAACAAGTTTGGAATATTATCCATATTTAAATACGAATTACCTATTAATTTAACACAAAACTATGCGAAATTCGTAATAAATATTAAACATAAATAAAAATAATTGTAAATATTTTTTATGAGATTATTATAATTATATAAAGCTTCGAAAATTATAAAAAAATAAATAATAGGTCGTTTAATATTTAATGTATATTTGTTTGTATTTAATTGTTAACCGAGAGGAAAAGAAAAAGAAATGCAAAATAAATACAAAAGTGTATTAAATTTTTTAATATAAAATTTTTATATAATAATTAGGATGTATAGGTACTGTAAAAATTATAAAAATTTATGTTAAATTAATTTCTCTTATTTATTCAATTATAAGCCTAATTTAATGGTTAAATGATAAGATAATATTAAATAAATAATATATTTATATAGAATTCGTATTTATAATTTTTGTAATATATTTGCAGAATATAGAACCTATAAAAAATATAAAAGTTTTTAATTAGGTCGAATTAATAATTAATAACTAATTAAACTTGATTAAAATGAATCGAATATGTATATATAAAGAAAATACGAAAGAAATATACAAATGAGCTATATTTATATTTATAAAATTTTACACAGTTTATACTACTTAAATAAACTTATAAAAATTTTATTTATATTTATTTAGTATTTATTGTAATTAAAAATGAATTTAAGGAAATAAATAATAAGTATAATGTTTATAATATAAGTTAATAATAATAATAATACATTATTAATAAATACTTATATTATAACTTATTAAAATACTTTGGTTATTATATAATAATTAAAAGTCAAAATAATTAATAATACTAACCATAATAATACATTAATAATGAATAATTATAATGTAACTATTAACACTTTATTATAAGTATGATTTAAAAATGAATAATAAGTCATTAATAAATAAGTATAATATAACTTGTAATATAATAATATGACTTAAACCTAAGGTGAAGGTTAATCAAAATATAACGTACAAGTCATGCGAATTTCACCGCTACTTACGGTCGAAAGTGAATGATGTCTTGGTTGCCATTTATGGGTAAGCTTGTGGATCTCGAATGCCATGACTTAGATTCTGGTCAAGAGTCCTGGGCTCCCGGTTACATCTGGTCATTCCTGACTTATTTGATAGCAACGAAGTTTGAGTAAAGTTGTACAACATCTTAAGATAGATTATAACCCGAACTTCCCAAATTTGGAAACATACTATAAATGGAAACTTTCCAAGAATAGTAACTTTTCGAAAATAGAACTCTTTTAGAAAACCATTATTAGTATAGTTACTATACTTATGTCTATTAGACAATATCTGATCGTGCATTCTATCTCTAGGTTGAGATCTCGATCACGTTCGTCCGTTCAATCCTCTCATTTGTGGAATATCTCTTCTGTGCTATTTAAGGTGAACTTCATAGCCCCGTTTTTATTTATTTATTGATTTTATAAATCTTGGGGTGAGACACATGCTTGTATTTAAATGATTTACACTTTAGACACAAGTGCTTAACTTTTTGATATGCAACTTCATGAGATTATTGTTAACTTGTATTCTTACATGCAAATCCCCGCTATAATATCGTTAATTGCTGAAATTAAAATGTTGCAAGCTTAATTATTGTGAGTAGGCCTATTGAGAGCGACGTCTCTGCCCATTGACCGATCGTCAAGGGGGTACATAATAATGATAACCGACACCCGTACAGTGTCAGGGGTGAATGTTTAGCTTGATATTATAACTCATGGCATATTGAATATTTTTGTTTCGAATTAAATCTTGTGGTCTAAAACTTTATTGATTATATAAACCTATGATGTTCACTCAACCATGGTGTTGACGATTTTAAGCATGTTTGTCTCAGGTGAAGAATAGCTTATGTGCTGCCCTATGATGCTTAGCTAGCCGATGCATTGGAGTCCACATATTTATAATTTAGCATTTGTTAAACATTGTTATTTACATTTGGGTTTGCCATGTAATACATTATTTCGTTTCCGCTGCAATACTACTATTGTTTTTAATAAAACGTCTCATTTAGAGTCGTTCTCACTTATATACTTGTGTTGTGATATTGTGAAGTCATATTTACCCCCGGCCCTATTTGGAGGTATGACAACTTGCTTATCAATCTTAATCTAGACACATCTTACTGCATTGACTGCATGAATAGGGTATAGACAAAATTCATATCTTAGCATATCTGCTAATTCATATTTTAGCGTATTTGTTACTATAAACTTTGCCTGATATATTCTGAAGATTCCTCCGTAATCTACGAAATCTTTTGCTCTATATATATAGATATTCTATGTAATTAGAATACCATCCGATAGCCGAAAATCATTCATATCGAAAAATCCTTTACTCAATCTTTTGAAATGGAACTCGTCACTAGTTCAAGTTCTTCGGAACCCGACAGCTATTCTGACATGGATATTCACCTAAGCTCCGAAAGCAGCGTAACCGGAATTGATCAACCAATTAGCCATCATCTATTTTGGATGAAATTAGGATGGGTTCGTAGCCTACTTAGTCATTGGAGACAAGAAGAAGGCGATCCTTTCCATCCACCACATTGTGCTCTTGGTGAAGAACCTGAATCACTTACCGGTGAACCTGTTCGTAATACCATTTTCTCTCTCATTTCCAGAGTATCTCGTCATGATTATATACTATCCCAAATTCTGAATCTTATTCGTCCGCTTGTCCGAACCGACAATCATACCGGTATAATAGAAGAAGTCAACGAGCTTCGCGCTCGAGTAGTGACATTGGAAAATGTGATGCACAACTTGCAGGCATCACAGGCAGCACCAACCGTACCAGAAACGCCACTAGCAGCATAACCAGTACCATCAACAACCACATTCGCACCGTAAACCTCAACTTCACAATCTGTACCTCGAGCATCAACGTAGTACGCACCATAGATAAAAAGGAATATTAATAAAGAAATCAACGATGAAGTATTGATTCATAACTTCATTGAAGAAATATTCTGCGAAGAATATGTGGTTTCTAAAAGTTTTAGAGATTATCTATTCTAGCTCAAACCGAAAAGCAAATGAGTTTAATATCATATTGACTCATTAAATCCATTATTATATCCGAAGAAAATATATTGGTATATATGTTTTCATAAAGATTGTAATTAAAAATTCTTTCGTACAAACTATTAATGGTGAAAATATTTTAACGGGTAGGTAATACCCGACGAATATTTAGATTTCACATTAATAGGTTACACTGTACATTCTTCGAAGCTGATTCAACAGTCATTTACTATCCTACTTACAACCACCAATATACGTATCCGTTCACCGTAAAATAATCATTTTCATTCAATTTCATATTTGGATTTTGACCTATCAGAATCCAACAAGTGGCATAATGAAGAAAACATTGGACAAAAATAAAATTTGTTAGAAACAAACAAATTAACTACGAGAAATTTTGTTAAGAATCCACGCTAACTGTTCCTAGCTAACTGATTACATTTTATTTATCGCAATTTAATTATCGCAATTTATATTCTCGCAATTTTATTTATCATCATTTATTTTCTGTTATTTATTTTACGCACTTTAAATATCGGGACATGTATACAAGGTTTTGACATATCATATCGACGCATCTATATATATTATTTGGAATAACCATAGACACTCTATATGCAGTAATGCTTGAGTTAGCTATACATGGTTGAGGTTGATTCTACAATAATATATATACTTTGAGTTGTGATCGAGCCTGAGACATGTATACAATGGGTCACGATACGTATTAATTAATTCGAATATTATATATGAATTATTGAATTACTAACTGTGGACTACCAATATTGGACAATTAAAAATGAATTAAAATATTGATTATAACATATGAAACTAAACAATTCTTTAAGTTTGCCACTTAATTTCATCCTAAACCTTATTTGTATCTTGACGATTCTAAACTGCGCTCAAACCTTTCATGATTCTTGAAAACACCTCAATAGAGATGATGGTCCAACCACATGTTATCCACAGTCATGCACCTGGGAGAACTTCCGGAACCTGAGTAAACGTTTAACACGTATCTGTGCTAGCTCCTTTGGCATTGTTATTACCGAAAATAACTTTGCAATCCCTTTCCAAATTAGCCGATTTTGTCACAGCTTCAGCAAATTAATTTCGACTGTTCATTCGAATAAATCTTATTATAACTTTGATATATATAAGTTTCCTTTCGTCATCGTTACCAAAGAACCGATTATATCCC